>NC_140933.1:124478315-125023315 GCF_014529385.1 Adiantum capillus-veneris | reverse complement strand
TGCTCTATGTATAAAGTCTCAATATGCTTATTTGATTTTTTGCTCTATGTAATCTGAATCGCATTTGATCAAAACTACTTGCATGAAAGTAGTTTTTAGATGTCTAAAAGTGTAATCTCACCATGGTTACCTTATTTTTTTCTCTATGTACATAGTCTCAACATGGTTATTTGATTTTTTGCTCTATGTAATCTCAGCATGGTTATTGAGTCACGATTTATCGAAATTACTTGCACGAAAGTAGTTTTTAGCTGTGTAAAAATGTAATCTTAGCTTGAGAGACTTTTTGTGTGCTTTGAAATGTTTCTCGAAATTAGTTGTGCATCCATACTCTCGGTCCTTGAGTCGAAGAGCTATTAATGGTTGAGTACAACAGCGAGTTTGCCTTGTGCTTTGAGTTTTTTTGGTTTTTTGAAAGGTTCGATGATGGCTCGATCATATACTTGTTTTTGCTTGAGAGATCTCATGGCACCCCATTGCCAAAACCATGTCTCAGATGGTTGGAAGTGTCATCAAATGGTCTTCAAATGGCATCATTTTAAATATTAAAATAAGCTTGATCAAGCGTACCAATGCATCCTTCAACTTCTGAAACAACTCACACTCAACCATGTTAAAATCTCAGCACGATGTCTCTTCTTTGGGAAAAAAGCTATTAGGTCAAACTTTTTCTCTGAAAAAAGTAATCTTTGCATTTCTCTCTATCAAAGGAGAATTATGTTTTGGAAATATAGAGATTTGAATCCGGAAATACCTTAACCATGCAAACATCAAGAGGACCATCTTCACCAAGAACAACACCTTCTTCATGAAGAACTTCAAAGTCCTCACTCATCAACACTTTCACTGCTCACATTGGTTGACTCCTTGTAAAAGGACTCTTCAACCTCTTGGTCATGATCCACATTTTCTTGATCCCAATCCATCATATGGTTTTGAATGAGAGTGACTGGATGAGACAACACACTTAGTTTTGTGTGTGTGTGTGTGTGTGTGTGTGTGTGTGAGAGAGAGAGAGAGAGAGAGAGAGAGAGAGAGAGAGAGAGAGAGAGAGAGAGAGAGAGAGAGAGAGATTTCCCTTACTTGTGATGAGATTACACATAGTGTGTTGGATTCCACACAATGTGTCAAAATTATCGTTTTGATGTATATCTACTAGTCTCCTTGAAGGAAGAAGAGTTTGATGGTGTGCCTATTTGAGTGAGCATAAATGTTAGAATCTACTTTTAGAATGACTTTAATGCATACGAACAAGGTGCTAACCAGCACCACCGAAAGTAATTATTGTGTAAAGACTACTTTTTGTGTAGACATACTTTTCCGCCACACCACAAAAATCGACAATTCTCATTGAATCATGATACAACTTTAGACCTGAACCCTTGATCCCTTCTTTATGAACCCGTGGATGATGCATATTTTTATGGCTAGGTTGATGCCTTCGAAACAAATTTTTTAGTGATTTTTTATATTCTATTGTCGTTGAGTGATTCTACCCTTTATACACAGTATTTCTCTCTTGTGGACATATATTATGGATGGCCTTTTTGTTTTGTAGTTTTTTTCATAACTGGAATGTTGAAATTTTGGTCTTGTAATTTGAGCTGTTGTAAGATCTGTTCCCGCATTTGTCATGCAAGATTGATATTCTCCATAGATGAGATTTTTTGTCCCTTTAGATGTTTCCAATATACGTCAATGTCTATTATGAAGTGCTGTTCAGGGGTCGCTCATTGTGAGCGACCCCTTTACCTGCCTTTGCTTAAGTGGGATTGCTCTCCTCAATGGATTTCTTCCTTGACTCTCTAAACATCCTATCCATGTGGGTGAAACCTATAAACTTGACTCTCTAAACGTAGCCACTCTAAAAGTCCTATCCATGTGATAAATTGTAGCCTCTTTTAGTGCCTCTTCCCCTTGTTGCAAAGTTGTGGAAATTCTTGTTTTCTTGCACCATTCTAGTTTGTGAGTTATCTAGCTCATCTTGTGAGCGCTTTGTTGTGAACGTTCCTGGAGTGTCTCCTACTCAGTTTTACAGTTTTTTTTTGCATCTTTACAAGTTTACTTCCAATCACAAAATTTGTGCTTCATAGGTAAAGACCAAACTTGAACAGAGATATTACATATCTTTACAAGTTTTGGGTGAACATCAGCATATGACAACTAGATAGAAATGGTATTATCTTTTTCTACTAGACCAATGTGCCAGAGGCATGCCCCAATACGTATGGTGGTCATGTCTAGCTTTGCATAGCTGTAGGTTTTGTAGATCTGCAGATCAAGTGAATTAGCACCTTGTTCCATTCCATATTTTAGAGTTCAATAATACTATATATATTAATGGTCCTGAAGGACATTGCATGCTTGCTTTGCGGATATCAAAGGTGTATTGTTAGAATGCTTGAACCATGTTAAGGAGAGAATAGGGGGATTCAATTTCATTGAGTATGACTCACTTAGTTGGTAGACTTTGTGAGCCAATCAGGGTAACCTTTGGGGCTGTTCCTCCGTCACATCATGCTTATCCTTTGTAGTACGTTCACCTCGGTGCAGTCTTGCAACAACCCAACAAAAATTGAATGTAAAGATTCGACACGACATAGACTTTAAGTTGTCCACATTCCTTCCGTAGACAACAATTGCATGATTGATTTTTTTTGCCACTCTACCAAAAAAGAGAATGCAATCTCATCATACCCTTATTGGTTCTTAATGTTCATGCAAAGATTATCTATAAATTTTCTTGCTACAACCACTCTTAAGTGCACCGTTACGAAATAAAACAATATCTATAAACATCAAATTATCAACTGTAGATTCATAAGAGGCCTTGGCAACTCAATGTATTATTTTGGAAAATTCTTGGCTATGTTGCACAGATGGAGGCAATGGGATATTCACTTTCTTCAAATCACCCTTCAAGTATGAGAAGTGGACACAACAAATGTAGATGTATCACTTTGGCTCTATTCTTTGCAAAGAATCATTATATGTTACGTCCACTATGGGGTAGCATAATGAGGATGGTTGTGGTGATATCGAAACCTTAAAGTGATCTATGGCATATGATTTTCATGCGGCTCGTCTTTAGGGTAGATTAATCATGATGGCCATTGTGATATCACACACTTATGGCCTAATGGGGGGGGAGCTCGACTGCATGAGACAAGAAGGAAATATGGAGAGAGAGAGAGAGAGAGAGAGAGAGAGAGAGAGAGAGAGAGAGAGAGAGAGAGAGAGAGAGAGAGAGAGAGAGAGAGAGAGAGAGAGAGAGAGAGAGGCATGTTGTTTGTGTATCTCCTCTATTCAATGTGCTAAAATTAGGATGAGCCTCATTTTTGTTTTAAATTCATGCATGCATGGGCATATAAACCGCAAGCTCCTTGCAAGAGGGAGACTTCATAATAGCCTAAGTCAGGACCGACCCTTGACCAACCAAGCACTTATATATTAAGTACCCAAATAATAATACAGTAACAACACATATCCACTCTACACAAAAATAATGAACCACATATGGCAATAAGGAAATTCAATGGGAAACCCCATGGAGTGTACATGTACAAGTGCAAACAAACACACACACACACACACACACACACACACACACACACACACACACACACACACACACACACACACACACACACACACACACACACACACACATGCACACGCGCGTGCGCGCGCACACTCTCACACACACACACACACTTATCTAGCTGACAATTCCTTGAATAACCCTCGGCTGTCTTCTTTCCTCTTTGGTAATCTCGCTCTCGCTTTCGCTCTCGGATGATCGGGTGCATACTGGTATACTCCCTAGGTGTTTTCACAATCTCCGGCTATTGCAAGACGATGCTCCTCCTCCACTGCATGCACCTTGGATGCTTATTGCCTTCATTTTGCATGCTCAAGAAACCCTCTTGGGGATAGAGAAATCATAGAACATTGCACATTCTCACAACACCTATTATATGGACTTAGTGGTGTAACAAACCCACTATATATCAGGCGTCACAAATATCCCCATCTAGGTGTCTCCATCTACTTTCCCACCTAGGGTATTTAATTCCCACAACATATATGCTCAAGAAGCCCCCTTGGATATAGAATGGTTGCAGACTCTTGCGTAGTCTCGCAGTCTCTTCTCTTACAATCATATACTATAGTCATAGCCCTTTGTAGGAGATTGAGCTCAAAGCCTATACTGATATCGATATATGAGCTCTTGTGGAGCGATTGATGCTCTATCAATTTTTTGATGAGCCCCATCATCCTTCCTACTACACACATCAACTATTGCTAAATCCACACTTAGAGTAAAATATGAATCTGGGCACTAGTCAAGTTTTAGCATTAAAAATATCCCATATACTCCTCTTTACAGCAAACCAACAGTCTATTTGTTGGGTGTATTTACAACTGCCTTGGTACATAATAAGGCTACCTACTCACTTGCTAATTTTGAGCCTGCAATTTAACATCACCAACGTTTTTTCCAACCAAGCGAACCTTTTTTTTGCTCTCTCTCTCTCTCTCTCTATCATTGATTTGCGCACAATTCTGATGCTTGGCATTTAGCATGACCGAAGATGATTTCTCACTCTTTAGCTACTGCTTGGAGCCACCTTTGCTTGATATTCCTCCTACTGTCAGCCCCCGTTCTAGTGCATGTATAGACTCTGTGCACTAACTTGGCATGAACAAATCCTACTTTACATGCCCTGCATGGCAAACTTCTCTCTCTCTCTCTCTCTCTCTCTCTCTCTCTCTCTAGTCCCCCCCCCCCCCCCCCCCCCCCCCCCCCCCCCACACACACACACACACACACACACTTGCACTCACAATCTTCCTCTCCCATGATTTGTCCGTTCATACCAAGGCTCATGGGATCTCAACTACCAAGTGCAGAAAAGCGCCGAAAAACCACTCTTTCTCACACTCTCCACCATGAGCTCTCTCTGTCTCCCTTCTCTCGCATGCCCCGATGGGGGTTGCCTATGCTACACAAGCCCATCTGAACTATGCAAGGGTATTTGATAGCCCACCTAGCTTGCCCTTTGCATGCATACACTTACAGATCCCCTCCTGTGTTCTTCACTTGAAGCTTGTCAATGCTTGGCAACCTTTCAAAATTACCAATCCTCATGCACCTCTAGAATCCACACAACGTTTCATATTCAACACACACACACACACACACACACACACCAACATTTGCATGAAGGACAGTGGTGCAACACTTGAAGAAGCGCCTGTGACTTCCATGGAGTACATATCTTTGATTGATACTACAACATGGCAACTTGTATATCTTGAATGGAATGACTACTAGATAGGTGTTCATGCACCTGCTTAGAAACGGACCGTGATGTGCCTATATGATATGGTTTCATGATAAATTGGTAAATATGATTGATTTGCATAAGTAAGACACTAGTAGATATGAAGATATCGCCTTTGGAATGCCTATTTAATCTTTATGTAAAGTAACCTTTATGTTTCAATGCATTGAAAAAGCTAATGTTTAAAGACTTTCTCTTTCAAACACTAAGAAGGATTGAGTATATGCCATGAATGGTAAGCCGTAAACCTCCTGTGGAGGATCTCACTATGAGATGGCACAAACTGAAATTTTGAAAATTTGTTCAATTTACAAACAAGATGCTGCTCGATTTTGGCCATACAAGTAAAGTTAACCTTACCTAATCAAATCTTTTTCTCTTTTATTCAAGCTGTTTGTCCTAGCAAGATCGAAGAAATCTTGCCTCAATCGGTAGATACCTTTTTCAATGATTGTATGTAGGCACTATTTTGACAATGGTGGCTAAAGACAAAGGAAATTTGCCTCCATAAAAACCATTGTTTTGGAACAACATTTATGCACTTAGTTTTTATTGAGATAATTGGTGGAAAGGGTATAGACATTGCATTCATATTCTGGCACGGTGATCGACATTACATAAGCCGAAAAATCACTGGTATCTATGGGTTCGTGTGAGGACTATCGATTCTCATTCATGATTGAACATATATGATATGATGGGATGTTAAAAAAGAAATTACTTGCAAAATATATTAGTCTTTAATATGTTTTGAGGATGCTACCATATGTTTTGAGCCAGTAACATGTGATATACTACTAGTTTTTGATACATGAGATATATTTTAGTTCTTGAAGCCGTAAAGCTCTTGTGGAGGATCTTGTTGGGAGATGGCATAAACTAAGTTTTTTGAAGCCGTAAAGCTCCTGTGGAGGATCTTGTTGGGAGATGGCATAAACTAAGATCCTCCTGTGGAGGATCTTGTTGGGAGATGGCATAAACTAAGTTTTTTGAAATACTACTCAAATTACGAAGGAGGTGCTGTCCGATTTTTGCTAGGTGTTCTACATTGATCGATAAACCAGAAATACATAGGTATTTGCATCATATATGGTAATCATCACTAGTAGTCTTTTGAGAGAGCTCGGTGAGTATTGGGTAACACATGCATATACATTTAGAGGTTATCTTACTTGAAATCTTAACTTAATAGTCAATCCTAAGGGTAAGCTGTAAACTAGGTCTACAGGTGTGACATGGATGACAACTGGATCTAGTGTCGACACCTGCAAAACGCACAAACATAGCCAGTTCTAACTGAATTTTTTGTATGGATGCAGGTAATAGCTGGATCCTTCCCCAGGTAGGTGTAGTGGAAGCTCATCCCGGATGAACACACAAAGACAAAACATTAAGATATCAATGATCAAAGATCGATTTTTTTTTGATCTAAATGACTGTATTATCCATTAGATACAGAATGATGTATTGGTGTATATGAAATGTTAATTGAGTTTTATGACATCTAGTTTTAAAATATTGTTATTTAATATATTATTTAATACAATTGTCTAAGTATGGCACTAGTCCCGACCAAAGACTAGTAGGGAAAAGGAGTGTATGTTTAAGTATGAAAGTCCCTTCATAACAATTGGAATTAGATAATATATTAAATAATAGTGTAGCTACTCCAATTTATCCAGACTTCAATCAAACGGTTTTTGTAAGGATATGGGTATTCATACCCTAAGAATTGGATTGGATGCTCTCTAATACAACTTACATTATTACTAGCTTTATCCACCCAACCTAAAGGGATGGGTTGGGGCTCTCAACTCCTAAATTGATCAAGCACCTACATGTTTACATATAATTCATATACTATAATCAATGTCCACCTTCAAGCAAGTGTGGAATTTCAAGTGGTCTTTATCTTGCAGGATCAAAGTATTGTATAGCAACCACCATGACGACGTAACTCACAAATTTGGGAAGACACATCAATCAAAATCATGAGATGTCAGATATGCAGTTTTCATAGTACCTTACTCTCCTCCCTAGAGGACCCCTTTATCATACAACAATTGGGTATCCTTACATCTAAACCCTATTCAACACATTACAGATGGATATTCTCGCATCTAAACCCTTTTTAACACAATACAGGTAATTGAGCTATAAACATGGAAATTTTTAGGAAGCATTTACTACAATTGGTGGGGGATTGGTCCACTTGGTGGACCACCCTCCACCAAGTGGATCTCTCCTCTGGGATGGGGGAGGACCACACACACACACACACACACACACACACACACACACACACACACACACACACACACACACACACACACACACTCACTCACTCACACTCTTATCTAGCTGACAATTCCTTGAATAACCCTTGGCTGACTTCTTCCCTCTTTGGTAATCTCGCTCTCGCTCTCGCTCTCGGATGATCGGGTGCATATTGGGATGCTCCCTAGACGATTTCACAATCTCTGGCTATTGCAAGACGATGCTCCTCCTCCACTGCATGCACCTTGGATGCTTATTGCCTTCATTTTACATGCTCAAGAAACACTCTTGGGGATAGATAAATCATAGACCATTGCACACTCTCACAACACCTATTATATGGACTTAGTGGTGTAACAAACCCACTATATAGCAGGCGTGTCACAAATATCCCCATCTAGGTGTCTCCATCTGGATATAGAATGGTTGCAGACTCTTGCATAGTCTCGTAGTCTCTTCTCTTACAGTCAGATACTATAGTCATAGCCCTTTGTAGGAGATTGAGCTCAACCACCCTCCACCAAGTGGATCTCTCCTCTGGGATGGGGGAGGACCACACACACACACACACACACACACACACACACACACACACACACACACACACACACACACACACACACACACACACACACACACACACACACACACACTCACTCACTCACACTCTTATCTAGCTGACAATTCCTTGAATAACCCTTGGCTGACTTCTTCCCTCTTTGGTAATCTCGCTCTCGCTCTCGCTCTCGGATGATCGGGGATGCTTATTGCCTTCATTTTACATGCTCAAGAAACACTCTTGGGGATAGATAAATCATAGACCATTGCACATTCTCACAACACCTATTATATGGACTTAGTGGTGTAACAAACCCACTATATAGCAGGCGTGTCACAAATATCCCCATCTAGGTGTCTCCATCTGGATATAGAATGGTTGCAGACTCTTGCATAGTCTCGCAGTCTCTTCTCTTACAGTCAGATACTATAATCATAGCCCTTTGTAGGAGATTGAGCTCAAACCTTATACTGATGTCAACTATTGCTAAATCAACTATTCGTACTACATACATCAACTATTGCTAAATCCACACTTAGAGTAAGATACGAATCTGGGCACTAGTCAAGTTTTAGCATTAAAAAGATCCCATATACTCCTCTTTATAGCAAACCAACAGTCTGTTTGTTGGGTGTATTTACCATTGCCTTGGTACATAATAAGGCTACCTACTCACTTGCTAATTTTGAGCTTGCAATTTAACATCACCAGGATTTTTTCCAACCCAGCGAACCTTTTTTTTGCTCTCTCTCTCTCTCTCTCTCTCTCTCTCTCTCTCTCTCTCTCTCTATCGCTGATTTGCGCACAGTTCTGATGCTTGGCATTTAGCACGCCCAAAGATGATTTCTCCCTCTTTGGCTATTTCTTGGAGCCACCTTTGCTTGATATTAATCCTAATTTCAGCCCCCGATTAGGTGGAGCTATCTGAGTCACCACACTCTCCTACACTGCGTGGGCATCGCTTCAATACAATTTGCTAGTGGCGATTTTCCAGTGCATGTATAGAATCCCTACACTAACTTGGCATGAAAAAATTCTACTTTACGTGACTTGCCTGGAATCTCTCTCTCTCTCTCTCTCTCTCTCTCTCTCTCTCTCTCTCTCTCTCTCTCTCTCTCTCTCTCTCTCTCTCTCTCTCTCTCTCTCTCGTTTTCCGCCCCCCCCACACACAATTGCACTCACGATCTTCATCCGTGGGATACCAAGGCTCATGGGATCTCAACTGCTGAGTGCAGAAAAGTGCAAAAAAAGCACTCTTTCCCACACTCTCCACCATGAGCTCTCTCTGTCTCCCTTCTCTGGCATGCCTCGATGTGGTTGCCTATGCTACGCAAGCCCATCTAAACTATGCAAGGGTATTCGACAGCCCACCTAGCTCGCCCTTTGCATGCATACACTTACAGATCCCCTCCTGTGTTCTCCCCTTGAAGCTTGTCAGTGCTTGGCAACCTTTTAAAATTACCAATCCTCATGCACCTCTAGAATCCGCACAATGTTTCATATTCAATACACACACACACACACACACACACACACACACACACACACACACACACACACACACACACACACACACACACACACACACACACACACACCAACATTTGCATGAAGGACACTGGTGCAACACTTGAAGAAGCGCCCGTGACTTCCATGGAGTACATATCTTTGATTGCTACAACAACTTGGCAACTTGTATATCTCAAATGGAATGACTACCAGGTAGGTGCTCATGCACCTACTTAGAAACGGACCGTGATGTGCCTGTATGATATGGTTTCATGATAAATTCATCAATCTAATTGATTTGCATAAGTGAAGCACTAGTAGATATGAAGATATCGCCTTTGGAATGCCTATTTAATCATTATGTAAAGTAGCCTTTATGTTTCAATGCATTGAAAAAGCTAACGTTTAAAGACTTTCTCTTTCAAACACTAAGAAGGATTGAGTATATGCCATGAATGGTAAGCCGTAAACCTCCTGTGGAGGATATCACTATGAGATGGCACAAACTGAAACTTTGAAAATTTGTTCAATTTACAAACAAGATGCTGCCCGAATTTGGCCATACAAGTAAAGTTAACCTTACCTAATTAACTCTTTGTCTCTTTTATTCAAGCTAGTAGTGACATGATGACTTCTAGCAAGATCAAAGAAATCTTGCTCCAATCGGTAGATACCTTTTTTAATGATTGTATGCAGCCACTAATTTGACAATGGTGGCTAAAGACAAAGAACTAAGGAACTTTGCCTACATAAAAACCAATGTTTTGGAACAACAAATACACACTTAGTTTTTATTGAGATAATTGGTGGAAAGGGTATATACATTGCATTCATATTATGGCATGGTGATTGACACTACATAAGCTAAAAATCATTGGTACTGATGGGTTCGTGTGAGGACTATTGATTCTCATTCATGATTGAACATATATGATATGACGGGATGTTAAAAAAGAAATTACTTGCAAAGTATATTAGTCTTTAATATGTTTTGAGGATGCTACCATATTTTTTGAGCTAGTGACATGTGATATACTACTAATTTTTGATACATGAGATATATTTTAGTTCTTGAAGCCGTAAACCTCCTATGGAGGATCTTGTTGGGAGATGGCATAAACTGAGTTTTTTGAAATACTACTGAAATTACAAAGGAGGTGCTGTCCGATTTTTGCCAGGTGTTCTACATTGATTGATAAACCAGAAATACATAGGTATTTGGATCATATATGGTAATTGTCACTAGTAGTCTTTTGAGAGAGCTCGGTGAGTATTGGGATACACATGCATATACATTTAGAGGTTATCCTAATTGAAATTTTAACTTAATAGTCAATCCTAAGGGTAAGTTGTAAACTAGGTCTACAGGTGCGACATGGATGACAAGTGGATTTAGTGTTGAGCTTCATGGGCCGGATTTAGTTGTCACCAAAAGGCATTGCTCACAACTGGATTTAGTGTTGAGCTTTATGGGCCTCTTTTCAAAAGTCATGATCATGTGAATGCATTTCCTCATTAAAAAGCAACTAGTAATCAACCAAGTCGAGCAACAATACACAGCCGGGGATCCCCCAAAAAAACCCATCCCCGATCAGCTATTATTAAAAAAGACAGTAGGCAATCGGGCCCCTAATTTTGATTTAGCCAATAATTTTATGCGCTATGTATCAAGTTAGGGAAAAAACAACCATTACCATTTATCAAATTCAAAACCAGTAAGCACTGATAAGCCAAGTGGCAGTAAATCCTTATGATGCATCCCCAATCACCTCAAACTCACCAATGTTCAGTTATATGCAGCGCAACAGTAGCCAGATTGTTTCTTATCATAAGAGTGCTAATTCTGCCACATACAGTCAACCATATCCAACCCTCATAATAGTCCTTACTCGATTAAGCGACAAGGAACAATAATCCACAATAGTGCCTGTTGACCACTGGGTCAACAACACAACATAACTCAAGTTTCGTACCAAAGTCTTATCTTTTGCGAGTTATGAAATGTTGCAAATTATGGCTATAAACGTCATTTGTAATGAGTAGTTATTCTAGTTTCAGAAGCCGGGGTGCAATGGCACTTCCAGATTGTAAATACAAAGCCATTTGACCCTTTCAACCCCATTTTTGGTTAAACCTAAGGTAGCCTTAGTATATAAGGTACCTAGGTCATTTTGTAAGGGGACTTTTTATCATAATCAAAACTTTAGCGCTGCCATCTACTGTGTGTGAGAGAGAAAGAGAGTGAGCGTGAGCTTCATCCTCTTGCTACTCCCGGCTTGCTCAACACATTGGATATCCAGTTGTCATCCATGTCGCACCTGTAGACCGGGACAACTCTCAATTTCACACCACTTCGGCTCTCCCAAATCAGACCTTACAAGAGGAATCAACCTCTTGACCAAGTCGTCGATAAGCTTTTCTTGATCAATAGGTGCCATTGGCTTGGCAATGGACTCACTTATGTGTGAAACACTATGCTGAGAGGAAGTGTCATCTCCTTGACTCTTTAAGTCCTTTTCTTTGTATGCCTCACAGTTATCCACTAGATCAAGAGCTTCTTTGATCAACTCATTTAGCGTCATCCTCCTTATTATATGCAGATCCTTCTGAAGGCCCGCATGTCTCATTCCCTGGATAAAGATCAGTATCAGTCGTGCTTGAGTAGGTAATTCCGCTCTCGGACAGAGCTTAACATATCTCTTGAGCCGTAATGATGCTTTGCGTACTGATTCATCCTCTTTCTGTTTGAATCTATGGATTTGTGAGACCGTGTTGTGAGCAATGCCTTTTGGTGAGAATTCTTCAATAAACTCCTCAAATAGCTCATCTAGGGTCTCAAAATCCCATTTTTCCACCGAGTCGAACCATGTAGCTGCATCATCTTCTAGAGTCAATCCAAATCCCGCAAACTGTGTCGCAAAATTTGAAACTTCCTCTGCTCTAATCACTCTTCTAAAAGCCGTTACGTGATCTCTCGGATATTTTTCTTCGGAGTATTTTCTGTTTACCCATTTCTGGACTTGGGATGGTCTAACTCGTGGATTGTCTAAAAGTCTAACCAGAGACTCTCCCAATCCTTTTCTCGTTATCGCTCTTGAAGGGAATCCTGGTGGCTCTCTTCTTGGAATTCCTATAGGAATTCTCGTGTCTGGTGGAGGCATTTGTGGTCCTTCATTGACCAAATATCCACCTCTTTTTAGTACAGTCTGTGGATTTGTGCTTTCTTCAACTCTGTATTCTCGTCCATACTTGTCGACAACTATAGAAATCCATTGACAGTCGACTCCATATGTGTAGACATATAAGAGCTTGTAATCCGTTATCTCTTCTAGGTATGGATCTGAGCACCTATAAAGATTGACCTCATTGTCGTCAATGTATCTATATAGTCCTTCACTCTCATGACCAATCATCCAAGCTCTCTCAACAAGATGGATCTTTATCAATTGCAAGTTTGGAAGATCCATTGTGGGAGGATATTCCTCTATCGTCGGGATCTCCAAGCTTGTGTAAGCTGCGTTTGAATCTAGGGTAGACATGATTTCTGGGCTTAAGAGATTTTGCTTCGTTCAAGTAGACTTACTCCACTGTGTTCAAGTGCTTTGGTTAGGGAAAAGCTGAAACTATGTCCAAAACCGCAACCATTTTGTCACAATTCTCGCAAATTGTCGCTTTCAGACACCCCTAACTTGCGGATGTATTTTGAGGCCTCAAACGACTTTTTTTTCAAAATTGAACTAAATGGTTGCCATTGGCATACATTTAGTTCATGTTTTTCTCTAAGATCTGTAGAGCCGCTCTCAGGCTATGTTTTGATATAAAAACTTTTCCGATCCGATACCGTTTGTGAAAGTTATGGCCAAAATAGTGAAATGCGGTTTAGACTGGTCAAAATGAGTCCAAATTCAATTTTAAAAGAAGATTTGGGATCTCTGTGACACTGTGAACACTTCTGTATGGTCAAAAGTATAGTTGGACCCTAAAACTGGCCTAGAGATATCCTACGCGTAGGATGTCTATATGCTCATAATTTAACAAAATTTGGTCCAGAGACTCCCCTTAAGTCCAGCAACACAGTGGTATGCTCAGAATTTCATTTGGACCTAAAAATGGCCTTGAGACATCCTACGCGTAGGATGTCTTTTTGCTCAGAATGACTTGAAATTTTTACCCCAGCCTCTCCTTAGCAGATCACAATGGTGTGCTCATAGGTTGGTTTGGAGTCCTAAATCAAGCTGGAGACATCCTACACGTAGGATGTCTAACTGCTCTGTTTCAGCTCAAACTTGCACTATAGCTTCCCCTTGATGTACTAAACTCACATCTATTTTTACTTTTTGATTCCGACACCTATAGGTTGGTCAAATGATCAAGAATCTGTTTCAAAAGCCTGATGTCTGTTCTGATGAATTCCCAAGTCAAATCAACTCCAAATTGGACTAAAATTGACTAGGAGGCTTGCCTAAGGCTATACAACACCCTGCTATGTCCACAATTTGAATTTGGCCTCTAAATCATGCCTTAGACATCCTACGCGTAGGATGTCTTTTTGCTCAGAATGAACCCAAATTTGAACCACAGACTCTCCTTAAGGTGTTGATCACTGTGGTATGCTCAGAGGTTGATTTGGAGTGCTAAATCATGGTGAAGACATCCTACGTGTAGGATGCCTTTTTGCCCTGTTTGACCCCAGACTTGACCCACAGCTTCCCCTTGATGTCAGCATCCCAGTGGTATGCTTAGATTTGAGGTTGGATCTCAAAAGACCCCAAAACTAGCTATTCTTGCCTTTTTCAGTCAAAAGTGCTAAAGTCCGCTTTGAACCCAATTTTCTCACCCAAATGAGCTAAAAACTCTCACATGCACTCAAAACATCATGTATAACATGCACATGAATTCACCCTATGGTTTGGTCTCAAAAATTATGCCTTGGGCACAATTTGGGTAGGATGTCTGGCAATTCTCGTCTTTTGGCTTTGATCTGTCAAAATTTGGTCAAATTTCCACTTTCCAGGTGAAAATAGGGTAAAACCTACCTTCTGAACACAGTGGTAACCTCAGATTCTCAAAAAAAAAGCCCAGATCACCCTATAGACATCCTACGCGTAGGATGTCTACTGCTGATTTTTTCAGACTGAAGTGTCTCTGATGCTTTCTTATGCTCTCAGCAAGTGCAAGTATGCTTCACAATTGCAAAAACATGCAAAAATCACTCAATTAAGCCTTTGCTGAAATTTTACGTTTTCTGACTCCGCCTTTTGGCTTTTGGTCAACAAAAATAGGGAAAAACATCCAAGTCAATATGTTACTAGGGTAAAACCTACCCTTTGAACCCACTGGTGTAGTCAAAATTTTCAAATTTGGTCTCCAGAACCCCCTTGAGACATCCTACGCGTAGGATGTCTATGTTTACAGAATTGCAGGTTTTCTTCACAGAACCCTTGCAAATGCTCTTTTATATGCACAGCATCAGTCAGTCATACAAAAATATCCACAAAAGCTTGTTTAATGCATTTTTACCCGCAAAAGCACACTTTTCCGTGATTTCAAATGCAAACAAGCACTTTAGCAAATAATTCAGTGCTGAATAGCTCTAGATCAGAATTGGATCACTTACCTAAAGCTACTCCTACAAATCATATGGGGTTTTGCATCTATGAGTAGAAAAACGCTTCACTGCCACACACGGACTAGTAAACGCTTTTATCACCTCACAAATCACTCGACCACCAACAACTACTCTAATCCACAGATCCTAACTAAACCTATCTAGTCGCAGACCCTCGACAAGACACACGCTTCCTGGCTATCCACTTGATCGCGGAATATCCTCTTCCGGATTTACTTAAGAAAAACACTTTCTTTAGCCAAAACTAAATCAAGCAACCATCACACGAGTGTTAGTAGGAAACCTACTTAGGTTCTTGTGTCCCTGGCAGCGGCGCCAATGTTGGACAGAAGCGACTCACACACCCATGAAGTGCATGCAAACACTACCTAGATCAACATAATGTCAATCGAGGACACAGATGACACGATAGGCACACGGAGGAAATCTCTTTAGCTTGTCAGGCTGAGACCATCCTACACATACAACACTCTGGAAGGCCAACTATACCACAATCAAGAACCTCACTGCTCTCAACTACACCACCTAGCCACATACACACATACGAAAGGTAACTCACCTAATCATGCCAGATTCATACGAAACTTAAGGAACACCATCCTCTCACTAGGATACACCTGTCCCTAAGCTTCTACACTCAAAACCCTCACTTTTAACCCATCTGCGGAAAACACGTAGGATGACAAAGCAGAATTTTGAAAGTGCCCGAAACTGAAATTTATGAGTACCTATGCGTAGCTTATGTCGCCACAATACTGTAGACTACTAGCACACAGAAAACAGACATCGTTTGATACACTTACGGCCACAAATAGATCGTAGATGCGTCGGTGTGTGCGCTTCGTCTCGCGTGGAATGCTTGGTGTTGTCGCGTAGCTCTCCTCGAGCCTACCGCAATGGTGTAGTCGGATCTCCAATGTGTTGAGCGAGCCGGGAGTAGCAAGAAGATGAAGCTCACGCTCACTCTCTTTCTCTCTCACACACAGTAGATGGCAGCGCTAAAGTTTTGATTATGATAAAAAGTCCCCTTACAAAATGACCTAGGTACCTTATATACTAAGGCTACCGTAGGTTTAACCAAAAATGGGGTTGAAAGGGTCAAATGGCTTTGTATTTACAATCTGGAAGTGCCATTGCACCCCGGCTTCTGAAACTAGAATAACTACTCATTACAAATGACGTTTATAGCCATAATTTGTAGCATTTCATAACTAGCAAAAGATAAGACTTTGGTACGAAACTTGAGTTATGTTGTGTTGTTGACCCAGTGGTCAACAGGCACTACTGTGGATTATTGTTCCTTGTCGCTTAATCGAGTAAGGACTATTATGAGGGTTGGATATGGTTGACTGTATGTGGCAGAATTAGCACTCTTATGATAAGAAACAATCTGGCTACTGTTGCGCTGCATATAACTGAACATTGGTGAGTTTGAGGTAATTGGGGATGCATCATAAGGATTTACTGCCACTTGGCTTATCAGTGCTTACTGGTTTTGAATTTGATAAATGGTAATGGTTGTTTTTTCCCTAACTTGATACATAGCGCATAAAATTATTGGCTAAATCAAAATAAGGGGCCCGATTGCCTACTGTCTTCTTTGATAATAGCTGATCGGGGATGGGTTTTTTTGGGGGATCCCCGACTGTGTATTGTTGCTAGACTTGGTTGATTACTAGTTGCTTTTTAATGAGGAAAATGCATTCACATGATCATGACTTTTGAAAAGAGGCCCACAAAGGCATCTGTTTCTCTTACTTCATGGTTGAGCATTCGGTCTAGCTAGATACTACATCTACACTAAGGGATCTCTGCCACTTGGCTTACTTAGGTGATATAGAATGAAGCTAAGTGATGTACAAACTTCAAAAAGAGAGTTCCATAAACCCTAATTGAAGGGTATACTTCATCTATCTTAATTAAAATAAAAAACTAGTTTGATATTCTTGAACTACTAAATAGAAATCTTCCTTAGGCTCCTTTACTAAGGGTAAGTGGAAATGGAGCTTTTTGGAAAAAAAAGGGAGTCTGTTCACTTGGATTAGAAGGAGTTATGACCTTCTAAACAGGATAATATTTCAAACTTTGGAAAAATAAAACATTTTTTATGAATACTTTGGACTAGGCTTAAAAGTTTTTTAATTTTTTTAAAAGATGGACATGGATGCCAAGTGGTATAGTCCATTGATACCTGTAAAACATATCCAAGGCTAACATATCTGTTTTCTTGTTTGGATGGATGCAGGTAAGGACTCATTCTTATCTTGGAAGGTTCTTTTTTGGCTTTTAGCAGTTGTCCAATACAGGATTACACATACACCTACTGCAAGGGAAGTACTTCCGACATCTGTATACTGGAATGAGGCTTCATTCATATAAACATTGTACAAAGATAATTCTAAGACTGAGTTGTTTTTGTACTTATCATTTCCCTTTCTCTGGAGCCAGTTGTCTTTTCAATGTCAAAGTTCAATTATGTCTTATTATTTATGGTAAGACAACTACACACACATCCTAAACATAAGGTTTTTCCATTCTTATGGGGAAACTAGGACGTTGGCTTTAGAAACTAATTATGAAACTTAGTTCTAAGTTGGACCCACAGTATGTAATCCCTTGTTTAATTGATTCGTGTTAGGTGGTCCTTCATAGACTATTTTTCTAGTCTCCTGCTCACGGCTATTATAGTCTCTGACTTTGTCGGTTTAAGGATTGCAAGCCCAATCTACAAAGACTAATCTTATTTATGTTTATATATTTCCTTTTAGGAACACAAACACTTTAGAAAGATAGCCCGCATCAATGTAAAACACAACCCCGAGAATCATACAAAGATTCTAGAGCATATTAAGTTTTACCTAAAAGACCATCCTTCAAAAAATGCCTTGGGAACTAGAACCGGACCTTTCTTGGCAAGAAAGGCCAAATATTGTATTACTTACTACAAAAAGTAGTCATAGCCTCACTAAACTTTTTGTATATTGCAGACCCTTGCTCTCTTGCAAGGCTTGGAATTGACCTGTGAACCCCTTTCTGTGGCAACAACTCTTGTCCTCAGATGTATTAGCAGCTTGGACAAGGATTCCGAAGATGGTGTGAATTTGATTTCCCAGTACATAGCCCAGCTTCCCATACTCTCTGTACAATACCAACATGAGCTAGCCCTATTCTCTTCTTTCGGGGCTGATCTCTCTAACTTTTTGAAGAAACTATACGGCCTCAATCCGCCTTTTATTAGCACCCCGACTACTCCAACTATCCCTCAGACAGGTGGTATCTTTTGTAGGGATAGTGCGACTCTGGAAGCTATCAAAGAATTTCAGAGTAATATTTTCTCCCTCAATGACTCTAACCTCTTAGAAATGGTACCAAAAATCTCTAAAGTATTTCCTTTCCTACCTGTTAGGTAGATTGAAATTGAATCTTTTGGGGTAGACCATCAGCTCTGGGTCTTATGTAACAAAGCCTTTTTAGCACCAATTCTAAGTGAAACTTGGGTTTACCTTTGCTAATCTCCCTGCCTCTAATGTCGAAGACTGCAGACTCAAAAATTTGAAAGGTGGACAGTTCCTTGACAAAGGGGAACTCATAAAAGCCCCCTTCAATGTCAACCTCATCGATCATTCTAAATGCCCTTCTAATACAGGCCTCTACATCCATACAAAGGGTAACATGGATTTTGCCAAAAGAAACCCATTTGAAATGTTTTTCGACCCTATGCTAAATGTGCCTGCAAATTTCTTGACCCTAAAGCTTCATGCGAATCCAACATCATGTGCTTTGATCATGCCATTTGGTATATTCTCAACCATCTAGACCTACTCTTCCTTGAAAAACCCGTGGACTTTCATTTCTCCCTTATTTTTTCTTGGTTAGGCGGCCAAGCTAAACAGATAGTTATTGCTCAAATTGCCTTTAACATCTTTCGTGGGCTAATGCTGGATATCTTGAAGGAACTAAAATTTGATGAACCTCGGATATATTTAACCACTTATGCTAAAAGGAGTAAAGATCATCACTACCTTACTCAAGCCATGTATTGATGAAGATGACTCCCCTTCTCTAAAAAGACCCAATTCTCTTGCTACTCCCAACTCTTTCACTTCTTTTCTGACACAGATATCTTCGTCTAATTGAGGGAAATCTCGTAAAGCTACACTAGGGGAAGAGGCAAAAAGTCCCCAATCAGGAAGTTTCTTGAATTGTAATTAGTGATGAACATGCAGGTTGCTGTGAGCCCATGTGGAAGGAGGTTTCTCAACAAAAAAGCTCCAAGCCAAGACTCTATTTACGTACAATGTCTCTTCCATAATGAGCTTCTCGACTGGATACAACCTAAAACACTTTTTTGTGAGTGCTTTGACCTACTTTTTGGCAGCCATAAAGTACTAGACAATGTACTTATTGGTTGGAAGTATCAACAACCCATTAAAAATTTGGTCTACATTAATGATTTTCTTTGACATGAATCTGTTCCCGAATGTATCTGCAAACATTTTATGACATTTTGCAAAGACTTTGATACATATGGTATGCATGTTTGTACTTGTGATCTCAGCATCATTGAAAATATCAAAGTCCAAAGAATCTTGGCTAATGGGCTTAATCACATACCCAACGTTCCCGAAAACCCCTATCTTGATTTATCAGCTTTACTTAGCTGCTTAATTGACCTTGTCAGTTCTCTCTAACCAGAGAAGATAGTCCTACTAGACTTAACCAAAGTGGTGGAAGAATTTTTTTTCCAAAACATCTCACAAATACCTAGAAAATGGTTATCTACAGACAACTCCTGGATAACACCACAACTTGCTCACATGAATTTCAAAAATTAGCTAAGAATTGGTTCATAGTGGGCTCAATAAAAGCTCTAATTGCCCCACTCTTATTTGCAAAAACTTAGCTTGGAAAGCTGCTCATTCTCGGGTATCCGGGAAAGAATTCACTAGAATTAACACATCCCTACAAACAGTTACCAATATCATCTCGAGCCACTTAGAAAATTTAGGCTATTCTCTTCAAAAAACTAAACTACCAGTACTTTTTCCCACCTATAAAATTCATAAACAGAAATTTAGATGGATATCAAATGCTTCTAATGGCATCTTTACAGATATCGCCAAAGATATCACTCTTTCTCTTGACCTTATATTAGCTAAGTTTGAACTTATCTGTGCCTCTAGACAAAAAATCTACCATAACTTTCTACAAATTCATTACAACTCTTTCTGGATAACAAAAAACTCTATTGAGGTTTCTCTTAACCTCCCTAAACAAATTTTCCATCTTTTTACAACAGATATTACTAGGTGTTATGAGAATATTCCCATGGAAGGTGATCTTGGGCTTAAAGATGTACTATCAGAGGTTATCAAAATAGCTTTTATTAATGCTAGGAAGAAGAGTTTTTTTTACATATCTCTTTCCAAAAAACCTAGATGGTTAAAAAAGACATACTCATCACACCCCTTGCACTTCAATGAAGAGAAGCTATGTCTTTACATATCATGGTTACTTGATAACTATAATATTCTCTCTGGAGGACACTGTTTTAACCAAAGCCTAGGCATCCCCATGGGGTTCTCTTGCTCCCCACTTATGTGTAATATATACCTTGCCTTCTTTGAGTACAAATGGTTTCTCAGTGCCATGAGAAATAACAGTTTTAAACTTTCACTGTTTGGACACACTTACACATATATGGATGATATACTAAGCATCAACAATAAGACTTTTTTAGAAGAGATCAGTTATATATATATCCTAACTACTTAAAAATTGAACCAACTTCTTTACAAGGGTTCACAACGAACACCTAATGTATTTTTTTGCACTTTAGTACAATTCCTTAACTTTTCCATTTCTCTTCATATACCCTGTGTCAGAGAGTATGACCAAAATTTTGTATGGAAGAGAGATCTTCTAAACCTTCCACCTTTTGAGTTCATTAAAAAGAATAGTAATAGGCTCCACAAAGCGGCTCTTAGCACTTGTATCATCCTACTTTACTTATTATCTACTCTTCCTCCAACTACCTCCTTGCTTGGGAAGATATTAAGGTACTTATAAAAAAGTATTTCCTTGATGGCTTCAATTGAAACGATATAATTAATAAAATTCTACTATCTCTTACCCAACATAACTGGCCTGGGCTACACTTTAACCATGATATTCTCATATTTCTAATAAGGTAGTAGGACCATTCACAATGGGCCTACTATCGACTCATTGTGTTTGGTGCCTGGGACAGGGCGGGTGCACACACACACACACACACACACACACACACACACACACACACACACACACACACACACACACACACACACACACACACACACAGTGTTACTTGCCTGTAGGATTTTAGCATAATTCTTAAAGCTTTATTAAATAAAAAAAAATTGACATTTTGGATTATATAATCCAAAACACTCTTCCTAGTTTCACTATATGGGTATCCACTGTGGGGTGGAACCCTTATAATGCTATGCTGGTTACAAAACCCCTAGTTAGAACAAAAAACGTGGTTATAATTTACTGCCCTCACTAAACCCTATCGTGAAGGCACTATGGTGGTTTTGCTATGATGAACCGCATCATAAGTGACCTCTGATTCTTGGATCCCTAGGAGGAGATCGCTCCACTCAGTACTCTCTGCATGCTACACGCTAGCAGTGATGGCAGCCTTCCTCCTTCTTCTATTTAAGAGGTGAGGGTGCACTCTGCCCCTCACTTAGCCTTGTGTGAGTTCTACTTGCGTAAAGTGTAAGGACTGTGTGTTTATTCTCTGCTGCACCAAACATGGAGCTTGCAACACATACAACACAGGTTGGCCACTAAGCTTGGTATAAAGGGTTTTGTTTTGTTTCTTTATTATTTTGCTTGGGAAAATATAACATATATGGTAAAGCTCTGTCACTTTAAGCGTGGTAAGGCCCAATGTTTGGGTTGGCTCTACTTGGCAGAACATGATTATTGATGGATGGTTGGTAAGGACCACGGTGTGGTTAAGCTGTACTTTGACAATTAGAGACACCACTGAGGAGTGTTGTTCCTTGACGCTTATGCCTAGTAAAGCCCATTATGTTGTCTATGCGTGACATTATATGGTAAATGGTGAAGTAGTTTAAACACTCTTGGGGCATAGCTTTGATCTTGCTACTATTTTTTGTGGCTGCACTGTGTAATCTGTTCATTAGTTTGGTTAATATATTTTTTGGAAACATTGTAAGGGGTTACTGCCACCTGGGTTGTCCATACTATACTCCATTAAAATTTATGCATCATCATTTAAATTACAAGAGCATACTGTGCAAAAAAATCTGGTTAAAAAGGGGGGGGGGGTCTACCCCAGTGTTTATTGGTTTTGCTAAATAATGATACATAGAACACAATTGGCAAACTAATGGGGTGACATGACATGCCACTTAGCCTGGTAAGAACCACTGTACGGTTGGCTTTGCTTAAATGGAGGCACTACTGTGGATTATTGTTCCTTGTCGCTTAGTCGGGTAAGGGCCATTATGAGGGTTGGATATGCCTTACTGTGTGTGGCAAACACTGAATGCATCAACACTCTTATGATAAGATATGATCCGGCTACTGTTGTGCTGCATATAACTGAACATTGGTGAGTTTGAGGTAATTGGGGATGCATTATAAGGATTTACTGCCACTCCGCTTACCAATGCTTACTGGTTTTGAATTTGATAAATGGTACTGGTTGTTTTTTCCTTAACTTGATACATAGCGCATGAAATTATTGGCTAAATGAAAATAAGGGACCCGACTGCCTACTGTCTTTTTTGATAATAGCTGATCGGGGATGGGTTTTTTTGGGGGCTACGTACTGTTGCTAGACTTGGTTGATTACTAGTTTCTTTTTAATGAGGAAGTGCTATAAATTTTTAGCATTCACATGATCAGGACTTAGTTGGAAAGAGGCCCATAAAGGCATCTTTTCTCTTACTTCATGGTTGAGCATTCGGTCTGGCTAGATACCGCATCTACACTAAGGGATCTCTACCAGTTGGTTTACTTAGGTGATATAGAATGAAGCTAAGTGATGTAAAAACTTCAAAAGGAGAGTTCCATAAACCCTAATTGAAGGGTATATTCATCTATCTTAATTAAAAAAAACTAGTTTGATATTCTTGAACTACTAAATAGAAATCTTCCTTAGGCTCCTTTACTTAATGGTAAGTGGAAATGGAGCTTTTTGGAGAAAAAAAGGGGACTGTTCACTTGGATGAGAAGGAGTTATGGACTTCTAAACAGGATAATATTCAAACTTTGGAAAAATAAAACATTTTTTATGAATACTTTGGACTAGGCTTAAAAGTTTTTTAATTTTTTTTAAAAAGATGGACATGGATGACAACTGATATAGTCCATTAATACCTGTAAAACACATCCAAGGCTAACATATCTGTTGTTTTGTTTGGATGGATGCAGGTAAGGACTCTATCTTATCTTGGAAGTTTTTTTTTTGGCTTTTAGCAGTTGTCCAATACAGGATTACACATACACCTACTGCAAGGGAAGTACTTATGATATTTGTATAATGGAATGAAGCTCATTCATATAAACATTGTACAAAGATAATTTTAAGACTGAGTTGTTTTTGTACTTATCATTTCCTTTCTCTGGAGCCATCTGTCTTTTGAATATCAAAGTTCAATTATGTCTTATTATTTATGGTAAAACAAGTTACACACACACACACACACACACACACACACACACACACACACACACACACACACACACACACACACACACACATATTGCTGATTGGCTTGGGAAACCTTGGGTGAATAGCTGAATTTAATTCAGTAGGTGACTTTGTTAGTAAGAGGTACCTTAAATGGAACCTAACCCTTAGTAGATAAGTAGGGTTATTATGAGGAGGGGTGGTGAGATGTCTAGCTCTAGCTTTTCTGTCTTCTTCTGCATAATATCACTATGGCCCGTTGGTGGGTCTTTGCTACTGCACTATCTTAAGGCCCTCTTTATCCCCCTCTCTCTATCTCTCTCCCTCCCTTCCATCCCTCTCTTTGTACAAGAGGGCGAGCTGTATCTTCTACCCAATTGAAGCCGGCGGGCCCATCACACTACTGTGAAATAATGAGGCCTCTGTATAAGGCGGCACTGTAGTATCATCTTCCTCTTGAAGTAGAGCCCGTCACACTGCAGTAAGGGGATATGGCCACTGGCTCCCAACCCTATAAAGGTGAGCTTCCATGCTCACTTAGCATTGGTACTATGTGTATCTAAAGAAAGCGTGTGTTCTTGTGTACATTGGGATTGTGAGGGTTTTTACCTACAAGTGTGTAGTGTTAAGTAGTCGGCTATATGGTAAAAGGCAAGGATAAGCAGGCTATTGTAGAGTTGGCTGCTCCGACTCAATCTCAGGTGACTTATGGCATTAATATGGACTACTGTCCGTGATGGGATGTGGTTCACTTGTTGTTATCAAAACTTTTGTCATGCATATACGGGTATATATGAATATCAACTTCTATTGCACTGTTTGTATCTACGCCACTGGTTTTTTCTTTTTCACATTGCGAGTTAGGTATTGCTTTTTAAGTAGGTGTATGAGTACCCTTTTGGGGTCTGCAGCTTTGGTTTGTAATCCCCTCTTGATTGTAAGGGGTATCTGACAATGCATACCTAAGGTTTGTCATAGGCATGTATATAAGCATTGGAAGGTGGCATTCTCTTCCATTTACTAGATAATTGTTGCACTAATTGTGGTATTTTTTTTCAAATAAAAGGGGAGGCAATGATTGTTGCTCTTCTTAAAAATACCTGTTGAATGAACCTATATGGTGGGGTGGATATACTTGGGGGTGTTAGACATCGGCTTGTGAGTTTTGGTAAGGCTGCCATGGCGGTGTACTTCTGTTGTTGAGCCTCTGGGTTGGTTATCAAGATTACCTCTCTTTGCGTTTTAGTGATGTGTATTTAAAATTTTTGCATGATTGCTCATATTGGCCGAGTATGGTTGATTGGGAATCTGGTTATGAGTGAAGGTGGCCATTTATGGTTATGGTATATAGTTGATATGGTTGTATATGGGCTGTTCTTGTGGTTGTAAGTGGTTGCTTATTGCATCATTATTATGGACCTTGGCGGCACTCGTTCCTGGCTTTTGGAACAAATGAGGAAGTATGGAATAACACTTTCATATGGACTATGATTTAGGGTATTAGTACTCATACTTATTACCTTACATTTGGTTTTTGACTCCGACTTAGGGGGTGCATGACTTACTTACTAAATGTCTTTTATGTTACAGGCGACTCCAAGGTATAGATTGACTGCACGTATGAGCACTGTCACTGACCAAGAAAAAATAGCGGCCATTAATGCCAAACTTTGTAAAGTCAAGAAACAGGTATATATGGCCCACTTTGAGGCTAAAATGCCTCATAAAACGCGTCTCCAGTCTTATCTCATGAGAGGTTGTAAAGCATAAGGGGCTTCATATGTTTCCCCCTCTTGTAAATGATTTCATCTCTGAATATATGATTAGCTTGACCTTTCTTATTATTTATCTTTGAAAGCAATCTAGTTGGGTGACATCTATTACATGTGGGATACCAATGCATCACCTGCATACAGTGCCAATGCTAACTAAATGTTATGTTGTTTCCATGGGTGCAGGTGAGGGTTACCTTCTCAACTATGCTTTTCAAATTTCCTTGGCTTGAAGATGGCGGATTTATATATCTTCAGGCTCTTAACTCTCTTGTACTTGTGTATAAATTCCTTTTTGTACTATGAATGGGAATTATATCACCTTTTCATTGACATAATTTCTAGTGTCTTTTGTAATTTGAAAGGATTCTTTGGTGTTTATGTTATGTATTACTCAAACACCCCCTCCCCCCCCCCCCCCCCCCCCCCCCCCCCTAGCACCAAGAGTAGTATGGATACTATTCAAAGACCTAGTTACTATATTCTATCCATCGGTTTCTGTCCTAGATAGTTTTACATAGGATTGATACCTGTGGGATGGGGCTATCGTCACACGGACCTTATAGGTTCTCCTGGTTGGTCGAAGGTTGAAGAGTCTACCAGTTCTCACCATTAGTCATATATGTCTATAACTTATATCTACCGTGGGATATTGCCCTTATAAGTATGAAAGGTAATAAAAACCTTTAGCTGGCAAAAAATGTGGTTTACTGCCCTCTTTAAACCTTGCCGTGAAGCCACTATGGTAGTTTTTGCCATGAAAAACCGCATCATAGACGGCCTCACATGCTCAGATCCCTAGGAGGGGCTCGCTCCACTTAATACTCCCTACACACTACAAAAATTCAATGATGGCGGTCTTCCACCTTCTTCTATTTAAGAGGTGAGGGCACACTCTGCCCCTCACTTAGCCTTGTGTGAGTTTGCTTGTGTAAAGTGTGAGGAATGTTTATTTTTTTCTCTACTACACCTAAAATGGAGCTTGCAACAACTACAACATAGGTTGGTTACTATGCTTGGTATCATGGATTTTGTTACAGTCATATTTTTTTGGATTATGTTATTGTTATACTCTGTGTGTGGGTGGTTTAACTCGGCTTGGAAGAGCTTGCTAAAAGTTGTTTGATTGGTAAGTACCACGATGTGGGTTGGCATTGCTTTGGTAACACCACTGAGGAGTGTTGTTCCTCAAATACCTATAACTGGTGTAGCCCCATTTTGCTGGCTGTGCGTGTCATTATATGGTTAATGTTGATTCTTAGGGCATTACTTGCATCTTACTATTGTTTTCCCTGGCTGTGCTGTGAAAAATGTTATTTTGCTTGTAACTTTGAGTTATTACCACTTGGCTGGACCATACTATATATATATTTAAAAAAAATGTGCATCATCAGCAGACTGTACGTTAAAATCTGTAAAAAAGGAGGGGTCTAACCCGATGATGAATGGTTTTGGGTACAGGACAATACTTAAAAAACGAAGCAAAATATGGGGGCATAATCTGCCCCTTTTACTAATAAAAACCACTTTATGGCTAGTTTTTCTTTGAGAAATAAAGGCACAAACTAGTTTTTTTTTTGCTAAACCCTTCAGTTGGGATTTGGTTTTTTACAGATGACACACATTAGCTTAAATAAGGATGTACTTAACGATGAGGTTTTGGCTGGAAAATGGTACCACTTTACACTAAAATTTATCCTATTACTCTGTGATAACTAGCTCACTGGTTTGTTAAAGTCCTTGTCCACTGTGAAGGTAAGTATCCCGTCTATGCATAATGGAGCTTTGGTTGGAAAGGTACATCCCGGATGGGTTTTGGTTCTTGCATATGGAAGTGTCGCTATCGATATAGTAAGGAGATTTGGGATGGGGGTGTTCCTCGGATGATTATTGGCTTCTATGCTTGGTACTGTCGCTATGACTCGTTAACATGTTACAACTGTTGCTTGTGAAAACTGGTATTAACACCCCTGGTTGGGTGTACTTAGGGAATTTGTTTTGGCCGTCCTCTGCCTGCTAAAACACGTTGTTGTTGCATATTTGGGCAACCTTGGGGGGTTATGGCCCAGCTACACTACATGTTGGCACCTGTTTGATAACAGTTGATAGGACGGGTTACTGCAATACTCTATTTGCACTCACAACTTAACCGGGTTTTACAGTCGCACATGCTAAAGTTACCACAAAAAGCCTTGAGCACTTGGCTTGTTAGGAGTTTGTGGCTTATAGAAAGTAGGATGGTTTGGATTCCACTTTAATTGTATTAGCTCTATATATATTCTACAACAGTCTTATACTCGTTTAAAATATGATAAAACTTCTTTACAGATGGAGCCCCATTAATTTACTCAAAGAAGTTTGTGTTGGGGAACTTACCATTTGAAGTAGTAGGGGGTATGGCCCTCTAAGTTAAGACTAAAATACTAAACAAAACTTTGGGTTAATAAAATCGTATATGAAAACAACATAATTACTTTGGACTAAGCTAGAATGTTTTAAAAAAATGTTAAAATATGGACATGGATAACAACCGGTATAGTCCATTAATACCTATAAAACACATCCAAGGCTAGCATATCTGTTGTCTTATTTGAATGGATGCAGGTAAGGACTCTATCTCATCTTGGAAGTTTTTTTTGGGCTTTTGGAAATTTTCCAATACAGGATTACACATACACCTATTGCAAGGGAAGTACTTCTGATATCTGTATACTGGAATGAGGCTTCATTCGTACAAGATTCTAAGACTGAGTTGTTTTTGTACTTATCATTTTCCTTTCTCTAAAGCCAACTGTCTTTTAAATGTAAAAGTTCAATTATGTCTTATTATTTATGATAAAACAACTACACACACACACACACACACACACACACACACAAAATTACATGAGGTCTTTCACTTGACTCATCTCTTAAATTTGACAAAAAAAAGCCTGGCTGATAAGTATTTTGGGATCCCTTCATCTACATCTCTATTAAGCCGCCCATTACATGATGACACAAACAGCTGTTGCAGTAAAAACATGTGTTTAGACGCTCAGTTAAAGGTAAGATACAAGTCACCAAGACTACCCCATACTCCCGGGTGCGTGGAGTACTGTTAAAATATCCTCTTAGTGGATGACCATAACTACGATACAAAAAAATCTTATGAGGTGGTAGGAACTAGGCTAGCAGGTATAACCGCTCAGAAAAACCTGGCTTCAGTGAATGTTCTATGTAATAATACTGTGGCCCTAGGTTCAAAGACTCAGTTACCATCGCCAATCTGATATTGTTCCTAAAATGCTCGCGACCCCAAAGGGTCACACGAGTCACTCGATCCTGATATGTCCACCATTTAGTTTGGGAAACAGAGGTTCCTAATTGTGGGAATAGATGAAGCTCATAACGGAGTAAAGTTGCTCTCCGAGTGGATTCACTTGAATGATGAAGATGAGCTGTTGCTACGGCAAAAACCAGTTCTTGACTGTAAGCCATAATAGGATAAATACACATGAGGAGTAAATAAACTGATATGTTAAACTCGGGAAATGTTGCTCCATACTGATACTATGGACTTGGTTGTGTAAAAATGTCATCTGTCTTTTATAGCCCACCTTATGACTTCGAGACAAAATCAGAAATAATAAACGATTACCTAAAATTGCAGTCTCTAAGTAGAGTAACTCACACCCTTAAGATCGGGGCATGTATACTTTACCCTAGTGGATAGCTATATGACATAAGATCAGTGTAGGGTTCTGTTGAATAGATAACGGGTTGTGTATGATCAACCTGAGCTTCGTACAATAAGCACGTAATGGTTTACGAACCGGGTATCGACCGTGTGAGCGGTTTATTATCGGTTTCCAGGGTGTAACTTGGTACAATATGACTTGAACTTGCATTTAACTTAAAAATATCTCTGTTGTATACACATAGGAATACTGAGTAGTGTTTAAAATCTTCTCTGCATTTAGTTTCATGCTTCCTGCTGCACGCCACCGCCTGTGTGCTAGGGTTTGGTTTGCAGGTGAATGCAGCAGCGAATGTGGTGCGACTTGGTCTGGAACAACCGGATCTTTAGCTGGGGACAATCCTTGAGAATATGGCTCGTATGGGCGACCTCGAGTGTGGGTAAACTGTCCGACTCTGTGGCGTATCTTCTTCCGATAGGCATCAACAAATATAAAAGCCTCTTAAAGGTGAGTGCTCATACTCACTTATCATCGTGATGTGTATTCACCTGTGTGTGCATTCTAAACTGTGTGAGTAAGAAGCTATTTACTACTGTGTGCTCAACATGCAGAAAAAGAATGGGAAGGAGATTGTGGAGGCTTCTTAGTCTCCTAATCTACAGGTTAACGAAAAGTCTTTCTTGCTCTCGAGACTGACAAAAAATATTGTGAAGCTATGCTGAAAGTTTTTTGAAAGGCTTTGAAAAACCTGTAATTAGACTTTTTATTAAAAAAAACCCTTTCTGGAAACTGCTCTTTCTGGTTTATGGGGTGGAATGTGAGTGGTAGTATATGTTTGCTTTAGGACAGATGGAAGTTGTGATTCTCTTTGACTAATGATGTAAGGTTCTGTGAAATAAGCGGATTGTGGAAACAAAAACCAGGTTCTGTAAACCAGTTGTTTTGGATGTGATAAATTTGACCCTATAGGCTAAGAAATGCTAGGTCTCGAGTATGTCTAAATGTATGGCTGTATTGAGTATTGGACTGCATTATGTTTAATAGGAAAAGGTAAGGCTAGCTGGTGGATGATGCTAATTTTTGAAAAAAAGCTACTTGATAGCAGGATTGTACATGTGAATGTGATATTGCAGGTCTTTGAATAGAGCCGAAAATTCCCAAAAAATAATAATAATAAGAAAAAGCTCAAAACTGTGAGCAGTAATGGTCGGATACCTAGGTAGGTTGTAATACTAGTAGTTCGGAGTACTCTAGGTACATTGGCTGACCTCAAACTGATTTAGTTCATAGTACAGGTACCTAATTTTCTGAATTGTCTAAAGGGACTTTGAATGCACTGAAAACTGGTTTCAGATGTGTTGCCATATCGGCTGATACTCTGTAGGTATTAAGTGGAAACACATACCCTATTATGGTGGTAAATAGCCTTTTTTTTACTCGTTTTTACCATATTACATCACAAGATTGGAAGATTAGTGAAAGGTTTTTGTGGCTAATCACTGATTCAACATATCGACAGTATTTTGCTGGCCATGGATGGTTTGACCCTGGGTAATTCAATAAAATAAGCTTGACATCATTTTGCTCACTTCGTATTCTCTCTCTAATATATATGAACATTTCTTGCCTAGTATCTTGCAATATATACAACGAAAAGTTTCTAGGTGACTGGTTTAAAAATGTCTCGATAATATAAAGAAGGTCATCAATTTCCCTTTAGTTGATCTTGGCTGGTTACTCTTACTTCTATTCTACCTTGGAAGATGTCTGGGCTGGCTCTAAGAACTGAGTTGTCTAGGATATTATAGTATGAAATCTGGTTTATCACTGGCTTGTACAAAAGTATGTCGGTCATGACATAATAACAAAGGTACTATTTGGTAAAAGTTGTGAATATAACTAGAAAGGGCTCTAGTTTGAAAATTGGTAATTAATCAGATGTTGTTGGGATATCTCATTTTTTTAATAAAAAATAAAATATTTTTTGAAGTGGGAGCTGGTCCAAAAGTTTGATTTTTCTATACATCAAATTACAAAGGAGGGGTTGTCCTTAATAAACTGATATCTGGCTCGAGATGGCGTATAGAGTGAAGTTCTCTCTTATCTGATTAAGGAAGTAGTTCTTTTCAGCTTTGATAATCTTCCTAAAAAACTACTTAAAACTAAGGTTAGGCAAGGAAAACTTTATAAAGTTAATCGAGAAATAACCAGTTATATAGCTGCTCTATGGGGATTTCACTTTCCTTATCGGATTGGCAATAATCCAAGGAATTTTTTTGCCAAAAAAAAACAAGATACAAGTTAAGAACTGTGTTTTTTTTACTGTGACATGGATAACAACTGGGATGCCCAGCATCACCTGCATACAGTCATGTGCTAACGAATTGTTTTCTTGTGGCTATGGATGCAGGTGAGGGCTACCTTCTTTGATTAAAACATTCTGTTCTTAACAAATGGCAGATCTCTTAACGTGAAGCAAAATGTTCTAGACTTTGAGATTGCGTTTTCCCGCAATATATTCTGTTATCTTCATTACCTTGTACATAATTTATTTTCAACTACAATTAAATTTATGTACAAATCCATTGTATTATTCTAGAATTGTTGCTCTGTGAACAGGTAGTGTTCGTTTGCATATATATATATATATATATATATATATATATATATATATATATATATAGATTTAGAACTGCTACACACATTTATACAGGACAATTTGTTTTTGCCCTTAGTAGATGAGAGATTTCTGTTTCAGTCCAGATTCTTGATCGGAATCCCGATCCTGTATCCTTGTCAAGGATTGGCAGCCCATACCAATTTCCGTTCTTGTTCCATGCTCAGAATTTATGCCTGTGTACATTATGACACAGGTGCCAAAGGTCTCTCTTGTTATCTACTCCTCTTGCCACATTATCCATCAACAATAGTTATCACACATATTTTGTTTGTCCCAAACTGTGCTCAATGCACCTCTTAAATTGTGTATAAAGCATGATATACTTATACAAATACACATTTTGTGAACTGTAACTTAACTCTTTGCATGAGCAACCATCTCTTGATCAGCTTGCATATGAACACTAGTGGCTAATACTATGCCGTTTTTACATGGATTTTAGTAGTGTCCGACGCTACTTGCCAGATACCACCTTTTGTCATATGTTCAGTCCAATAATATAATGTTTTTTTTAATATCCCTAACTTGGTATTTCACACTTGGCTTGTAACATGCTTGAGAAGAATATGGCTAGTTGGCAAGTTTACCTTTTGTGGAGGCTCTCCAAATCAATAAAGCTTGATGTGTTTATTGCCTACCATACTCCTTAGGCTTGATTTTCCTAAGCTGTTGGCTTACTATTTTTAGTGATCTCCAACCTAATATAGCATGTGGTGGTTATTGCTTACCAAATACACCTTTACGCGACGCGGCTCCTAGCTCTCAATAAATAAACGCATGCCAAACCCTTTGGCATTCCTGTGCTCACCCATCTCAGTATAAACCGTCACATGTTCACTTCCCTTGCTGCGTATTCACACACACAGAGTGGGTTACACACTAGTGCATGTATGATTGATCCTCCTCTCTCACACTCTCACAGATTGGTTTCTCCAGCTCCTTTGCATCTTCATTGATTACACACTTGTTTAAACTGGCAGATTTTCTAGACATCACTTTCTCTCTCTCGATATCTCTCACAGACACATATGATGGATCTCTCTCTCTCTCTCTCTCTCTCTCTCACTCTCTCTCTCTCTCTCTCTCTCTCACACACACACACACACACACACACACACACACACACACACACACACACACACACACACACACACACACACACACACACACAATGATCAGCTCTCTATGGGGACACACTTTGCTACTGTAGGAAATGGCCTACCTTTGAACTATTGGGGCATGTTGAGGATCACCTCCCCTACATGCTGGATAATTGGATTAACCAATTTGTCATACAACCAGCATCTACAGTTCAACCTCAACATTTAGGTAGGTGCTATTGCACCTACTCGATCAGTTCTTCATTTACAGACTAAATGTTTTCAAAAGATTGGGCTTAGATGGTTAAGTTTGGTATGTTGTCGAGAAACCTCCACTAATTACAAGTAATGATTGTATGAGATATATGTTTTCCCCTTATCTTTATAAAATTTATGTGTATCTTATGATGGGTGATTTAGGTTGATGTTGAATGGTAGAAACAAAAGGATAACTCACATGTTGTGCTGTGATACCAAAACTTCACTGACTTTGATATATTTTTGCATAGTCATTATCTTGATTTGATAATGGAAACTTCCCTGGTCTGATATGTTTTTTGCATACTTAAGGATATGAGAATTAACATGTTTCCATTCGTAATATGTACGCTTTTTTAAGGAATAAGGGGATGCATAGGTACAAACTGTTATTTACATATGGCTGGGATATAAAATCCGGACACAAATATACATAGTCTTTATATATTGCGAGCAATAGCAGTACATTATATTTTGGAAATTGGATGGAATGCCTCACTTGAGAAGTGGTGGATGTACACACATAGGAGAAAGCACACATGAGAACTCAATGGCTGACATAAGCTTTAATTGAAGAATTCAATACAGTTAACTGCCTTACAATGCATATTACAAGCAGAAAATAGTGTTCTCTCTTCAATGGGCAAGATGTTGATGTGAATATGGGTTACTGTTGTGATTTGCGATATCTTTGTATAGATGACCTAAGTACTTGGAAACCACCTCTCTCACCTCCTTATTCCCTAGATGATGCTATTGCAACATGATGATGTGCACATCCTAATAGCATCACGATTGCACTTCCTTGTAGAGAGTGGTGCTCCAACCTTACAATACATGCATCCATTTTAAAATTCATCAGGGGCAAGGTAGAGTAAAGGAGAGGCTCAGAGAGAGAGAGAGAGAGAGAGAGAGAGAGAGAGAGAGAGAGAGAGAGAGAGAGAGAGAGAGAGAGAGAGCTAACTTAGAAGCCACCACCAATTTTGTCTAAAATTTACTAGCCTTTCGATCTCTGCAGCTAGCTCATGACCTACCTAGCTACTTGCTTTTGGGGACAACAGATTTCCTACTGGGGTTATTATCCGCCCCTTCCCCGCAACCCTAGGTATAAAGTGTCTCCTTCATTGTAGCCAATGATGCTGTCATCCTAGTAAACCATAATGTGGACACTATTGCCATAGCTCATGGTGTGTGTGTGTGTGTGTGTGTGTGTGTGTGTGTGTGTGAGAGAGAGAGAGAGAGAGAGAGAGAGAGAGAGAGAGAGAGACCGTGTGAACGTTGACGGCAAAGGCATCCATCGAGTGCTCGACAAGACTATTATTCGACACAATTTCGGTTGAGCGCAAGGGAAAAAGGAGAAATTCTGCCCCAAAATAGAGAAAAAATTTGTAAAATCCCCAAAAAACAATGTAAAATTTTAAAATTTCCTCTTGGCAAATTCAACGAAAGGAATTTTGTATGTTTGGAAAAATGATTTTTCCCAAACACTGCAAGTTACAACGAAAAGGGAAAGGTGGGTTTCACAGCATAAAGGTTGAAAAGAAAAACAATCTTCCATTTTTGCTTACATCGATGCACGCACTGCTAGCTCACTGAGGCTAGCTCCTTCAGTAAGCTTTGTTAGCATCTTATGCTTGACTTTTAAAATTTTCACATTGAACTATGGTGCAGTCTCCTAAGCTCTCTCTCCTCTTAAAGAGGAAGGGAAATTCCATAAGCACGAAGTTGTTGAGTAATTTCGGCTTGCAAAGCAGGGTTGCCCATAGCTTGCTGCTTTGCGCTAGTGACGAGATAATTCACAAACATGCGAGCATCATCATTAGCACCTTCATGTGCAAAATCAAAGCTATCAATGTTCATTCTACTCTCTTGATTATTGTCAGCCATGTTAACAATATGTTCAAACACCCAAAAATTAGCTTCACCGCCTTAGATGAATTCTCTGACATAGCCAACCTAGAATTAGCAACCGGTAGTTTTTCTACATTATTGTAGGGCTGGGTAGTAGGTCACCCTAGTGTTTGCATTATCATGCTTTAGATAAAGGTTACCATACCTCCAATCTTGCACAAAAACCAGTTGATGCACTAACGGAAGCCCTAATATGATTTTGTACTTTGCATCTTCTGTAAAGTCCACAATCTCAAAATCACGAGTGAAGTCAATTTCACATGTGGTATGTGCCTCATCAATAAAGACCACGGGGTGGATTAAATTTTCAATGTAGATCCCTCGACTCCACGGCTAGAAAAAAACATTTTTCCTAACCGATCAAAACAAGGGGAAACTTGAAATTTTCCCAATTTTCAGGTCAAAATTTGAAGCTTTTGCGGGTAATTACACTAAAACTTGTGTAAATTTGCCGGTTTTCTTAAAGGCAAGCTCAAAATCTAACCGGGATTTTATAATTTCAACTGGCTAAAATACACTAGACCCCGGTTTTTTTCTAACACTGCTCGACTCTACCCGATGGCTTTCATGTGGTTGATATGATGGTTTCTAGTATGGCTATAAGACTTTTAATGTTTCCATGCGCAAGCTAATGCGTTTTTCTTGTGATGTAATTTCACCCCATTTCTTCCACATGGGTTTTAAAGTTAAGCTTACTTCCAAACTATCAACGACGTGTTTATTCCCATTTCAAATTTTATTTCTTGGTAGCACTTGATCTTTTTATAGGGATTTTTAGCTAAATATTTTCTCCTATTTTGTTTTCTCTAAGCACCATTCTAATTGGTCTTTGTGCCCACTACAATACCTACCTCACACAAGAAGTTTTGGACAAATTCTCACAATAATTCCCACATTGTGACTTACCTCAACATCATGAGTCTCTGTGAGGGAGGCACCGCATACCTAGCTAGGTATGTGGTGCCTCTCGAGCAGAAGCTCATGATGTTATGCATTGTATGAAAAACATCGAAAAAGACTCCGCTTTCTTACATGAGAAAATTTCTAAATCTTCTTGTGTATGACACCTAGCCAAATGGGGGTTTGTGCTTGCATGCATGAATTCATACTTCCCTAGAGCTTGTATAGATTAAGGTAGCATCACTCCACCCTTACTAGAGTAAGCGTTGCCCTTAATCTTAACGCTCCTTTGTCCATTGTTTGTAAAAACTTTCCTTGTCACATGAATCCTGAGCACTAGATTCCTTTGACTTCTCTAGTTTAGGAATTCTTCTTGATTATGCACACCTCGAATGTATTAGACTTGTTTTCAATGAGTCATTTACTTTATCTATTGTGACTAGATCTCCTGTACTATGGCCCAATCAGTTAATACTTACATTTACCACATTTTGTTTGCCATTTTTGTGTTTGATGATTTATGAACTTACTATAGCTAGATTTGCTTGTGGATTTTATGAGGATATCATCATTGCATAGACCATTTGGTAATTTTGATTCTATAAAGTCATGGAAACCTACCTCTATCGCCAGTTTTCTTTTTGAAGCTTACACCTCTTAAAGTGTATAGACAATGAGACTCCTCCCCGGTGCTGCAATGCCTTGTCTTGCATTGTAGAGAATGAGAGCAAAACCGTATGGATATGACAATACAAATCCTACTTGTATGCATGTTCGTGGAGGTGACCTGCACAACCAATAACGTAGCCTTTTTGGGAAAACACCACAAGCTTTAAAAATATAAAGTGCAGGCATCACCTACGGACACAAATAGCATAGTGGTGAGGGCAATGTCTCTTGGGCATGCAATCGTGGGTTCAACCTAGCTATGTCTACCCATGAGAGCTAGCAAGCTAAAATTTAATGAGAAACCCTTGGGGGGTGACCTCCTAGGGGAGTCCTAGGAAAGGGCATGTAGTCCTGCCAGGAAGCTAGCCTAGCGCTCTCAGCTTAGCCTTCTCCGATAATTTTTAGTGCTACCAGCTTGGCATTTGTAGGTAGCCAAGGGCTGCTTGGAGACTCGTCCTCATGCTGGGCTATGGGTAGCATATCTTCTATGTAGCACTTTCTCCTCAGGGAAGCCAATTGAGCTGATCCATGCAGATGTAGAGTTTCCCACAAAGGGTGCATGCCTAGTGATAGAGTTCCTCATCTCCCTAGAGAGAAATCATGGACGTGCAACTTTGATGGATGAGTCTCTTTATCTCTCTAGATCCTTTGTGGTACTAGGAGGAGATGCAACAATGTGTTGCTCTTAGAGCTTGCTAGGGTTGATGCCCATGTCCAAAAGAGGTCTCATGTGCAAGAGAAGATGGCAATAGAAGTAGCAATTGTGTGTACTAGGGGTTTATCTATCGAGGGCTTGTCACATCTATGCTGGAGATGGAGAATGTTCATAAGACAACATGTTGTGCTTTGGAGGAAAATTGTAAGAAAATGCCTTTGGAAATTCTCAATACTTGCAGTAGATTGCTACCACCCCCATAAAACTTCATATAAAAGCACCAATATAGAGATGAAACTCTTAAGGGACTAAACTATTTTCTGGGATGTTGTTGATTGTAAGTGTGTAAATGTACACCAGACAATGTTTAATAGCATTGCTAGTGGCATTTTGGGAAGGAAATAAGTGTAGGAAAAAGTACATCATAACATATCAATTTTCTATCTAAATTTAAAAATGTTAAAGTAACTCTTAACCCTCTCCCTCTCAAAGTTCAAAAATCCATACCATAAAGAAAGGCTCGCTTTCAGTATTTGACATGTTTTGGATTGGTGGAAGGGTCTGTCTGTCTCTATCTCTCTCTCTATGTGTGTGTGTGTGTGTGGACCTCATTAAGCCACAATGAATGCATCATTGTTCCCAAAGCGTAAGCATTTGGTCTTCGTACCTTTCAGATATCTGAAGATGTGCTTCACTGCTTCCTAGTGTTGCTAACCACTCCCATTGCAAAAGAAATGTATGTTCTCATGGCTGCCGTGATGTACATATAAATACCAACTATCGAAGAATATGACACCTTTTCCATTTTGGCTTTCTCAGCATTAGACTTCGGAGCTTGTTAAGTTTTGTATATATTTGGATTGGGGTACTCAATTGTGGGACACTTGTTTAACCTCACCATCCTATCTTATTGCAGTATTAGCGAGAACCTCGATTAAATTGTCAATCCATGGGATGAAGCTGACTTGACTAGTGCATAGAGGCTACAAGAGGTTGTCAATCTCTAGGAAAACAACTAACAACTCGCATCTAACTCAAGCTACACTCAAGTGAGACTGAAATCACCAAAAGCCATTCGCTCATCGGTAAACAAATCACATCCGTTACAGCATCAAATGACATCCAAACGTAACGACACTTCTAGGCCATGTTTATAAGATCTAAGCACACATGCTTATGGTCTCAAACCCCACTTTAGGTCAAGTTCCAAAATCGCGATTATTAACAGCTGTGGATTTTTAACCTAGTCGTTTTCCACCGAGAATGCATCTAAATGCTTAGCAATGATGCCCCAATACCCGGCCTATGCTTAGTTTTTGATTTGAAAGTGTAAATTCCTAGCTATGATGAAATTAGGTCGCGGGTCGGCGATGCCAAAAGCTACGAATTACTGTGAACTGCTTACGTCAATGTGTAGAGCTCTTACCTGCGGTTGCAATGCAACAAACGCGACTTCAATGTGACAACCGGGGAGGGAGTAGGAAACGCAAGAAGGAGAGGAGTGAGCGTCGTTAGCTCACGCTGTGTATTTCATTATCCAAAAACTTGAAAATAACTTATAAAAATTGGCTTTTATACCTTAGCCAAGGTTTTTGGTGGTCAAAAGTAATAATCTGGGAGTTCTACTAAAGATGGATAATGACAGGTTGATACAATTTGGAAGCTTATAGCATCGGCTCATTAATTACAGAGTTTATCTGAGAAAATAAGAGTTAAAAAATTCCTGATTTATCAAAATAATAAGTGTTTTACAATAAGAACTCCGAAAAATGGTATCCGTGTTAGCTTGCTGCTAACATTCACCCCCTTCTCGCTTGTGTCGTCCCTTGAAACAGCTTTATGGGCTAAAATAGTCTTCGAGCTGGAGGCTTGCAAGGCGGCCTTTAAGCGCACTTAGTGCCTTTTGGTATATGATATTCCTTTCTTTATCTGGCACTTGCAAAAGCTGCATAGTTACTTTGTTCTTCAGCTCCACTCCTGAGTAGCCTACAAATATTGATGTGAGGTTGCTGATCACTGGTGCAAATATTTTCGTTTGCCAAGTGAAGAATCCCATGTAGAACGCTTCCTCGAACGTCAACATATTGTGTGAAGGTAGAAACATGCATCTAGCGTAGAAGCCATAGAGGACTTCTTCGGAAGGTCGGCCATTGAGATCATAGCACAAACCTTTATTACCCTCGAGGAATGACGTTCAAGGGACGCCTGCTTGCTTTGGATCATTAAACACTTCGATGCATGTGAGAAGCATTTGGCACATCTTATATAGCATAGCACATGACAAATCATGTAGACTTTTAAAGAATCACATGGCACCCTTTAGGGTTTTCACCATGTATTCTTCAGTTCGCTAATACCTTTTCTAGAGCAGGCAATCTAGGGTAGTTTAGCCAAGTTGGCCGCTTCTTGAGTAGTGCCTCATGTGCTATCCAGGTCCTTACTCTTGGTACAGGATAGAAAGTCGGATCTTTTTGCAGGGCCTCAGGTGCTCTCATGAACAAAATCAAGTATCTTGGGTTTTTGTTCAGCCAGCTCAACCTCCACTTCGGGTGGTCTTTATCTGCGCCCTTGACTTGCATGTTTGCATAAAGCCTTTCTTTTACCTGTAGTAACTTAACTTTTATCAGAGAGTATCGCAGGGACTGTTGGTGCCATTGCTCATTGATTTGATTGGGAGTGCGTTGTGTAACGTTGACGGAGTGAATAACTCTCAACTCCCAATCCATCGCTGCCTTCCACTGCTCATCTACCTCATGTGTAATATTGAAGATCTGAGATTAGGCATGTATATTCAGCTTGTATAGAGCTTGCGTAGCAAGCCATTGCTGAATCTTTGGATGTATGTTGGCAAAATATCAAAATTCCCCCATTTTGGCTAGGAAGTTAATAATCACTATCTTTAAATTCAGTTTCTTTGGTCCCAACTTAGACTGGTAAGGCAGTACCAAATCACCCTTCTTGAGTTCTCTGACATTAATCTTACTATCATGCCACTGCTTCCTCCTTTGCTAGACTATTTCATGTTCAAGAATGGCCCTTTGTCTAATTTCATCCAATTGTAACATCTAATCCAATCTCTGCTTCAGATTTTGATTAAACTCCATTCCACATTTAGCTACCATTCTCAGACTAGGAATAACAGACTCCATCAAAACTACTACCTCTGTTCCATATGCCATTCTAAAAGCTTGTACTGACTTTATCGGCAATTCTATATGTCCATAGTGCTGTATGAATCTTAGTGTCCACTGGTGTGGTTCCTTTTGAACTATCTTTATGAGGATAGTCTTGATGGTTTTATTGCTGCTCTCTGCTTGGGCATTGCACTTTGGATAATACGGTGTGGATTATGGTGCTTAACAAAAATATCTCAGTTAGTATCTGAATGGTTTCATTAATAAAGTGAGTTCTCTGATCTGGGATTATTTCTAGTAGGCACGCATATTTAGCAATTTTGCTATGTGCCACTACTCTGATTGCTTCAGCTACTGCAACCTTCAAACTTTCTGCTTCTGCAGACATGGTATCTAATGTCTCTTGCATCTTCTCCAATGTTTTCTATCTACCCATACACGACTCAAACGAAGAAGTTTGTGTAGAAGAGGAATACTCACTTGTAGTAGTAAAGGACCCATAAAGAGAGCATCAAGGAGTTTCGGGTAGAGTTGTTGCGTTTGTCAAAGGAGTGGGTGTGTAGCTTGGAAGATTTCTGCTGCAAGCTCAAAGAGTTTCTGCAGGTTGCAATGTAAGTAACACAAGAGGGTTTGAGTAAAGTGAAGATGGGTGCACCCTTCGCATAGTTATATGTACACGCACCATGAATGCACCACTCCTTGGCTGTCTCAAAATTATGCACACAATTTGTGACTTGTCACTCATGCAGTGGTCGGTCATAACTGCTATTACGACAATATCCTTTTTATTATTGTGGCATTTATTTTTGCTGATGGCCATTATGTGATGTGATTGATTTTTTGTTGGGGTAAAGGCATTGCGCCTTTGATCGGGGGCTACATGTCCGATGTCTGATCGCCCATTGTATGTACATACACTTTCCTTATTCTTCATAACAATAAGGAGCTCCTCACCACATTATTGGAGGTTTCTCCACCCACATAGTGTGTCTTCTACTCTTCTCCTCCCTCGCACTTTACACGCACCGGGCATCGCTTCCGCACCTAGCGCTCTCACAAATGGTATCAAAGCTTTGATTTTGCGTGGGTGTAGTGCGACAATCGAGTCAATTGATTTGCAACAACAAGTGTATTGATGGTAGTAGATTCAAGAGAAGGAAGAAGGGAGCATCTTGGCAAGGTGTGCGCATCATAGGTTTGCGAGCGATTTTGCTCATGTACACGGAAGCTTCTACACCGGCATTGTGTGCACACAGGTGGCAATGCAAGAGGAGCGTATCTGTACATGATGTTTTCATTCAAAAATGTAGTTGTTGATTTAGCAGTGCTATTTGGTAAATTCTTAGCTTCAACCCACTTGTTACTGACATAACATGTGGCCATAATAATATACCTGTTCTTCCTTGGAGTTACTTTCTTGAATGGCCCCATAAAATCCATACCCCATTTCATGAAAATTCCTAGTGGATATACTGGAGTCAGTGGTGTCATATTAGCTGCCATTGGCCTTCCCATTCTCTCATAGATATCACATGTTTTGTAGAAAGCTCTGACATTAGCCATCATAGTCTACCACCATAATCTTACCTGGAGGATCTTCTTATATGTGATAGCACCACAGTGTTCCATACATATCCATAGATGCGAACCGCATAATGCTCTGCAATGTAGGAATCAAAATGCCCAGCTTTGATATGTCGAGGTTGCTGTAGGCTGTTGCAAAACATTTAGTGCCCAGAATTTAAAAAAATTGATATAACCAACACATTTGGAACATGCCAAAATGACAGGATGGACTCCTTGATCACTTATATATGAGTCTAGGTGCGAGAGATATGCCAAAAACATCTGTTTTTGGCCCAAAAATGCAACACAAACTTGCTCTTGTTGCATTTGCTGTAATTATGATCAGAATTTCAAAAAATAGACATGATTATCATGTGTGAAATGTGCCAAAACTCCAAGCTCCAACCTAGACTCTTGGATCATATCTATCCGACTTCGTATGATGGAGATATGCAAAAAACACTGTTATAGGAGCCGAAAACAACAAAAATGAGCTGCAACACTTCCTGGGTGCAAAGGTGCAAGATAGCTTCAGTGAGGTAGGGATGAGTAGGTGTCACAACTTGGGGTAGCCAACAGAGTGTGGTCACAAGCGTGGGAACAAGCTTGAAATTGCACAGGGCTATAGATTGGCAAGATAGCCTCGGCAGAAAATCTTGGCAAGCACATGCAAGGGCATGATAGTGCCTGCAACAAGTGCAAGCCAAGAGTAGTGAGCTTGCAATGATGAGTTGAGGCCAAAGCTAACAAGGTAGCGCGAGTAGGTGTATGGCAGTCAACACCAAAATCTCTACCAAATTTGGAAGGCAAATCAATGAACACACAGGACAATGTAGGTCCGGAGTCGGTTGAACAAGAGTCGACAAATACGAAGGCAAGGCTTGATTTAAAGTTCCTTCAAGTGATGGTTGAATGACACAAAGAGAAACTCACCATGCAAGCCTTCACTTGTCTTTCAAAAAAGAAAATTTCAAAAAATAAACTTATTGAATGCTCAGGGTAGTCACACTATGATACTTATCTCATAAATAAGGCGCTATTTAATATATAACATGCATCTACAAGGGGACACCTCAATAGAAGGATACTTACAATAAAAGATGATATTAATAATTATGTTGAGCCTCACAATAATGCTTTGATACCACTTGTAAGGCTATGGTGGATATAAAAGTGACTCATTCATAATGAAATGATGTTTGAATTACTTGATTAAAGATCATATACAAATAGCCTCATATATAGGCATGGAGGGTGGTGTAGCTTCTTGACACATAGGTTAACACATGGGCTTCTAAATGTCATCACATGCATAGAGTTTGTGTCTTTGTTACAATGGTTGTCAAAGGGGCTTGCACACATGAGTGGATGAAGATGGGGTTTACCTTACAATCAAAGCTATAAGTAAAGAAGTCAACATTTCCAACAAAGTCAACAGATGAAAATCCTATTGGAAAACAAAGTCTCAAGTCACCTTCTATAGAGACCAAGCTAGATGAGGACAAGCCTATGGTAAAAGAAGAACAAGTATCTTCAATAGAACCATCAATGATAATAGCTATAGTCCACGGCAATACAAATGGAGCAAGTGTCAAAGGAAATGCTCTAGTAGATAAAGAAGAAAAATGCTATATGGTTTCAAATAACATCCAAAGGATCCTCTAGATTACTCTAGGTAAACATTATAGCAAAAAAATCATGGGTAAGGCTACAAGTCTAGAAGAAATGGGTGCTATTTGTAGCATTCAAAATCATGAAGGGTAGGTAAAGTTTCAAGTAAAGGAATCAAATGAAATTTTTGCAGATATCATCCTTGTACAGCAATGATTAGAGCATCACAAGGCCTACAAAGAAGATAGAGTGCTATTACTCTCCTTTCCAAGAGATAACAAGAAACATATATGTGAACCATTAATATTGGATTCAAAGTTACAAAAGTCACAAGAATCATCAACACATCCTACAGGCAAAGGTCAAAGCTAAAGTGGACCTACAATTGAGGAGCACAAAAAGTGTGACATCATATGCCTCTACATCAAAGAATCCTCTTGGAACAACTTCTTCAAGAAAATAAGGCTTTAGTAACTTCTAGTCAGTTGTGCTGACCCAAACAAAACCTTTAGGAAACCACCCAAAACAACAAAGGTATATTAGCCCAAGTACTCAAAAAAAGAAAAAGAAAGTCAAGGAAGTGTTTATTCCTAGATGTCTAAAAGTGAGTGATCTAGTGTAGATTGAAGACACTAGATCAATTTATAAATACAAACACATGGGATTGATAGCATCATAATCAAGTTTAAAAGAACAAGAATACAATAGAGGTAATAAACAGATATGGGCACTAAAACTGAAGATTAGTGCATATGAAGTGAAATCAAGACCCTCCCAGAGTAGAAGCCCAAATGGATTCAAGTTTTATTTTACTAGAGGAAATGTTTGTAGTAAGCTCAAGAATGTGAACAGTCAAGTTTCCAGGATGCAAAAAATACTCTTTAGCTAGTTGGAGTCGGATTGCTGAGCCAAATAATGAGCAAAGCATTAGTCCCAAAGGTTCTAGTTGTAATAAACTTCGTGCTAGAGTTGTCATTAATAGGCTTATCCTCAAGCTCAAAGAGTTCAACATGTCTAAGTCATGTCGCTCATGCTAGATGAGATGATCATAAGAGTCAAAGTCTATTGACATTAGGGAAAATTTGGACTCTCAAAGGGACCTTATAAGGAGGTTTGGGTTTGCCTCTCTTCTCTAAAGTGTGCAACCCGGTGAAGTATATAAACGCTTTGTCAAAAACCTATCGACCAATATATCATTAGAAAGATCTCAGAAAGTACGTTCTAAATCTCCAAACTCCCGACAAATTTGGAGTTGACTTGTAGAAGTTATGGCCTCCCCACTAAAGCTTAAATGTGGGGAGAGATTCCATTTATAAGATGAAGTTGTCACATAAAAAAATGGAATCTTCTAGAATATAAGGAATTTGATGGCATGGTCTATATCAATGGATATATCTCGATGAGTACATTTTAAGTCCAAAAGGTTTGGCAAGTTTTGATTTCATTTGTAAAAATTTTACCATGCACCCATTTTGGACAAGAGGGAGTAAGTCAAAGTCCTTATAGGACCCATTTGAGAGCCCAAAATTTCCCTAATGCTTAATCATGGTGGAGTGATGTTGGGTCAAACACTTATGCACAGTGCACAGTAAGATGAGAGCACATATCCTTAAAAAAAAAAACCCTTCTGAGAGGGGTGCCAGCTTGTAAATCCACGACAAACCTTTTTTCAGAGAAGAACCCCTCAAAAATCTTCCCTTCGTATGGCATATTGTTCTCCATGCATTTTTGTGTATGCACATATAGGATGCCCCATCATTGGACTTATGCATTAGGCACTCGTTTTGCTTCCACCTATGCATCGTGAGTGGACGACAACAGGCAAACCAACTTCCCATTTTGCTAATCTCATATTTGTTACCATTTTATTTCTATATCCATCATCAAATAATCCCTCTAGTACTCCAATACTCAATTAATATTTCTCATGTTAATAAGTAGTCCAATAATGCACGTATCCCAAAGGCATTTTTTTTCCACTAGGTTTTTCCCATTTGGTTATCCAAGTATTAGACCCTTATTTAGATCCTCACAATTCTTCTCCTCTTATACATACTCATATTAAATAAATAAACAAAATTCTTGCCATATGCTGCTACAATGGACAAATGTGACATCATCTCTCACATTAGAGACTAATTCAAGCCAATGAAGATGCTATGGTGGAATGAATCTCATGAGAAAATTGAAAAAAAATGAAGACAACATAGCCCATCAACAACTAATCTCAACAACCTTCCATAGCCTCCACGGACACTTTTCAATAATGCCCGAGGATGAGCACTAAAGTTGGAAGGGGGAAATGTTAATTGATCCTGCATTAGTTAACAAAAGCTTTTAGAGTCCCAAGCCTTACAAATGCACATCAAAGACAAATACGAAGAAGCAGTGAAGGTTGTAGTTACACATTTTTTACATTTTTTCAAAATGACCATGTATTGTAATTTTTGGATTTATTTTAAGACATTGTAATATTTGTAACGTGTTATAGTCTTAATGAAAGTTCCAAGCCATAAAGAACAAGTCAGTTTGTGAGCCAATGTTGCAGATTTAATAAGTTGTGGAGCCCTAAAGGCCGTGGGCACCCGGATATTGCATATTTTTACCCTAGGTATATAAGGCAATGTGTAAATGGAATTAGGATTCTTAGCCTCATTAGAGACCACACTCTTTAGTGAGAGCTCAATGAGGTGAGTGGCTATGGATTACTTGAGATTATCCTTGCTCATGTGAATTGATTAACACTAATCAATGCTTAATTCTCTTTCATTGTGCCTCTCTCATACTCTCTATGACTATCTATAATTAGCTACTTCATAAAAAAATAGTGATTAATCGAGCTCTAATCTTGTGTGCTTTCCCTCTATTCTTTGTGTATGCATGTAGGTTTGATTGGAGTGCAGATTCTCAATAGATCTATGTGTGTGCACTTGTGATTAGTGTGTTGCACGATGGGATTACTTATGTGTGTGTTGTATCATCAGTGTATGTGATTGGGCTAACTTGAGGTGAGTAGAACTATATGTGGAGATTGACAATCTTCGTGGCTTATCTCCTCCATAGGCCGATAATCTCACCTTGTAAAGTTCTTGTTTGTGTTGCCATGATTAACTCACTAATTTTGTGAGTGTTTCCATGCCCTATCTGGGTAGCTCATCACTCCAGATTGACAATTATTGTTGGTCATTGGAGCTATGCTACAATGGTACCCCCACCCCCCGCCTTCCGTACTATGAAAAAAGGACACATATTCCTCCATCTACTCCACCAAAAGATATGTCAAGGTACTCCATATTTTTCAGGCCTCCATATTGGAAGTACTTAAAAATTAAACACCCCTTTGATCCCATGCACATATTCACAAACGTTTCTCATAGGCTTTGGGACCACATAAAAGTAAAAGGGATTCATCAAGGACGAGGGGGGATTTGAGAGCCTTGAAACATATCCCCTTATCAGCCACTCTACATCAAGGTTGTTAGAAAATAGAACAGACGAGCACCCTTCTAGCTAGCCACCTCTTCATAGAGTAATTAATTTTGTACTCCCATTATTTTTCCAAGAAAAGCTTTGTAAATAAGAGAGACTTTGATTATGGAGCCAAGTAATTACTATGCCAAGTTTTTGTAAAATTTGAGTTATAAAATTTGATCCTCAATTTTGAGCCTTGTGAGCCGGCCATTGGCCAAAAGAGCCCTAGGTATACAACTCAATTTTTTTAGTTTGAACACAACTTTGAACAATATCTAGAGTTGTGGAGCTTTTCAACATACAACTCAGAGTGCTTACTCTCAATCAACTTGTAACTGATTTTTCTCAAGCTATGGTAATCCAAATTCATCTTCAACAATTTCATTGTGTTCCTTGTGATCTAAAAGTTAAGTGTAGCCATTCTCAATTTTGATATGGTTCATGCTGGCTTGTTTGCAAGCTAAATTTTCTATTTTGAGTGCATGAATGGTTCTTTTTTGACGTTTTGACCATAGAAAAGTGTTCCTAAATCATAGGGAGACCTTTCTCATAGTTTTGGACATTCCAAATGTGAAGCTTAGGAAAGTAAATATGGTAGCTTGATTCAACATTGACAACACACACATGGGTTTGTACAAGTATGACAATGGAGAGAAAATGCTCTACTATAAGCGTGACGAACCCAATAGTGGAGAATTAATGCATCAAAAATGCTTATATCTTTGTATGTAAGGGGAAGATAGAGATACCCAAGTGATATTTTCTGATAAGTATGGCAACGGTACTCTCTTGTAGACCGCAAGGAGCTCAAGAGATATATGTAATCTGGAGGACCAGTGACCATTTCATTAGTATTATGTCACTCCTGGCACTTATAGACTAGCCATCTTTGAAAAGATGATGGAGCAAAAGACACCTTGCGCACACTCACACACCCAGAAACCTTATCACAACACAAGGTATTCCATTAATTTTCTCACCTCACTCACCACCACTCAAAGGCTCAATGAAAATACTACCCACAAGCTTAATTAAACCCCAAACACCTTGCCTACCGGCAGAGACTACAAGGTGAGTCAAGTTGATCAACACTTAAAATCACACTTGATGGTGACCAAAATATAAAAGAAAAAACCTAAAAAAACTCATTGCAAAGACTTCACCAAAATCCACTCTGTTGGACTCTTTCGAGTAGCGCCAACCCTAATGGCACCAATACAGGGTCACATAGTCTTGTAGAAAGCCGCACCTTCTTCCCTCAATTCCTCGCACACACACATCCATGGAAACCTCATAACTTCCATAGACTCTCTCAAGTGCAAAATTGAACAGAAAAATATCTCATTCACTCCTCCTCACACTCAAAAACAAGACACGAACGCGACGGGACTGCACTAGACCACCTGTAGGAACCTTGCTTCCTCCCACACACAGAGAGGTGAAAGTGCTGAGTATTGGCTTCAAAAGTTTTTCTTCAGTTTTGAATACTCATGGCACTGTGACTGATGTGCAGTTTGAAGCCTTTTCCTACCTTTTTTGACCATTTTGGCCCAGTTTTGGCGAATTTTGACGATTGAAAGGCATTTTTTCGCGGAAAAAACCCCAATGGACTCCAAAATTCACCAAAATTTTGCTTGATCCTTGATGCCCAAAGCTCTTTGCCACATCTCCATATTCCATTTTTGACCACTTCTAGGGTGGTGCATGCATCACCACAAATTAGGCAGCGTAAATAGATAGTTGTCGTATGTGCCAACCTTCTCGGGCGGCTCGAGGGTGCCCACATCTCCCACTTGCATTATTTAACTTCTAGAAAGCTCAAACACATCCCATAGAACCAAAAGAAGCCACTGGAACCATATCTAAGGTGCCAACATCCTGTCCATGCATGTATGTGTGTCTGACTGTAGACACGCAAGCATGACTATTTACAATTTGTACACGTGGCATATTTTTCAAAACTTGAAACCACTTTGAAAAGCTCCCAAATGCATGTATTTACAACCCTTTATGCATATGCTCATGCATATACACGCTACTTTGTACACGTCGAAAGCGTTCTATCAGCGAGGCCAAAAACCACGAGAGAAAGTCTAATGAGAACTAGAGTGGAAGATTTATTCAGTTGGCCACATTTTTTGGTACCTAAGCCGATGGGATCCTTAGGTTGAAGGGTTCCTAGGGTTTTGGATACTTTTATTGAAGTGAGAGAGGTACAACCTAGCGATAGAGTGACTGATTAAAAGGCCACAAGAGTACCAATTTGTGGATATGAAGCAATATATGTTGTATTGGGCGAGCCTAGAATGATGGGAATGGTAGCAAAAATGCAGAAAATGAGACCATGTCAAGTCTAAAAGTTTGTATCCAACAAGTACAATGGGTGAGGAGATCCATACGCACATGTTTCACTCTTTAAGCATGCCTTAAGAGATAAACAAGTAGCATACTTTCACACTGAGTAGTACGAAGGATTTGGTTTAACTTTGGACAAAATAGCATTGACTTGGTTCTAGCCATTAAATAGTAGAGATTTCATAAACATTGATCAACTCTTACAAGACTTTGTAGAGGAATTCTTCAAAAGAGAAATCAAGCACAATAATCTATGCATTTAAGAAAAAGAATTAGGGAAAATTTGGACTCTCAAAGGGGACCTATAAGGATATTTTACTTTTCCTGTCTTGTCCAAAGGGGCAACCTGGTGAAGTACATAAACACTTTGCAAAACCCTACAACCAACATATCATTGAAAAGATCTTAGAAAGTAGGTTCTGAATCTTCAAACTCCAACAAATTTGGAGCTGTTTTAAAGAATTTATGGCCTACCCATTGAAGTTGAAATGTGGGGAGAGATTCCATTGATAAGATGGAGTTGTCATATAAAAAAATGGAATCTTCTAGAATATAAGAAATCTGATGGCATGTTATATATCACTAAATAGATCTCGATAAGTATATTGAAAATCCAAAAGGTCCAACAAGTTTTGATTTCATTTGCAAATATTTTACTGTGCGCCCATTTTGGACAAGAGGAAGAATGTCAAAGTCCTCATAGGGCCCATTTGAGAGTCCAAAATTTCCCTAATGAAGAACGGAAACGTGCAGTAAGATTCAATTTGCTTCAAACAATATATTGAGAGATGTCCTATGCAAGAATTATCGTAAGACGAACGACTATCAGATCTCTTTATAGAGGGCTTGAGAAATAAAACTCTCAAAAAGGACTTGCACTTACAAATGTGCACCACATTTGTACAAGTCGCAAGAGAAACATTGTATCTAGTTGACAACTACATGACGTATGGAGAGGTATTTGAGGATGCGGACATAACCATCAATAGTACCTCTTTAACCATCAGTGAGTCATCAACGAAATGAAGTGCTCTACTTCACTCACACAAAATGTTGATCAAGTACTGATTTGAAGGATGAACCAAGCTTATTGACAGAATCCCAATTTAAGATCACAATAGCCACATGCAACAAATGTATCAAGAGCACTGAAGTGGTGTGAAATTGAGAAAAAATACACACACATATGAGTGTTTTTACACGGGGAATTATGTGAGGGAAAGGCCGTATGGACCTCTAGTGGTGCAAAAATTCCCACCACCTACAAAGTACCAGATAGGACCAAAGAATGCAGCACCATGGGGAGGCAAACCACAATATGTGTTAGGCCAAAAACCACATTTGTATCAACAAAATAAATATAATGTTCAATACACACAACTAGCCAAAGCACTCATGAGTCAGTAAACAATGCCATCGACTGTTTATTATGAAGAGCTTGTAGAATTTTATGGAAGAGAGCCTGAGGGAGGAGCAACGTATATTACACAGGGCTGTCCTTTTTGTGTAAGGGTAGATGAGTTTATAAAAGATTCATATGTGGCTCAAATAGCAAGAAAGCAGTAGACAATGAAAAAAAACATGCTGATGTTCATTTGTTTCCCCAAAGCACTTACCTTGCATGAGAGGTACTCCAAGTCCAAATGCTCAAGTCCAATAAGAGCGTATACCAAAGAAACTTTTTTTGCACCGGGTTTTTTCCCTTTGGTCATCCAAGTTTTAGACCCTAATCTAAAAACCATCATCATAATCTTCTTGTATATATTACTTCTACATCAACAATAAGAAAGTGGCTACCCAAATCAATCATCAAACACTTGGAACAATAGTAGCTGTAAATCACAACATGCTTACCGAGAGCAACAAAGCTCCATAAAAAAATGGAAAGTTAAGTAATGTCCTACAATGACAAGCAATGAAAAATTCAGCAAGAGAGATATCCACAACAACCATATGTAGCTCACAGAATGCTTCAACGTACATCATTAAGTCAACAATAATGACACACACATCAAAAGACATCTTTATGGAAACAAGTGGAAAAAATGAGAAGACTGTGCACAAAATGTAACATTGGGTTAACAATTGAAGTCCAAAATGTGCATCAACAACAACCCAGGATATAGGAAGCATTCAATAAAGGGGGGAGTGTCACCAACCACAAAGCATACAAAGCTAAAGATCAATCGTGAATACACAGCTGAAGACAACCCTAATGACAAGACTACACATAGTCATGTCAAGGGACGACACAAGCCACGAAGGGGGGAATGTTAGCGGATTGACCAAACGAGCGTCCACCTGGCCGAACACATAGCCAAACACCAGAATTGTAGTTTTTTTTTTTTGAGCTAGTATAATGATACTCTGTGTAAATCCGGATTTTAGAATAGCAAGTCAATTTCCTTGAGATGTAATTCTTTCATGACATTTGTAGTCCATGTGAGTCATCCACTAGCCATTTAGAAAGCTCTAGGTATAAAGGTCAATAGCTTAAATGTGAAGGGAGGCTTATCTTTTGGAGAAGAAGGAGCTCTGCAAACGTACGCTCAAGCTACTAATCTTCTCCAACTTGTAATCAAGTTTTTTAATGATCGGGTAATCCAATTTCAATTCCAAAACTTGCATTGTGTTCCTCTCTTTTTGATCTTTCATTCAAGTGTAAGCATTGTCAATTTTGTAGTGGTTTGTGACTACACATTTGTGAGCCTTAATTGCATATTTGAGTGCTTAAATCACTATTTTTTGAAATTTTGACCATAGGAGAGTGTTCCTAGACCATAGGGTGATTGTAGATTTATTGTAGATTGGACTAATCTAGTGTAGATTTTAGGACCTTTTTGAGGATGGATTGTGATTTTGGTACCTTGTTGGATTGCAACCAAACTTGGTAGGATAGTGCCCCATCATCTACATCTGATCCTTCTTCATGATTCCACTTTTGTTAGCGAATTGCCGTGATGGACATTTGTAGCATAGCTATTTGGCACTAACATAATGTCAATACTCAGGGAAGTGACTTGGATGCGGCACGGAGATTCTTTGAGGTTGTCAATCTCAACAAGTGAACCTAACAAGCAAACACACCAACTAAACAAGAAAATCACCACTCAATGATTAGGGAAATCTATCTATGTCTTTCTCACTGCTCTAGGTCATCACGCCATTTTGGCACTTGAATGGACTCAAAATGGAGCGAAACTTTAGGAGGAGGCTAAGATACCTAGAAGATGACGTGATCTCAATAAGACATTGTAACAAAGAAAAGATGAGAAAATAGAGAAAATCAGGCAATATAGAAGGACAAAAAAGAGCAAGGAGGTAGAGCTTGTAGGCACAATTTGGCAACACATCCACAAAGTGCTAAAAAAAAAGACCAAGTAGTGATCCAAAGAAGATTCCAAGCAAAAAATGGATGATTTATAGAGTCTTCAGAGGACTCTTCCAATGGTCAAGAAACAACAAAGGAAGAACCACCAACAAGGAAGGAGATAACAAGATGACAAACAAGATGCGTACATTGAGACCGAGCAATAGTTTTCACCGAAGCCAACAACATGACCTCTTGCAAATGAAGACAAAGAGGTTGTCACACAAATGAGGGATGTTCCTGACCTCACATGCTAGATGTTGGTGATAATAGCAAAGATGATCATAACTTGCATCACAACATTTTAAGATATTGAAGCATTGAGACACACGTGGAAAGTGTTCTCGAAGGTGCATAGGGCATAACGTGGACCTAAAAACGAATGTTCTTATCAGGAATATCATCATGGGTGTCATAAAATCTATTATCTAACCAACCCAAAATGATTTTCTCATATTAAAATTATCATTTAGTGTGGGAGAATAAACGGGAACAAGGGTTATAATATAAACATGTGATTATGGATCTATCTCAACACGGGGCCAAGGTTAAAAGGTCCAAATGAGAGATGGTATGTCAAAGAGCAATGCTAAGATAATGGAGCTTAAAGACCTTAGGGTTAGCTTCATTAAAGAACTCCAATGCTTAGTGTTAAAATTCCTTTAACCTTAGGCAAAGCTAGGGCAGTGATTGAGGTGGGAACCCGGCCCAAGCTTGAGGTGTTTGTTGTGCTTGCTGCCAAGGTGCATGAGGTACTTGTCGTGCACTGACTAAGATGCTTGAGGTGCTTGTCGTGATTGATGACTAAGGTGCTTGAGGTGCTTGTTGTGCTGACGAAGGTGCTTGAGGTGTTTAGTGACTAAGGTGCTAAAGTGCTCCATGAATAAGGTGCTTGAGGGGCTTGAGGAGTTCCAAAAATCAAACAAGATCCCTACTCGGGGGGGAGGGAAGAGCCTTCATTGTAGGAGAATGAGAGAGAACACACACACAGCTTGGTCTAAAGAAGCAACAATGATACTTGTCCAGTTCCTCTCCATGTTGCCTCATGGTGTACCTAGAGCCTATTGGTTGGCCTCTCAAGGGGTCCAATAATAATTTAGTTAATTCAATTAATAATTTGTGCGTTTATCAAGTCCTCTCTCTCAAAGGGGAAAGGGGGATACTTGTCCCAAGTCTAGCATGGTTGCTTGATATGCACTCTGCATGTGATTGGCTAGTAGGGGTCCAATCACCTTTCAACATGAGCTACAAGGAAGGGTCGACCAAGCAAGCTAGGGGCTATCTTGGGGGTATACCCCCCCCCCCCCCCCCCCCCCCCCCCCCCCCCCCCCCCCCACACACACACACACACACACACACTCATTGTGTGAAGTGCAAAGTGCAAGAGCTACATCTCCTTCTGCAAGCTTGTTGAGAAGTTGAGAGCCTACAACAACACTCTTGGCTATGAAATGCAAATCCAGCCAAGAGCCATGCTCCAATGTTTAAGCTTGCCATCTTCTTCATCATCATTATATGCTATTATGATATGCTATGCAAGAAGAGTGATGATAAGTGAGGAACTATCTCTTTCTCATATGTTACTTCTTCTTCCTCTTCCCTACCCTCACTCCCCGCTAGCTCTCTCCACCTTCAAAGGTGTTTGATGCCTTGGGAGGACTGAGGCCGGGTATTGTTAATGCTTTTACAAGTTTATGTTATGCTTGTGATGCATGAAGCTTTACATCTCCATTGTATCACTTAGATCACAAGGAACAAAAAGATAGTATTGTACCAAGCCTCTCTTGATGGGAGAATCTATAATACAAAAGCCTATTGGAGGGGGGACCAACTCCACATAAATACGATCCTCAACTATTGTCAAGTTCTTTAACTCTCTCTATCTTGAAAAAGTATTGTCCATGCCAAGTTAATTTAGTATAATGTTATGCTGCTAACACTAATAAAGTTCACCCTCTATGTTCTCAAAGTAGTCTCATGAAAATGCTCACTCTAATTCTCTTATTTCGCTATTCTCAGAGTTCATAGGCCATTTCCATTACATTAATATCATAGCTATTGGTTTCTCTTTTCTTGCTTAAGAACAGAGTTCCTTACGTTGTCCATGAAGGGTTGGACCTGTTCATTGCAATAGGGTAAGTGGGACAAAGATCTATTATCTAGGTTGAGAAGGACTTATTTCGAGGTACACCATTGGGAACTATAGTCTTAATAATGGAATATCTTGGGGCTTTCCTTTGGCTTAACTATTGTTGAGCTACAAGAAAGATCAATAGGAACCATAATCAACTGAGAAATGTTAGACCCTCTTCACTAGTCTTTGCAATCAATATACTCTAAACCACGGGTGTGGATTCTTGAGCACTAATTTTCAAAGGTAAATAAGAGTAGCGACTAAGGTTTTTGAGGGTACCAAAACACAAATTAATCTATACATAAGCTTAATTAGCATGGCTGACAATAAGCAAGAGAGTAGAATGAACATTGATAACTTTGATTTTGCACATGAGGGTGCTAATGATGATGCCCCCATGTTTGTTAATTATCTTTTTACTAGGTTGCAGCAAGCTATGGGCAACCCTGCTTTGCAAGCCAAAGTTACTCAACAAATTCGTGCTTATGGGATTTTCCTTCCTCTCCAAGAGGAGATAGATCTTAGGAGGCCTCTTGATGAGACTCCCAAAATAAGCCCCTCTCCCATAAGAGAGGAGGAATCCAAAGAAGGAGAAAGAAGCGAATCCCTAAGTTCCTCTAAGGATGTGGCTCCATGAAGATAGCGGTCTAGATGATCGCCTGCTCCTCCCAAGAGGAAACGGTCAACCCATAGTCCTTGTCCACATCCCTCCAAAAGGGAAGAGAGGAGAAAAAGGAAGAAAAAGTTAATAAAGACTTCACCCTCTTCTCCTTCTTCTTCACCTTCCTCCTCTTCCGACAAAAGCAGTGGATATTTTCCTAGAGAATACAAGAGGAGAGGACACCGCAAATCCTCCCCTATGTGAAGAAGGTCCCAAAAGCTCAAGAAATTCAAAGAGGTATCTCTTTTCTTACCTATGATGGCACCTTTGGTGCGACCAACGAAGTATTAACCTTCATCCAGCAATTTGATGCGGCCTTTGGAGATGAGGGATTCACGGAGTCCTCCAAGCTATGTCATGTAGCTATGCACTTCCAGAAATCTGCTCGTGAATGGTGGGCTAGTCTTTGTGGCAACGGAGAAGCCCCAAATACATGGAAAACACTTTGAGTTTCCATCATGAAGCAATTTCTTGCAAGCGATGCAAAGGACAATTTGCTTACTGAATGGCGGAGTTTAAAGCTACTCTTTAACAAGTCTATCCACAAATATGTGGACAAGTTCTGGGATTTACATCTCAAGGCTACCATCTTTCAAAAGATAGACTTTGCCAAGAAAAAGAATTAATTTTGTGTGGGATTACCTGAAGAAATGGCCGAGTATGTCAACTCTCAACGGCCTGGTTCTATCATCAAAGTAATCCACCACACTATGGTTGCTTTGTGCATCAATTTCTAGCAAGGGGCTAAAAGGAATGCCGAGCCCATGGAAAGCAACGAAAAAAATGATGTAAAGGGGAAAAATAACGCCCAAAACTCTTCTCAAGGCAGCTCCAACTCCAACAACACTAACAACAACCAATCCAAGAAGAAGGTAAGGTAAAATAAAACTCTCTCCTGAAGAGCTAGAAGCTTCTCACAAGGACCACAAATGCTTTAAGTGTGGAGAGAAAGGACTTGGCTACCGTTCTTGTCCCAAGAGAAATTCCCACAATGAGACTCCTACAACTTCCATGATCAAAGCTCCAAAAGAGGATGCTCAATGCAAAGAACCACCTCTCTCCTATGCTTTGGGAAAGTTAAGGGAGCATGATGCCTTCATCATGTTTGACCCTGGGTCTCCTCACCAATTCATATCCACCATGGAGTTGGCCACCGACTTAGGCACTCAAGCTCATGAGATGGGAGATGTAGTTGTAGCCAATGGAGCCTTCAAGGGGCAAGAAGTTGCAGTTATTTCATTCATCGGGAAATTGAGGCTTCATTTCCAAGGCTATGTTGACAAAGAAGATTTCTTCATCTCTCCTCTCAAGCATGAAGATGTCATCTTAGGGGCACCATGGTTTGACCGTATGGCTACTAATAAAAAGTTCCCTAAAATAAGGTTGTACTTTAAGTATAGGGAAAAGAACATGTATATAGATGCTAATGATTCTGGTTGTACCATACCCCTTGTAAATTCTCTTGCTTTTGATAAATCGATTAAAAGCTCAATTTTTGTGTACATGATTTTTTGTCAAACAATCTATAAAAATTCATAATGTCTTATCAAATGAAGATGGTAGGAATCAAGGAGAGTTAGACTTGACTAATTTTTTAAATGGATTCAAAGATGTTTTTATTGATGGTAGCCCTTTGGACTTACCTCCAAAACGAGGGGATGAAGACCATCAAATTGAGCTCCTACCAGGAATCTCATTGCCTAATAATCCTCCTTATTGAGTTTCCCAAGCTCAACAAGAGGAGATCATGAGGCTAGTACAAGAACTGGTAGACAAAGGGATGGTGAGTCCTAGCTCCTCTCCCTTTTGTTCTTCAGTCCTTTTAGTGCAAAAGAAAGATGGTACATATGGCATGCGTGTGGACTATCAAACGCTAATCCATATTACTATCAAAAATAGATTTCCCGTACCGTGGGTAGAAGATCTATTTGATAAGATACAAGATTTGACCTGCTTTAGTAGGATTGACCTTAAAAGTGGCTATCATCAAATAAGGATAGTGAGTGAAGATATTGTAAAGACTATGTTTCGTACAACGTTTGGTCTTTATGAATAGATAGTCATGCCTTTTGACTTGACTTATTCACCGGCCACATCTAATCGTTTAATAGAGAAAATCTTTAGACCGTGTCGCAAATTCACTGGAGTGTTGTTTGATGATATCATCATCTACTCTAAGTCCTTGGAGGAGCACAAGAAATATCTCCAATGATTTTTCAAGCTTTAAAGGACAACAAGCTTTCTATCAATCAAAAGAAGAGTGAGTTTTTCCTTCAAGAGATTCAATACTTAGGTCATATTATCTCTCAAGATGGTATCCGTATGGATCCATCAAAGTTGGAGGTAAAAAAAGAATGGCCTAATACAAGAAATCTACATGAGCTAAAAAGCTCTATTGGTATGTGTGCATACTATAGACGCTTCATAGCCAAATTCTCTCAAATAGAAGGACCATTACATCACTTGATAAAGAATAATGTTAAGTATTCATGGACTACTAAAGAAAAAATGCTTTTGACAAGCTCAAATAGAAGCTTACCTCCCAACCAATGCTATATGCTTTCGAATCTCTCAAGGCCATTTGAGGTCCAATGTGATGCTTGTGGTGATTGCCTTGGAGCAGTTTTGCTTCAAAAAAAGCATGCCATAGCATATGAGTGCCGAACGCTCAATGCCAATAAATGGATCTTGGGCATATATGAAAAAGATATTTTAGCTTTTCTACATGCCCTAGACACATGGAAGCACTATCTATTGGGGACTCCATTTCTTTTGCGAACGGATCACCAAAGTCTCAAATACTTCATGATGCAAACCAAGATTTCTGACAAACAAATGAGGTGGGCAAATTTTATTTCTCAATTTTATTTTCATATTGCTCTCATTGTTGGTAAGCATAATCAAGTGGCCGATGCACTTTTAGGACGACCAAGAGTCAATGCGGTGTGTATAGAAACTCACAATGATCATCTCTATGATAGATGGAATTTAAAGACATACTGTCATCCCTTGCATTGGGGAAGAAAGAAGAACCATTTACCTTGCAGGATGGTTATCTTCTCCATGGAAATAGGCTATGTGTTACCCACTCCCTTCATGACAAAGTCATGTATGAATTCCATGCTCCTCCCTATGCCGGTCATAGAGGCATTAAACCTACTCTTTGAAGAGTAGAGACATACTTCTATTGGTCTACCATGAAAGTAGATATACAAGAGTATGTTTCAAAATGTGTGGTATGCCAAAAGACCAAGTATGATAGAGGGAAGAAACTTGGATTCCTCCAGCCATTGCCAATCCCTAATTCACTATGGGAGAGTATATCTATGGATTTTATCTTTGGATTACCCAAGTCTATACATGGGAATACAAGAATATGGACAATAGCCAACAGGTTTAGCAAGCAAGCACGCGATATCCGTGTTAAAAAGATTATTAAGGCACACTAAATGGAAAATCTCTTCATATCTCATATTTTCAAACACATGGATTTCCAACATCCACCATGTCAAATAGAGATCCTAGAATGACTAGTAAATTTTGGAAAGGTCACTTTGATAATATAGGTACAAGATTGAATTTGTCTTTGGCATATCACCCACAAATGGATGGCCAAAGTGAGATAGCCAATCTTACGATACTCGATCTACTAAAGACTTATGTTATAGAAGTAGATCAATGCTCACTTTGGAAAAATTATTTACCACTTGTAGAGTATGCGTACAATAATACTGTCCATACTACTATGGGAAAGGCACCTTTTGAGATCACAGAGGGAAGACCTAAAAGTCCCTTGCTACTTAAAGTACATGGGAAGATCTTCACTGCCAATGAGTATAGCTGTGACCTACAAGAATCTTTCCAAAAGATTAAGGAGGCTATATTCATCTCTCAACAAAGGAAAAAAGCTACTGCTAATAAGCACAGAAGGGCCTTGACATTCAAAGAAAATGATTGGGTCTTACTTAAGTTTCGAAAGCCTTGATTGAGGCAAAGGACGGGCGACGAGCAAACCTCATACAGGCCATCAAAAGTATTATGCTAAACTAGCAAAAAAATACTATGGTCCTTTTCAAATCTTGAAGCCAATCAATGACATGGTTTATCAACTCAAGCTGCCCAACCATTGGCTCATACACAATGATTCTCATGTGAGCCTACTTAAGCCCTACAAAGGAGAGCTACCAAGAGAACCAATTATTGAAGACCCTCCATAAAGCGAAGAACAACAAGAGGTGCTACAACCCAAAGCTATCCTTTGGCATGAGGACAAGGTACTACAACATGGTCAAATTATTCGATGGTATCTTACTAAGCTCAAAAATTATCCTTTGGAGGCTAGATGAATTCAAGGAATACAACTTAAGGATAGTATCAACCTTGTCAATGCTTACAATCCTACATTAAAGTAAGCAAATGTAAATGTTTCTTTTAAATGATCAATGCTTTTTTCTTATAAGACTAATTCTCTTTTTATTGTGTACAAATTTAAGCAGTATGCATGCTTAGAATTAAGTTTGTGTTGACGATGTCTCTCGACGAACACCAAGTAGAAGTTGTCACTCTACTTTGGAACTATGATATGGACTAAAGAGCAAACATGCTTGCGGTATCTAAGTCTCCCAATATTCAAATGAATTAGTCATCCATCTTGGAATGATCTTGTAGGGATAAAAGGATCCTCTACCCGCTAAGAAAAATCAACTAATGACTAAGGATTTATCTCTTCTACCTCATACTTGAGGACGACTATGATTTCAAGAGAGCGGTAATGTCATAAAATCTAATATCCAACCAACCTAGATGATTTTCTCATATTAAACTAATCATTTAATGTGGGAGAGTAAATGGGAATAAGGGTTAGAATATAGACATGTGATTATGGATCTATCTCAACACGGGGCCAAGGTTAAAAGGTCCAAATGAGAGATGGTATGTCAAAGAGCAATGCTAGCTAATGGAGTTTAAAGAGCTTAGGGTTAGATTCATTAAAGACCTCCAATGTTTAGTGTTAAAAGTCCTTGGACCTTGGGAAAGCTAGGGATGTGCTTGAGGTGGGAACCCAGCCCAAGCTTTAGGTGCTTGTCGTGCTTGCTGAGACTAAGGTGCTTGTCGTGCTTGGAGACTAAGGTGCTTGAGGTGCTTGTCATGCTTGCTGACTAAGGTACTTGAGATGCTTGTCTTGCTTGCCGACTAAGGTGCTTAAGGTACTTGAGGTGCTTAATGTCTAAGGTGATTGAGGGGCTTGAGGAGGTTTAAAAGTCAAACAATATCGCTACTCAAGGGGGGGTGAACCCTCATTTTAGGATCATGAGAGAGAACACACACCCTCACTTCAAGCAGGCTTGGTCTAAAGAAGCAACAAAGAAACTTGTCAAGTTCCTCTCCATGTTGCCCTCATGGTGTGCCTAAAGCCTATTGGTTGTCCTCTCAAGGGGTCCAATGATATTTAGTTAATTTAATTAATGGTTTATGTATTTATCAAGTACTCTCTCTCAAAGTGGAAAGGGGGACACTTGTTCCAATGATATTTAGTTAATTTAATTAATGGTTTATGTATTTATCAAGTACTCTCTCTCAAAGTGGAAAGGGGGACACTTGTTCCAAGGCTAGCATGGTTGCTTGATATGCACTCTCCATGTGGTTGGCTAGGCTAGTAGGGGTCCAATCACCTTCGAGCATGAGCTACAAGGGGGGGTCCACCAAGAAAGCTAGGGGCTAGCTTGGGGGGTATACTCCCCCCCCCTCCGCCCACACACACACACACACACACACACACACACACACACACACACACACACACACACACACACACACACACACACACACACACACACACACACACACACACACACACACAGAAACACACTCTCATTGGGTGAAGTGCAAAGTGCAAGATCTCCATCTCCTTCTCTAAGCTTGTTGAGAAGCTGAGAGCCTACACCAATACTCTTGGCTATGGAATGCAAATCCAACCAAGAGGCATGCTTCAATGCTTAATCTTGTCATCTTGTTCATCATCATTATTATGCTATTATGCTATGCTATTCAAGAAGAGTGATGATAAGTGAGGAACTATCTATTTCTCGTATGTTAATTCTTCTTCCTCTTCCCTCATTCCTCGCTAGCTCTCTCCACCTTCGAAGGTGTTTGATGCCTTGGGATTGAGGCCGGGGATTGTTAATGCTTCTACAAGTTTATGTTATGCTCGTGATGCATGAAGCTTTACATCTCCATTGTATCACCTAGGTCATAAGGAACACAAAGATTGTACTGTACCAAGCCTCTCTTGATGGGAGAATCTATAATACAAAAGCCTATTGGAGGGGGGACCGGCTCCACATAAATACGATCCTCAACTGCTGTCAAGTTCTCTAACTCTCTCTCTTGCAAAAGTATTGCTCATGCCAAGTTAATTAAGTATAATGGTTAAGTTTCTATTGCTAATTAAGTTCACCCTCTATGTTCTCAAAGTAGTCACATGAAAATAATCACTCTAATTCCCTTAATTCTGCTATCCTCAAAGTTCATAGGCCATTTCCATTACAATGGGAATGTACGGCCGGGTCATGGTTTTTCCCTCACATTATATGCAAGCATTGGAGGACGCATTCATGACCTTGGTTTCTTTGAAATGGACTCCACCATCTTTAACCCCGTGACAAAGGATCCATCGTCTTGCCATATTGGCTATCAAAGCGCAATCCTCAATAATCCCTTCAAAGATCTAGCAATCCAAGCTGACATGGTGGACAGAGTGGAAAAGTTAAGAAGGATCATCAAACTTCTTGAAAAAAGCACATTTGACTATTGAGCTAAACTATTTAGTTCAATAGCTTTAAACTAATTTCAATCGATGCAATGATAATGCATCTCACCATGTTGTGCTCGATGCATGTAGTCACTGAGACCTATTCAATGATTGAGGGCTAAATATATTCCGAGATTTGCAAAGAAGCAAGGAGCTATTTTTGAGGACCTTGTCCAACGTTATCTTGTAGAGTCCATTTATTGCAAGTTATGGTGATGATAAGACTATTAACAATGGCTACTTTTGATAGCAGTTGATACTCAACATTGCTAGTGGTACTAAATAAAATTGGAATGTCTCTTCACAATAGCAAAAATCTCCAAAGAAAATACAAAGTAAGAGACTATATGTGCATTGTCTTCTAACACAAAATCACAATTTAAGCAAGCATGTGCATCATGTTATATTGCCTCTATTCTCTACCAATGCTACTTTTGGCTCCTTTGGAGAAAGATGTACTATGAGCACACACAGAGTATAACATTACCATGATGTTAATGCTGAATGGTTTCGTGATTTTGACAAGGTCTAGATATCATGAAATGTCAAAAAGGCTCTTTGAATTATCCCTCACTAGAATAAGTGCTTTTACTTTTTTGGGGGATTTGTAATATGTAAACACAGTAAGTATCAACTAGGGCTTATTTTGAAGGAGGGAGCACAAAATAGTCAATTTAACTTGAAGGTAATGAGATCCTTTCCATGCAATATATATTTAAAAAGTAAGCCAATATCTTACTACAGAGGAGCATAATGATAGCGACCCTTTAACACTAGAATGGTAACAACACACTTTTATGTCCTTGGACACTTTTGTGTCCTGTTAAGTGACCATTTTGCTTGAATTATTTGAAGAGTATGAAAATGAATTTCTGGGTGCTATATATCCACAAAGTTGCCTTGTGAGCTGAAAAAAACTTAGCATTTTTTTTGAGTATCGATCTCACCATTAACCTTACTCTTGCACAACATTTTTGAACCTAAACTGTGTGAAAAAATGGGTCCTGTTTTTGGCTTTTTTTCAATTTTTGGCAACTATACCACTCTAAACTTCATGTTTGTGAGGTTTAGATGGCTAGAGGTTAGGCCTTCATAGTTCTCAACATGTTTTGATGCTTGTAGGGAGAGCTAAGTGTTAAATTGAAAGTTATGACCAATTTAAAAGAATTGCATAATCCTGTTTTTTTGGCCAAAATTAGCACTTTTATGATTTTTTGTTTGGCTTTCTTGATATCCAAATTCAATTTTGATTGTGTGAGTGTAATGTATAACATAAAGCTAATCTTCCTTGAGTTTTGGGGGACCTAATATGCTATATAGGATAGTATATGATGATGGTTGAGTTTTTTGATTGCTGAAGAATATGATTCATTTTAGAGTAGCAAGTATAACTTTCTCAATATTGCTAGTTTCTTAGGCCAATTGTGTGTATTTTGTAGGTAGTAACCATATCTAATCATAGACTACAAACTTGGCTAGATATTGAGTAGTTTCTATGGGTTTCTAGAGGTCATAATGCTAAACCCAGTTTTTTCATGTTTGCTGTATTTAACACTTTATCATTGCCCCCAAGGTTCCAATTGTAAGAGATCCATTATCCTTTTGACATGCTCCATGGCTCCTTTTGAATCGAGAGGCCCAACGGGAACTAAGAAAACATGTATATAGTATCTGTATTGAGCGTGACTATAGAAACTTTGCTGATAGGTCCGCAGAATGGCAAAAATGCAACTTTTTTGTACCTATTTTTTTTGCCCAAAAAAAAAATAGTGAGGTAAAAGCAACCATATGTTTTGGTCACCAACCCATTGAAGTTAACGGGGTATTTTATCTCATGTCCTACAAAAATCTCCACTCTTATTTATATGCAATCAACCGTAAGAAATTGCTGTTTTGGGCAAAATGCACTGGTCCATCAACTTTGGAGGCTTGTAGTGACCAAGGGATGAGAAAAATTACAAGTTTCTCATTTTTTCCATACGTAGTAGTTATTGAACTATAAGCTCATGAAAGGATTTTTCAAAATGAGTGGATCTACTATGGTCTTGGAATTTTTTCCCAAAACCTTGAAAGGACACTTTTATGTCCTGTTAGGTTACCATTCTAGTGTTAACACTCTAGGAGGACCCTTCAACATTGGCATGAAAACAAGCATGTGAGGGAAGGTCACATGCTCTATGGTTTATAGAAACTTGGTCAGGATAGTTCCACCTTCTTGCCACCTTATGTATAGTTTTCTCTTTCTTATTGGCACAACAGGAGAGCATGTAATGCATTATATTTCATGGTCTTCTAGAAACTTTTACAAATTTAAGTAAATGTACCTAAATTACTATCATTTAATATCTCTAGTTTTGCAAGGTTTTGACAATGAATACAATCCTCTAGAAATATTATGATAAATCTACAATGTAAACTTTAGTTATCTTAACATTATCAAGCTATTGAAGTGTGGCATGTTTAATGATAAGTAACTAGTACATCCTTAAAAGTATTTAGTAAGATGGTGTGGAATGCAAACCCATTTCTTCTCATCATCAAGCTATTGACGTGGGGCATGTTTAATGATAAGTAACTAGTACATTCTTAAAATTTTTTAGTAAGATGGTGTGGAATGCAAACCCACTTCTTCTCAGTATCAATTAAATCTTGTTTCCTGTGTTCAATAATGTTGAACATAGGAATAATGTTTCCTGTGTCCAATTATGTTGAAAGAAGAATGGCTATCAATATGGAGCATAAGGATATCTTAGGAAATGCTTGCAAATTTTTTTGGTGAAGCATAAAGATTTGGAGTTAGTTTGAGGTAAGCATAAATTATTTTCCATTGCATTTGATTGTTTGATATTTGAGAGATAAGGAGAGAGGGCTATGCAGCCTTTTGTAAGTTACTACTCTTAACACTTATGACCTATCCAATTGATCAAATTTTATCATTTCCCAATAAAATAGATAGGAAACAAGCTAAAAACCGAGTTGATTTCAATGCATGTTTTGTGTTTGTAAGCTTTAATAGGGTCTAGAAATGCTAAAAAAAACAAAATAACACTAAGCCTCAAGAGTTGATCAAGGCACACCTATCTAATGTAAAACTTGAAAAGCCATTTATCAATCTAGTATTAAGTATAAAATTCCCTTATACTCAAATTAGATTGAAGAGTTTCCTATTGAGTGAGAGCAAGGCACACCAAGTATCCTTTTAATGGTACATGTTTTTTTAATTCATTTTATAATTTCATTCCTTATTGGATCTTTTGTAGCATTACAAACATTAAATTTTCCTTTGTATTTAAACGAGAGAAATTTCAATTTGTGCTCATTTTTCACAATCTAAGTTGCTACGCATCATCGGCTGCTAAAAACCTAATTTATAGTCAAATTGGAATTAAAAGATCCTAACTCTAGCTTTATTATTTGTCCATCCATGTTGCCATGTAGATTTTTGATGAGCAATTAGATAGAATAGTTTGGAATGTTGAATTCAAGACATAATAAGTGGAGCACATATAAACATGTTTCCTTAAGAATAAAATATCATTTTGTGGAGGTTAATGGTGCAATTCTTATTGGAAATACTTCAAAGAAAAGACATTAGTTCCAACGACCAATCGAGGCTACATGCTAATCAATATCTACATACATGACTCAAATAGAAAACATCGACTATATGCTAAACACAAGTTTGAGGTCTTGCCTTCTGAAATATGGAAAAAAGTTGTATATTCCCCTTTCTACTTCACCAAAAGGTATGTCAAGGTACTCCATATTTTTAAGGCCTCCATATTGGAAGGACTTAAAAATTTAACACCCCTTGGATCCCATGCACATATTCAAGAATGTTTCTCACACCCTTTGGGACCAAAAGGGACTCATTAGAGGAAAGAGGATATTTGAGAGCCTTGAAACGTCTCCCCTCATCAGCCACTCCATATCAAGGTTGTTAGTAGATAGACTAGAAAAGCAGCCTCCTAGCCGGCGACCTCTTTACATAGTCATCAATTTTGTACTTCTATTATTTTTTTGAGAAAAGATTTATAAATAAGAGAAAATATGATTATGGAGCCTTATAAGCTGGCCACTAGCCAAAAGAGCCCTAGGTATAAATCTCAAAGTTTTGAGGTTGAAAACTTTGTATCATCATTAAAATGGAGCAGCACTCCCACGTAACTGGCAATCAATTTTTCTCAAGCTCTCGTAATCCTGTTTTTTTTTTTGACAAATGTACTGTGTCCCTTGTCTTGTGCCCTCTAAATTAACACTAGGGTCGTGTGAACATGAGCCACTTTTGTTGCTATAAGAAACTTTTTTGTAAATTCTTGTTCTCATAGACCACAAAAAACCTCATAAAAAACTTTCAGGGATCTGTTTTCAAGGCATGTAGGTACTTGAAAAAGAAATAAAAAATAATTTTATGTAAAATTGTTAATTTTTAAGAGCCGTCTTTTAGGTACAATCGAACAAAAACCGCTCAAAAGTATCGACATCCCATGTAGACACCTTAAAAACCTTCAAAGCACATTGAAAAATACATGGATATGTAAACAATGAGAATCTATACATATACTATTTTTAGAAAAAAAATTGTCAACTTGTTTTAGGCTTCAAAAACATGTATGATGTTAAATGTAAAAGCCAATTTTGTGGCTTCTTACTATTTTTAGAAAATTTAATTTTTTCATTTTACAAATTTTTGAGATAAATGGTATACACGAAATTTTTTCCATGTCATAGGAACTCAATGATATCCTATCATTAGGGTTTCTTGAAAAATAAACCATCTTAGAGCCAATCTTATAGAATGAGGTGCCATGGCTCAAGCCACTTAAGTGGCTCAAACACAAACCTAGTGTTAAGTGTAATCATTCTCCATTTTTTTTGTGGTTTGTGATGGTCTATTTGCGAGCTAAAGTTTCTATTTTGAGTGCATCAATGGTTTTTTTTTATGTTGCAAAAATAGGAGAGTGTTCCTAAACCATGGGGCGACCTTTTGAGATAGTTCTATTGGAGTTTTGAGGACCTTAATCATGATGGATCGTGATTTCTATACCTTGTTGGATTGCAACCAGACTTGGTAGGACAATGCCCCTAGAACTCTTAAACCTCCTCCTAAAGTTTTGTAGAATTTCAACTCTATTTGAGTGCCAAAATAGCATAACAACCAAGAGTGATGAGACAAGACATAGGCAAATTGCTTGAGTAGAGTGTAATAGATCTGCTAGTGCTTTAGATATCTCTATTTGTAAGGTAAGTTCTTGATGTTGACACTACGACATCTTTACAGAATGGATGACTAATCCATTTGGTGCTTGAGAGCTAAGGCTACCGTAAGCACGTCTGCACATTAGTCCTATCAATCTTCCATAGTAGCACGACAAGTTCTACTTGGTGTTTGGAAGACGTCATCTTCACAAACTTGATTCTAAGCATTTCATACTACTTAACATTTGTTCACAATAAAGAAAAAGAGAGTCTTATAAGACAAAAATTTTGTTCATTTTAAACATTTGTACATTTGCTTACTCTAGGGAAGCATTGTAAGCATTGAGAAGGTTTAGGTTATCCTTTAATTGTATGCCTTGCATCCTTCTAGAATCTTCAAAAGGATAAATCTTAAACTTAATAAGATATTGTCGGATAGTCTTATCGCCTCTTAATACCTTGTCTTCATGTTGGAGAATGGACTCGGGCTGCAGCACCTCTTCTTGATCCGCGATCTCCGATGGGTCTTCAATAGTTGGTTCTCGAGGTGGCTCTCCTTTGTAAGGCGTTAGTAGCATTGTGTATGAGCCAATGGCTGGGATACTTGAGTTGATATGCCATATCATTGATTGGTCTAAGAATCTGGAAGGGACCATAGTACCTTCTTGCTAACTTAGCATAGTACTTTTGTTGTCCCGTAGGATTCTTGCCAATGGTGTGCCTTAATTGAGTCTTGGGAAATTTAAGTAAGACCCAATCATTTTCTTTAAAGGCTTGGCTCTTCTGTGCTTATCAGCAGCAGCCTTTTGCCTTTGCTATGAGATAGAGATAGCATCCTCAATCTTTTGGAAAGCTTCTTGTAGGTCTCAGCTATACTCATCTGCACAACAAAGATCTTCCCGTATACCTTAAGTAGCAGGGGACTTTTTGATCTTCCCTCAATTACCTCGAAAGGTGATTTTCCCATGGAAGTATGTATGGTGTTATTTTAAGCATACTTCACTAAGGGTAAGTACTTCTCCCATTGGGATCTTTGATCTACTTCCATTCCATAGGCTTTTAGTAGATCAAGAATTGTTAGGTTAGCTATTTCACTTTGGCCATCCGTTTGGGGGATGATAGGCTGAAGAGAAAGCCTTGTCCATAAATTTTCAAAGAGACCCTTCCAAAAATTACTGGTCATTCTAGGATCTCTATTCGACACTATGGACATTGGCAAGCCATGATACTTGAAGATTTGTGAAATGAAGAGGGTTGCCATTTGATAGGCTTTGATAGTCTTTTTGGCAAGTATAAAATGAGCTTGTTTGCTAAACCTGTCTACTACTATCGTCCATATTCCCGTATTCCCATGGATAGACTTAGGCAATCCAAAGATAAAATATGCTCTCCCATGGTGAATTAGGGATTGACAAAGGTTGAAGCAATCTAGGTTGCTTCCCTTTATCAAACTTTGTCTTTTGGCATACCACACATTTAGAAACATACTCTTGTATGTTTGCTTTCATGGTAGGCCAATAGAAATATGTTTCAATCCATTTTAGGGTACATTGAATCCCTCTATGCCCTGCGTAAGGAGGAGCATGAGATTCATACATTACTTTCTCACGTAGTGAGTTAGTAACACATAGTCTATTGCCATAGAGAAGATAACCATCTTGTAAAGTATATGGTTCTTCTTTCTTCCCTAATGCAAGGGATGAAATCACATCTCTAAAATTGGGATCAATAGCATACTCATATGTCATAGAAGATAGATCATTGTGAGTTGCTATGGAAACCCCATTTACTCTCGGCCGTCTTGAGAGTGCATCGGCTAATTGCTTATGCTTGCCAGCAATGTGAGCAATAAGAAAATAAAATTGAAAAAGGAAATTTGTCCACCTCATTTGTTTGTCGGAGAGCTTGGTCTACATCATGAAGTACTTAAGGCTTTGGTGATTCGTCCACAGAATGAAAGGAGTCCCCAATAAATAGTGCTTCCATGAGTCCAAGGCATGTAGAACTTGGAGGATTTCCTTTTCATATATGCCTAGAGCTTGCTCAATAGGGTCAAGCCTTTGACTTTCATAGGCTATGGCGTGCCCTTCTTGGAGCAAAAAATCTCCAAGACAATCACCACAAGCATCTCATTGGACCTCAAATGGCTTTGAGAGATTAGGCAGTGTAAGCATAGGTTGAAAGATAATCTTTCCTTTAAGATTTTTGAAAGCATTGTTCACCTTGGCAGACCATGTATACCTAGGTCATGTAATGGTCCCGTCATGTGTGAGAACTTTTCTATGGAGCATCTATAGTATGCACACATACCTATAAAGCTTCTTAATTAATGAGTTTCCTTGGATTACGCCATCCTTTTATTATCTCTAGCTTGGATGGATCCATTTGAATGCCATCTTGAGAGATAATGTGACCTAAATACTGATTCTCTTGTAAGAAAAACTCACTTTTCGTTCGATTATCATAAAGTTTATTCTCTTTTAAGACTTGAAATATTAACTGGAGGTGTTTCTTGTGTTCATCTAGTGAATTAGAGTAAATGATGATATCATTAAAGAACACTACAGTAAAGGTTTTGTGAGGCCTAAATAGCTACTCCATCAAGATATTGAATGTGACTGGTGCATTGGTCAAGTCAAAAGGCATGACAATGTATTCGTAAACACCAAACGTAGTGCAAAATACAGTCTTTACAATATTTTGATCAACTGTCCTTATTTGATGGTAGCCACTTTTTAGGTCAATCCTACTGAAGTAGGTCCACCCTTGTAGCTTATCAAATAGGTCTTCTACCGTGGAACGGGAAACCTATTTTTCATAGTGATCCTATTTAGTGCTCTATAGTTGACACACATACGATATGTGCCGTCTTTCTTTTTCACTAATAACATGGGTGAGAAAAATGGAGATGACCTAGGCCTAACCATGCCCTTCTCAACTAACTCATGCACTTGCCGCATATTCTCCTCTTGTTGAGCTTGAGAAACTCTATAAGGAGGTTTATTAGGCGGTGAACTTCCTGGAAGAACTTCAATTGCATGGTCATCATTGCCTCATTTAGCAGGTAGCTCACAAGGGATGTTGTCAATAAAAACATCTTGAAATCCCTTGAGAAAATTGGATACTCTAATTCTTTGTGATTGTTTATATTTTCTTTTGCTAAAGCATTAGGTTCATTTTGAGTATCTTTAACAAAAATCGTGTACACGGAAATAGAGCTCTTTATTGACTTATTGAAATCTTGAGTATGTATAAGGGTATGGTGTTACCCAACTCCTTAGCATCTATATACATATCTTTTTCCTTGAACCTAAAGTAGATTTTCCTTTCAGGGGAATTTAACATTGGCAGCCATGCCATCAAACCATGGTGCCCCTAGGATTACATCCTCATGCTTGAGAGGAGAGATAAAGAAGTCCTCTTTGTCCACATAGCTTTGGACATGGAGCCTCAATTTCCCAATTAAGGGAGTGACTCAAGCTTCTTGCCCCTTTAAAGCACCATCTGCGGGTAGGACATCTCCCATCTCATAGGCTTGGATGCGTAGCTTGGTGGCCAACTCTGTGGATATGAAATTGTGAGTAGAACCAGGATCAAAGAGAATAAAAGCATCATTTTCTCTTACCTTTCCCCAATCATGGCATAGAGGAGATCCTTTGTGGTGAGCTTCCTCTTCTTGGATTTCCCCATGTAGCTCTAGGAGGCTCATGGAGGGTGTTCTTTTGGGGACAAGTGAAGTACGCATGCCCTTGCTTGCCGCATTTGAAACAACGATTATCCTTGCAATAATGCTCAAGCTCTTTAGGAGAGAGTTTGTTTTTGCCTTTGTAAACTCCCTTCTCCTTTGCTTTGTTGTTATTGGAATTTCCCTTAGGAGACTTTTGTACATTGTCCTTCCCCTTAGGCTCATTAGAACCCTTGTTTTCCATGGGCTTAAGATTTCTTTTAGCCCCTGTTTGGAAACTGATTCGTGAAGCCACCATAGTAAGGTTTTGAATTTGGGAGTTAACATACTCCAACATTTCTTCAGTGAAGCCCACACACAATTGTTGTTTTTGTTCTCCAAAATCCATCCTTTTAAGGACAGTGGCTTTGATATGTAAGTCTTAAAACTTGTCTACATATTTGTGAATGGATTTGTAGGGAGAGAGCTTCACGATTTTCCATTTGGTGAGTACTTTGTCTTTGGCATCAGTGGCCAAAAACTGCTTCATTATGGAAGCTCTTAAAGCTTTCCATGTTCATGGAGCTTCACTGTTTGCCCGTAGGCTAGACCACCATTGCCTGGTGGACTTTTGAAAGTGCATAGCTACATGGTGTAGCTTAGAGGACTCCGTGAAGCCCTCATCTCCAAACGCCGCATCAAATTGTTGGGATAAAAGCCAAGACTTTGTCCATAGCACCAAAAGTGCCATCGTAGGTAAGGAAAGAGATGCTCTTTCCTCCTTCTTTGAACTTCTTGAGCTTGGATGATCTCTTCCACGCGGCGTAGGATTTCCTATGGCCTCTTCTTTTTGATGGTTCAAAAGTTGCACCATCACTTTCTTTAGAAGATGAATAATTTGAGGAAGATGGAGAAGAGGTTGACCTCTTTCTCGCCTTTTTCTTTCCTTGATCCTCTTTGTCTGCACCATCACTTTCTTCATAAGAGGAAGAGGGATAACAGGGTGACCTCTTTCTCACCTTTTTCTTCTCTTGTTTTCTGTCATCCTTCTTTAAGTTATGGTGTGGAGAGGTGTGCGATGGTCTTCTCCTTTTAGGAGGTGATGGAGAGCATTTTGCCCACTGTCTTTGTGGAGCCATCTCCACCGAGGTGGCAAGTGACTCACTTCTTTCTCGTTCCTTTGGTGGGGGATCTTGAGTTCTCCTTTGGGAAGGAGATGCGTCATCAAGAAGTAAATTTTTGAGCCCTTCGTATGGATCCTCTTGTTCTTCAGAGAGATACCTCTTTTGGAAGTCTCACAAGGAGGCTTCCTAGGTACTCTCTCTTCATGGTGAGGAGCTTGGAGAATCCCATGAGTACGTAGCTGCCGTTGCACTGCACTTTGGAGGGATGGATTGCCCATGGCCTATTGAAGCCTAGAAAAAAGGTAGTTAGCAAGCACAGGGGCATCATTAGTAGTCTACTCATTAGAAAAATCAAAGCTATCAACATTACTCTCTTTACTATTGTCAGCCATTCTAACAACTTTTAGGTGTAAGCATCTTTAGGTGTACTTTGGTACTTCAAGCCCTAGTTTCTACTCCTCTTTACCACTTAAGAAAAGAACTCAAGCTACTATACCCGTGGCTCGAATATCATTAATTGCAAGGAATAGAAGAGAGGGCCTTTCAACACCAAAACAGCACTGGCTCCTACCAAGCTTCTAATAGCTGATCAATAGTGGTTAAGCCATAGGCAAGCCCCATAGGACTCCACTATTAAGACCATAGCTCTCAACGGTGATCCCCCTTATTTGCATGAAGGCAGGCACATTACAAGACTGAAAAATACCTATTCTACTTACTCAATTGCAATTAATGATAACAACCATTTATAGCTAGCTTGAGGACCTCCCTTCTTGATCAAGAAAAGAGAAACCTTGTGCTCTAATACCAATGTAACATTTAATGGCCTAGTAACTTGCGTGTAGTGGAAAATAGCATAAACATAGTGAGCATTCCATTAGAATAAATTCCTAATGAGCATAGCAAGATTGATAGAGACAGCAACAAAAAACATAACACCTAGTTAGATAGGCATGAACAATACTTCAAAAGAGAGAGAAATTAATCTATTGACAATAGTTGAGGACTGGATTTACATGGAGCCAGTCCCCCCTCCAAAAGGCTTTGTATTGTAGGTTTTCCCCATCAAGGGAGACATTTTACAATACAATTCTTTGTGTTCCTTCAGTAACTAGCTAGTACAATGAAGATGGAAACTTCAAGCACTAAGCAAAAACTTATAAAACACAACATCAATTCCCTCACGGTATTAGACCCAAGACCTCACACACCTTCAAAGATGGTGAGAGCTAGCGGGGTATGAGAGTCGATTGAGAGGAGAGGGAATAGTCTTACAAGAAGGAAGTATATCTTCTCACATAATCACTCATAAACGCTTAGCATAGCTTATTAATTAGCATGGTGGAGGAGATGAGCATAAATTGAAGCTTGGCTCTTGGTTGGATTTGCATCACAAAGCCAAGAGTTGTTGGTTAAGGCCTCCCTTCTCACAAGCTTGGAGTAGATGGTGAGATTTCCATTAAAGCTTGAGAAGGAGAGAGAGAGAGTCTTCTTGCTTCACACATGAGATTGTGTGAGTGTGTGTGTGATCATGCTTTCAAAAATCACCCCCCTCTCTCATCTTGGTTGACCCCTCATGCTAATTCCTCCTGCTGGCTTCCTATTGGACCTATCCAAGCTTAGCCAATAGGAATTAAGAGGCATAAGTGATAGTCTTGTGACATGTGTCTCCCTTTCCCCTTTTGTGAGAGCTTTAGGTAATTAAAATAATGCAACTAAATTCTCATTGGACCCCTTTGTCTTCTGGCCAGTAGGAAGCAGGCAAGCCATTGGGCTGTTGAATGCTCATTGGACCCCTTGGGAGACTGTCCAGTAGTCTTCTAGAGAGCTTAATTCTTATTGGTTCTTTTATCTTGTGTTTTTACATGAATTAATCTAGATTTACTCTAGACTAATTATCATTGGTCCACCTCTATGGCCATCCAATAGGATTTGAGTCCACCTTGTGGGAAATTGGCCTAGGGAGCTGACATGTGCCCCCTATTCCCTTTGTGTAAAGGGATCCTGTGAGTGTCTGAGCATCCAATTTTACTAAGCTTGACCATTGGACACAACCTTTGAATTTTGGAACCTTAGCATTTTGGAAGTCTTAATGGGCTGAACCTTAGGGTCTTTGAAGCCCATTGTTGCACATTGCTCTTTTGCAGATGGCCCCCGCCTTTGGATCCCTCTTTTCCCTCCTATAGATCCCTACTGTGGCTGATTTCGAGAAGTTTGAGGTTCGTGATTGGGATTAATTGTGTGTACAAATCCTCTTGCTTCATAGAAGATAACTACACTTACGTCAAAAGAAAAGTTATAGTCTATAAGGGGTGGTATGGTGGGATCCGGTGAAAGACGTATTTCATTGAGCCTTTCTGGCCCAAAGAGAAACACTATAACTTGTTGAAAGTGTAGTTTTCAGCTAATCCATACGTTAATTCTAATAGATTGCACAGAGTAGAAGCAATAGAAATTCACATAATTTGGATTATTCATCTAGGATAGTATGTGAGAAATGTAGATATGGGAGAAGTGAAGAGATGAGAAGTTTCCCTCCCAAGCCCTCCTCTTGCCCGTAGGCAATAAGGATACTGCGGGGAGAGATGTACCTGTAGCAAGGAGAGAGAATGAATTTCTAGAGTAAGAGAGACACATTTAGTTAGAGAGGGAGATGAAATTAGAGATATATGTTGGATTAGAGATGAAAAAGAGAACAACAAGAAATCAACAAAATATCAAAGTAGAACACATCTTACTTGACAAACCCTTCGGGAGTTATTCACTATTTTTGATGGAGAGAGAAGAAGAGGGAAGAATTCAAGCCTTGATTGATACACCAAGTTCAAGTCCTTCTTTGATTAGAGCTTATATTCCAAGGATAGCTTACAAGATTGGGTAGTCTTTCTCTAGGAGTAAGTGCAGGCTTAGGTGTATGTTTATGGCTAAGTATAATTAGACATTACTACTCTCACTCCCTCATGAATTCATCTCATGAATGGCTTGAATGGTTTTCAAGGAAGAAGAGGTCCCCTTTTATAGGTGAAGGGAACCCCCAAGGGTTTACACAAGAACGAGAAGAGCCAGTGTGAGCAGGAACTGACAAAGTTTGAAATGAGCTGTCTCTGCATGATGTGGACAAACTGGGGTCCTGTATTTTGATCATATCTCCTCAACCGTGGCTCCAAATAAAGAAAAAAATAGGAGCAAAAAAATCAGATCATTAGCTCTACGACTCCCATTTTATATACTTTTTCCAATTCGGATTGGAACCTTGTGTAAAAAAATCATCAAATGAGGGTACAATTTTGGCAGCAAAAGTCTTCTTGTGGTCCCCTTAGCATAGACTTTTATTTGATTCCAATGGACACCTCATGCCATATAAAAGCATGACATTTCTCCTTGACAAAGTTTTGTAATCATGCTTGCAATAATGCATTACAATAGGTGTATCTTTGAGAATCATGCAAGCTAGTGTCCCACTAGGATTTGATTCCTTCTTAGTAGCTATTAAAAAGAAATATAAGAAAAATATGAAAAATACATTGAATATATATATGTTGAAAGTTACCCTAGATATAGGATCTAGCTAGGGTATGAGATAATAATGAGATAGTAGAAAGAAAGAACCAATGCTTTTTAAAGAAAGAACCAATGCTTTTTGTCCCTAGTTAAAGAGACGGAGCTAATGATACTTTTTCCCATAGTACGTTTTTAATGGTAAAGTAAGAATATGTTACCCTTGAGATAAATAATAGGATGAGATAGAAAGCTTATTATTATACTTAGATATGCATATGTACATTATGGGAAGTATACTTATGTATCTAAAAAGTTGCAAGATAGGTCTTGTAGCATTCGTTCCCACTTTGTATGTGTCATAGCCCGACATCCACCCCCTCTAAACATGCACATCCTCTGGTATGTGCTACATTTGATCTTTGCAAGATCAGACCTCTTCTACATCTTCCTTGCTTTCTTCTTCACTGGATTATTCCAAAGCTTCATCTTCACTTTGATCTTCACCTGTGTTTTGCTCTTCCTCCTCGTCAACATCTTCTGGATCATTGTCTCCTCTTCTCTTAAACATTTTGATCCTTTTTCTCTTGCAATGGGTATCTTTACTTCTGTACCATCTAGTTCAAACAAGCTGTAAGTAGCATTTTCGTGCACATGCTTACAACATATGGTCCAAACCATATTTTTGAGAACTTACGTATGACTGTGTGCTGGTTATCAAGGCTACGTTTTTTTTCGACACACCATAGGGCCCACAGGGGGAGGTGCTTATCCCTTCCAAATATTAGCCATGTTACATGGTGGGGTAAGGGCCGCGTACCATCGGGCAAGAGCCACGCGTAGGCATCACCATGGCCACCTAATTGATGCACCACATGCTGGGAACGACGGAGAGAACTCGTAGCAACCAGCTAGGAACCTCCTCCTCGGGTGACCCACCCCAGGAGGAGGATGCACTCGAGTGTCCAAGGGCAAGAGCCCTAGCAACATGAACACCAGGTGAACATAAGGTGTCCCTCTAGAGTGTGACCCAATAGGGGCTTTGAACCCACAACCCGTAGGTTGAGAGGCCAAAGCATTACTGCTAGACCAACTCTTTGGGGATGGTTATCAAGGCTACTATCATACACTGAAACCCAATCAGCTTTGTCAACTGCTTTTCTCCTGAGCCGATATCGCTTATCAAAGTAGTCCTTGTTTTTCAAACTTGCCTTATTGAGTCATTCTTTTGCAGCCTCAATGTCTCCAGGTCTTATCTCTAGTTGCCTTATGCGCAATGCAAGGAAATCTACCCTACTAAGCCCCTCTTGCAAAGGTAGTACATTACATGTGGAAATTGTATCTTCAATGGCATCACTGGCTTTTGACCATACATTAGCTCCATAGGCATATAGCCAGTTACTGAGCTATGTGTTGTATAATCAGCCCATAAAGCATATGGTAACAATTTTGGCCACTCACCAACTCTTCCTTCACAAGCCTTGGCCAAAGATTTGATGATAGGAGGATGCCTTTTTCACTCTTTCCATTACCTTCAGGGTTGTAATCTATAGTAAGAGAAAGCTTGATTCCTAATTTGGAAAAGAACTCCCTTGCTTCCTGAGCATGGAGCTCACCTCTATCTGTAGTGATCTTTCCCACACAACCATAACAACAAATCACCTCATCATCAAGAGGGAATTTTCACACAGCTTCTGTGGTTTTAGCTCTAAATGCTCTCCCTTCAACCTGGTTAGTTAGGTCCTCTCGTGCAAGAACTAAGTATTTCATCTGCCAGAGTCCTAAAGGCATTGTGACTAGATCCACAACCCATTTATAGTGCATGGATAGTGGAATGTAGGGTGCAAATCCATCATGATGTCAGACATTTGAATACATTTGACAAGTTACACACGACTCTACAAATTGAGATACATATTTATATATACCCTTCCACCAGTATTTTTCTTTCAACTTGGAGAAGGTTGCCCACACATCCCTGTGTGTAACCCATAGACTCTCATGAAACTCTTGCATGAGCTTTACTTGAGTCTCTTTTCAACATATAACCCTTTGCGGTGTAGCACCGTTTTGTTTAGGATGCTTCCGCAAGTAACCATCCCTCAAAAAGTACCCAAATGCTTTCCTGCATATCCTCCTGAAATCTTGTTTAGACCAATCATCTTGTTTTGCTAGAATACTCAAATAGCTTCCAATAAGAAGCCACTCACCTTCATAAAGCTCTTTCAAGAACAATTCAAATGGATTAGTCAAGCAGACATTGTTACCTTTGACATGAGAGATAGAATAGAACTTTGTGCCTACATCATAACCCTTGTCTATTATCTGTGACTCATATTCATACCTTGCCCTTGATAGCATATCTGCCACTGTTTATTCTTTACATGCAATGTGCTTAAACTAGGGATTTGATGACTTAATGTAGGCAATCCACCACAACATAGAAATGTCTGTTGTTTAGCAGCTTGTAATCATCCCAAGAAGTGGTAGACAATCTGTTTCTACAAACACACATGCACCAATTAGGTACTCTTTCCCATTTTTCAAGGTTGTAACCATACCCCATAAGTCTCTCTTTATCTGTGGATAGTTTCTTTGGCGAGCACTTAGTACCTTTGCTCCAAATCTCACCACATATCTGTGTCCTTCTTTGTCATCTTTCGCTATTGCCCATCCAATTCCTGTAGGACTGGTGTCTACTGCCACAATTACTGACCTTTGACACTCATAGTCTATCTTTCTCAAAGTTGGTACTGACTGGAGCAACTCCTTTAGTTTTTTCATGGATTTTAAATGTGATTCTATCCATTTAAACTTTTGATTCTTTCTAAGAAATTGATAAAGAGGATCAACTACATGTGCATAATGTGGAATCCAAATAACATAAAAGACACATGCTCCCAGAAACCTTCTAACCTCAGTGATGCTAGTGCATGTTTCTTTCATTATTTGGATGGCATCTACCTTTATTGGACAAGGTTTCCTACCATATGGCCCGCACATGTGCCCCACAATGAGCACTTCATTGACACCAAACATAGAATTTTTTCTTGAAAAAGTATGATTCACTTCCTCCAACCTAGATAGAATTTTATCACAATCATTTATGTGATTTACCACAAACCTACAACATCCCCTAAGATCCAAAGATTCATCTTTGTCACTTTCTTCACATCCTTTGATAGGCAAATCATCAATGAAAGGCATTGTGATTTGAGGAATAAAGTGATGTAAGACCTTATTCATTCCATTCATCATATCTGCAACCAAGTTGGTTGCTCGCTGTGGCAAGGTACACATCCTTACCAAACCCAAAGGTGTCCTCATGGTTGTCAAGTCTCTACTTTCTATTGCAAGCTAAAATTGATCATACCCTCAGTAGAGATCTAATCGGTCCTGTACCTACATTTCTAATTGTCACCTTGTTCACTGGTTGCATATCTTGGATGAAGCATAGAGCACCATTTTTCTTTGGAACTGTGAACCACCTGTTTGAGTATGGAGCACAAGAAGGCTCCAAAATCCCCATTTTGATCTTTTCATTCAATAGCTCTACTAACTTGGGCAAATGAACCTTTGGAATTGGAATAGGCCGTAGATTCCAAGGCACATGAGGTATTGTAAAAATTACCATAGGAGCTACAATAGAAGGATCAACACCCTATCTCATGTGGCTCAAATGCAAAAGCCTTACCATGCTTTGAAAGCATTTCTTTAAAGCACTTTGTCTCCTCCTGTGTTAGAAACTCCTTGTCACCAACCTGCAACTCTTAAAAAGACTCCTTTGTAAAGGTGTGCCCAATCTTTTTAGGATTCCTCAAACTTGGTTGCAAAGTAGCTTGCTCAATATTTTCCCTATTGTTGGGTGGTAAGGGTGAAGCTACTGGTTTCACCTTTTTTTCTACACTCTTGTACTTAGTTTCAACATGGACTTCTGGGCCAACTGTTTGCTTGAAAAAGTTTTTTTCTCTAAAGGCTTCTATGACTTGATACATTTCCATAGAGAATACTTCCACAACTTCACTTTCAAGATGCAAACTAGACTCCATTATAGAATCAAGCTCACCCATAGTATCTACAAAAGAAACTTGCTCACACAAACCCAAAACGTTTTCAGTAGGCTCTAGCAACCCACTCTCTTTCATGCCTATATGTATATATTTCCTCTGACATCTCTTCAAATCTTCAAGTTTTGTAAAACATAGTGATCCATTCCTTGTTACCAAGGATCCCGTTGAGAAAGCTTCATCTATTTTTGGATCAGGCGAGACCCTTTTTCTTTTTGTACCACTGCAAGCCCGCTTTACAATGGTACTTGGCCAAAACCCAACATTTCCCTATGATCATGAAACTCTTTGCTCACCTTTGGAAGAGGATGATCTTTGAGGTTGTCACGATTTCTTTCATGGTTTACACAAACTATGAGAAATTGAACAACACGTTTATCATCTTTGCTTCATATCCTGGCATAAGCTAAACCATCATCCATCACCTTTGTTTCCATTCAAACTCCCACAATGTAGGGTTGTCCAAGGATAAGATGATATGAAGATGTGTCTTGTTTAAAGAAGTTTTGTTCAACCTTTACATCACCTATTGTTGCCTTTACACTTGGACATGCTGCATACAATTCACCTGATGAACTGTTTGCCACTCTGACCATCTAGCCATGTACTGTTTCCATTGGCCATTTACGTTTTTTGTGAAGACTTTTTGACATTATATCTATTTCAGAACCATGGTCAATTAAGGCTACAAATGGTTCTTCAAGATCACCTATGTTGATCAATGTCTCTGTAGTAGCTCGTGCCCAATGGCTTCTAGAATAGTGGCTCCTAGAAATACTTTGAGGTTCTCTCCCATCATCAGTAAATTTCACTTTCCTTACATTCCAAGAAGACTAGTAGCATCCCACCATAACTTCTTTAGCACGCACTTGTACTCCTTGTGTCTTCGCAGTATCGCCTTCATCTTGTGGGCGAATAGACTCTCTAAGTGTTTGCTTCTTTCTCTTGATGATGTCGATAATATCTTCATGGAATTCATGATTGGCTATGCCAAGCACCTCACCCAGAGTGAACTCAACCTTGCTATTCAAAATCCTCTCCTCTAGAACTTTCTTCAAGTCTGTAGCAAGTTCAATGTCAGATTGTAGTTTGTAACCTGGTCCTTTTAGCTTACCTTTTGTTGGCTCCTTTTTCTTTCCTGTTGTAGATTCCTCCATGGTCACTTCTGGTGAAGGTGCCACTTGTGTTGGTGGTGCTCGCAAAGGTGCTGTATCATTCCTCCCTCCAATTCTTGTAGCTCTCTTGAAGGCCCTTCATCACCATTTTCACGCCTACGCTTGTCTTCTACAATGGCTTCATGGCTTTGGCAGTTTGTAATGTAGGGATGGATGGACATTAAATTCACAATATCACTCCACCCTGTTTTTAGATGTCTGCAATCACCTGCTTCATGTAGAATCTCTTTTGTAAGATTTCCTTTTTAGCTAATTCCATGGAATTTGGCCAAAGTTGACCATGATGATCAGTCACCTCATCACTAAGATGATCAATTTTTACTCCATAGGTAGATGCCTCAACTGAAGAGGTGGCATGGTTAGTTGCCATATCTTCAACTAAGGTTTGCATTCCCCCCTTCCCAAAGTTAGCTCTCAAGGGTAGACCTATCTCTCTTAAGTGTATTTTACCATCCTTAAAAAAGACAACATCTTTTGTCAAAGCATCACTAAAACTATCACAATCCATTCTTACATGGTGTGTACTATCACACCAAATACATCTATTAACAAACCCTTATTTGGGCTGCTGTCTTTGCCTAGGAGCCCTGATGGTTGGCCTTTTTCTTCAAGCTTTGCAAGCTTCACCTTCAAGTCATGCATTCCCTTCACAAGCTCATCTAGAATGGACTCATCAAAATTAGGAGCTATAAAATTAGGCTTTACCATTTTGTCAGCAGTTGAGGTGGAAGAACTTGTAGTGTTTACCACCATCTTGTCCCTTCTTCTTTATTGTTTGGCAAGTAGTGAGACAACACCTTCAACTTCATTCCAGTTAGGTCTTTAGTCCTTGCTCAACATCTTTATCTTAAAGAAGAAGATCCAAATTTTCTTGAAACTCTTTACCTGCAGCTTGTAAGAAAAGATCTCTCTTCTCTGCATCTAGTGTGGTTCTTTCTGTACTGGTGAGTTGTGCTGCATAACGCCGCTCAAATTTCCTAAGTATCTCTGTTATTGATAGTCCTTGCTTTGGCTTGGCTACCATTCTAAGAATGTCCTTTTGGTCACTCTCTCAGAGTCCTCCATGAAATATTCCTCCTTTAAAGCTACTTTGAGTTCTTCCTAGTTTCTCCCATGCCCATCTTTAATTCCCCTAACATGTTCCCTAATTTCTGGAGCAACAACTAGCTCAAAGCTTTGAATCATCTCACCTTCTAACATGCAATGCAGCTCCATCTCCTTCACATACTCCCGTAAGTACTTGGTTACATCTTTTCCATTGAACTGATCCATTGTATTGACGATGGCCTGTATGGCCTTGGTTGCTGAAATCTCCCTTCTTTCAATGGCATGTTGTTGTTGCATAAACATTGAAAATGCTTGAAACATTTGCATTGCTGGGTCAAACTGCATACCCTGTTGCTCAACATGATCACCCATGGTTACCCAAAAACTCTCACCCTGGCATTTTTACATCGGGTTCACCAAAAATATGTTGAGAAGTTTGCGGTCTTTCCAGGAAAGCACTGGGCTTTTGGCTGTGAGAGTTTGTGAGTGAACTCCAAAAACTATATGAAGGAATTAAACCCTAGATGCCATGAAGTCTAGGGTTTGGAAGGAAGTACAATCAAAGAAGCCGTACTCTGTCTCTCTTGCACTCACACACACAAAGAAAGAACACAAAAGACAATATCAAAATAATACAAAGATGAAAACATCAAGGCTATGGTCATATCGTATCATGGGTAATATGAAAGGTTTAATAGATGAGTTAATGGCGTTCAATATTTTCCGGCCAAACATGCTATGAATTGTTCTTTGAAATCATAATTTTGTGCTTACCATAATATATATGTTTTGCAGTTATTGGGATTAATTGTGTATACAGATCCTCTTGGTTCATAGCAAGATAACTACACTTACGTCAAAAGAAAATTTATAGTCTAAAAGGGATAGTATGATAGGATCTGGTAAAAGAAGTATTTCATTGAGCCTTTCTGGGCCAAAGAGAAACACTATACATTATTGAAAGTGTATGTTACGGCTAATCCATACATTAACTCTAATAGATTGCACAGAGTGGAAGCGATTTATTTTCACATCATTTGGATTATTCATCTAGGATAGTATGTGAGGAATGTAGATATGAGAGAAGTGAAGAGATGAGACGTTTCCCTCCCAAGCCCTATTCTTGCCCGTATGTGATGAGGATACTGTGGGGAGAGATGTACCTGTAGCAAGGAGAGAGAATGAATTTTTAGAGTGAGAGAGATAAGTTTAGTTAGAGAGGGAGATGAAATTAGAGATGTATGTTGGATTAGAGATGAAAAAGAAAACAACAAGAAATCAACAAAATATCAAAGTAGAACATATCTTACTTGACAAACCCTTCGGGAGTTATTCACTATTTTTGATGGAGAGAGAAGAAGAGGGAAGACTTCAAGCCTTGATTGATGCACCAAGTTCAAATCCTTCTTTGATTAGAGCTTATATTCCAAGTATAGCTTACAAGATTGGGTAGTCTTCCTCTAGGAGTAAGTGTAGGCTTAGGAATATGTTTATGGCTAAGTACAATTAGGCATTACTAGTCTCACTCCCTCATGAATTCATCTCATGAATGGCTTGAATGGTTTTCAAGGAAGAAGAGGTCCCCTTTTATAGGTGAAGGGAACCCCCAAGGGTTTACACAAGAAGGAGAAGAGCTAGTGTGAATAGGAACTGACAAAGTTTGAAATGAGCTATCCCTGCATGATGTGGGCAGACTGGGGTCTAGTATTTTGATCATATCTCCTCAACCGTGGCTCCAAATAAAGAAAAAAAAATAGGAGAAAAAAAATCAGCTCATTAGCTCCACGACTCCCATTTTATATACTTTTTCCAATTCAGATTGGAACCTTGCGTAAACAAATCATCAAAATAGGGTACAGTTTTGGCAGCAGAAGTCTTCTTGTGGTCCCCTTAGCTAGACTTTTATTTGATTCCAATGGACATCTCATGCCATATGAAAGCATGAAATTTCTCCTTGACAAACTTTTGTAATCATGCTTGCAATAATGCATTAAAATAGGTGTATCTTTGAGAATCATGCAAGCTAGTGTCCCACTAGGATTTGATTCCTTCTTAGTAGCTATTAAAAAGAAATATAAGAAAAATATAAAAAATACATAGAATATATATATATTGAAAGTTACCCTAGATATATGATCTAGCTAAGGTGTGAGATAATAATGAGATAGTAGAAAGAAAGAACGAATGTTTTTTGCCTTAGTTAAAGAGGCGGAGCTATTGATGCTTTTCCCCATAGTACTTTTTAATGGTAAAGTAAGAATATGTTACCCTTGAGATAAATAATAGGATGAGATAGAAAACTTATTATCATAATTAGATATGCATATTTACATTATGGGAAATATACTTATGTATCTAAAAATTTGCAAGATAGATCTTGTAGCATTCGTTCTCACTATGTATGTACCACAGCACGACATCGGTTTGCCAGCTTAACCAATATCCTAGCCTTTTCTCCCTTGGTTTTTCTCCACATTAAATGATCAATTTAACATGAGAAATTCATTTAGGAGAATTAGAAAGTAATTATTATGACAATCGATAAGTCAAAAGCAATGATTGCAAAGTTGGCATATGCATTTTTAGAATAAGCATTGGGTTAGGAGTTGATTATTTTCAATACAAACATTTTGTTTTATGAAATCCACTATGTCATGATGAAAATGGATATATGTGTGTGGTCACAACAAATAAAATAAAATCTGAATGTGTTTAGAGTGGTGAACATTGTTGCAAAATTGATAAAGTAGAGAAATAAAATTTATTATTCATGAACATGTCAGAATTGTTTATACAAGGATTGTTGTTGAAGATGCTTAGCAGAAATTAAAGTACTTTAGATGTTAGTTAGGGGGATGCTGTCCTAATTGGAATGTTGCTTCATTATGGAATGGTGATCCAAGTTTCTCAAACACCTCATTGTTTACGTTTCAATGTGCAACTACATGTGATGAATGCCACCAAACCGCATCTTGGTGTGGCTCTCAATGTGAACAAGCTGGGAGTGGCCTCTTGCCTAGATCGGGGATGGGTCTGCTATAAGGTTACCAAGGGTGAGTGTAAGAAACTTTAAAGGTAGCAATCCAATTGATCAAGAGCGTAGAAGAGCGGCTACATTGCCATCCAAGCCAAGCTCCAGGTTACTTTGGATGTAGTCGCGGGATGCTTGATCTCCCGCATCTCGCGGGTAAACTCTCCAAGAGACTCCAAAGCACTAAATTCCCACTCCAGTCTGTAGATCCAAGCAATGAATCTGTCCAAGAAGATATCCAAGATTCTCTCCCTAAGTCCATGTAGATGATCTTGGGTAAGCAAGCGATTTGACGTTTTGAGGTCAAGTGGTAAGTGTCTGTCCACCCAAGATGGTGGTGTCTTCTTTGGGAATGTCGGAATCCCATATGCCATGAGCATGGTCCTATCTCGTGTGAACTCCTTTGGTGAGTGCGTAGGTGTGTCCATAGATAACCACAAGTCACCACCCCCTCTAAAGTGGGAAACCATCGAAAGATGGCTGGAATGAATGGATCTCGCAAGGATCGTACACCCGTAGATGATCAAACTGATGTCGAAGATACCTTGTATTACAACAATCACTAAGAGACCGTACGAACCACCATCAATGTCCTAGCAAGAGGTAACTTCATCCTTTGTGAAAAACACAAGTCAAGACGCTATTGTCCACCCAAAAATGCAACTACGAGGTGATGAAAACGTTACTGTCTAGTGATTTTTAGCGTGCTTGTATGCTCCCGACATGCTCTAGAGTAGTGTAGAGGGTCTGGAGATGGTGGTGAATAAAAGTCACTTCCCCTGATGGATTGTAAAAGGAGAAAACACAAGGTGTTTATGGATAAAAATTATTGGAAATGAAGAGGATACGGGCTGGCAAGGCACCGGATGCCAAGCCGATGTATCCAAAGGCAAGATCTGAGGGTATGAAGCCCAACACTCCCACTCTATGCAACAAATGCGACCTTGCTGTCCAAAAACACAACAGATCCCAAAAACGTAGATCTGGTTGAAAACGTAGATGCAGGAGAGGGCTACTTTGGCCACGAAAAGTCCCAAAAACGATAGCGCTGTGGCAGCTAGAAGCAAAAATGCCAGGTGTGGAGACAAAAAAATGCAGGCGGAGAGGGTCCTCTACCATAGAAAACTCCATATTCCATCTCGTGCCTGGCTTTTGCAAAACGCTAGTAGATTTGCAAAAAAAATTTACCCGATTTGATCTCTTGGGAGGAGAATCTCATGTTGATGTGGTGAAGCGCTGGTCCCATGGAGATCCTGAAGCTGCTGATACCATGTGAGAGTGTGTGTGTGCAGAAGCGTGAGAGAGAGACAATAGATCACAAATGAAAGATATGGTGAAGAGGGGGAGATCACGCCCCCATGACTACCATGAGTAGAAGACCCTATCTATACAATCAGATGATGGAAGTGGGTACCCCACTGGCCCCATAAATAGGTGCCCAAGGGGAGTTAGAACAAGACAAGATAAAAAATCCCATGACCCAACAAAAATGATATATGGAAATATACGAGGGCACTCAGACAAAGGTGGGAGACCTGCCCCAAACTCGGACGGCTGGACCAAGAACAACCTAGACTATGGGTGGCCCAAAGATATTCTAGCCGCACATGTATGCCCTATACTTGTTAAAGTTATTGTCTTGATGTAAAATGATTTAAGTGTATACTTCTCCTTATATATATATTTACACATAAGGAGAAGTATACACCTAAATCATTTTATGTCAAGATTAATGCTAACAAAAAGAGAAACAAAAATATTTATAAAACAATATAGTACAAAACTATCTTTAGCAAAGCATGTCCTATTGATGCACTAATACCAGTGCCTCCTTCCCCTTGAATATGGCAGTACAAAACAATATTTATCCACTTCACCACCTTTAATAGATGGCAGAAAATGTGTCAAAAAATTATCCAATCATGGAGCTTTACTCTAAGTTTGGATATGTGCATTCACGGCTAGGAGCATTGTAGACATCTACTTTGCTTAGCACATATTGATAGAGGAACATGTTTTCATTTTGGATCAATCCATGCACTCTCAAGAAAATGAAGGACAAGTGCGAGAGAGAGAGAGAGAGAGAGAGAGAGAGAGAGAGAGAGAGAGAGAGAGAGAGAGAGAGAGAGAGAGAGAGAGAGAGAGAGAGAGAGAGAGAGAGAGAGAGCTTGTGCGATAGTGTATGAGGTTGTTGATGTGTCACATTAGTAAAGAAAGTAAATAATAAATTAATAGCCTCCCAAATGCTATAAAAATTCATAGTGACTTCAATTATTTTGTGTAAGCATTCAACAACTATCCTTGAGATCTTCTCTATCTCGCTACAATGTCCGATAATCTTGAGAATAGCATCAAGTCTCCTTGGGATGCCATGGATGTTCATCTTCTCTCTCTCCCTCTATATATCTATGAGAGAGAGAGAGAGAGAGAGAGAGAGAGAGAGAGAGAGAGAGAGAGAGAGAGAGAGAGAGAGAGAGAGAGAGAGAAAGAAAGAGAGAGGGATCAGGAGAGAGAGAAAAAGTTGAGGAGAGAGAGAAAAAGAATCTTTTGGAATTTGCTCGTTAGGTTCCAAAAAAGTGCTCACCGAAAATTGCTCACCAAAAAATATTCCCCACCATGTAGCATGGGTTGGATGAAAATGATTTCCCAAACATTTTGACAAATGTCTATAGCCATCCACATTGACTGGAATGGCTACAAATAGTTGTCAAGGGGAAGGAGGCACTAGTATTAGTGCATCAATAGGACATGCTTTGCGACCATCAAACCATCTTAGCCATCTTTACAAATAATTCACGTTGCGATGCATGCAAATTCACACGTAGATAGTTGAAATTTAATGCAAATCATGCTCATACATAGCACTACAACACCCAATCATTTCATTTGGCTATAAGCGTGCTTGGGAGGAATAACTCTCCTTCTATTAAAGCACTACTTGTAGACATCCACACCGGTGTGGATGGCTAGAGGTAATTCAAAAAGCATGCAATGTGCTTGGGAGGAATGACTCTCCTTCTCTTAAGACTACGGGTAGCCATCCACATTGGCATGGATGGCTAGAGGTAATTTGGAAAGCATGCTTGAGGTTGCTTCCCTTGCATGAGTACCCAATCACATATATGCGTGTGTGTGTGTGTGTGTACATATATATATATATATATATATATATATATATATATATATATATATATATATAGAGAGAGAGAGAGAGAGAGAGAGAGAGAGAGAGAGAGAGAGAGAGAGAGAGAGAGAGAGAGAGAGAGAGAGAGAGAGAGAGAGAGAGAGAGAGAGGAATGAGTTGGTCACTTGATAGATATTCTAGAGTTAGAGATTCAAAGCTAGATATTGGTAGATCTCAGATTAGATCATATGAATAGAATCTGACTTCAAAAGACCAGGTTGAAAGTTCAAACACACAACTAAACTCGAATGAAAGACTTCAGATGACATAAACTACGATAATTGGATATATAAATTAAGATTCATAAATTGGTTCAAGAAGAAAAATTTCAAAAGTATAATTGGTACAACACTCATGGTTCACAAGCTCTATAAGATGCCTAGCAGCTAGAGTTCCAATCCCCGGGATGGTACTAATGGTTCCTATTTATAGGTGTCTACACACGGGTCTAATTGGACTCACAATCATACAATATCAGTAACTTCACAAAGTAACTCATCGAGGTAAAGCCCGTTGTCAAGAAGTGCGCAGTGCGGCTAGGAAAGCACCGGGGCCTCTGGCTGTGAGGATTCATTGCAAAATCAAGCAAGGTGTAGATGACTTGAAGCTGAAAACACACTCAAAAGGAACAAAACACCATCCAAGAAAGATGCACTTTGAAAAAGAACCAATATTAACTCAAAACTCTTGTGTGTGTGAAGATTAGGTGTAGCCTCGCTCCTAATTGCTAGTGCAATGCTCTTTCGACCTGTTAAAAACCCTAAATTGACGCTTTGATTCTTTGTCGTGGCCATTTCATGGAAGCTTCATCACTTCATTGTAGAATCCGAAGTAGTTATTTGAGGAGGAAAAACCCTAATTGGAGGCCTCACAGCCTCGAACATATAGTGGAAGCAGCACGGGACTACACTAGCACCCTGGATTGTAATGGCTGTCTCTCCTTGCTTATATGCCCAAATGAGCTCATTATTGAATCTAAAACTTCCCACTGAAATTGAGAAATTATGGAACAATCATTGATGTGGCCTTTCAAGCCATTGTTTGCTATTTTTAGGCTACTTTTGACCATTTTATGGACATTTTTAGCCCTTTTTTTGCCCAAAAAGCCCCTTTCTGTCCCTAAAATGCACAAAGGACCTGGGAAAAATCCCTAAATTTGTGTAAAAATCCCAGTGGGATCAAATTTATGCTGAACCTCATTTTTCAACTTGGTGAGCACTTTGGACACCTCTTTTACACCCGGGTACAAAACCTGCTATTTTTGGCCAAGATTGCACGCATTGAACTTTCTAGGCAAATTGAGTGTGCCACTTCAAAACACTTGACATTTGTAAATTCCTAAATCATATTAGGCATGATTTAACGTGTTAAAGCATGCAGTAGTGCCACGTCCCCGGCCTCGCCTGCCCGACAAAGTATGTACACGCCAGCAACTATGGCAATATATCGCACTACGTACATTGTAGCATTTGGTCCCACATATCAAAAATAGTAAGAGTGAGGTAGATATTTTTCTTTTCACATTATGCATGTGACACTGCATGACATCCAGCCCCTCTAAACCTGTACATCCTCTGACATGTGCCACACATATCTTTTTGCAGCAGCAGGTTTAGTCTTCATTTAAGAAGACCACATACATGTCGATTTCATCATTGCTTGCAACAAAATCTAACGCGTCATCCTCTTGTGCTTCATCCACATCCATAACATTTTGATAAGAGCCTTTATTTTGACTCTCCTGTGAATCAAAGGGATCTATATCACGATTCACCTCTTCTTTCGAATAACTTGATTCTTTTCCCTACAATGGGAATCTTCATTTCTATCCCGTCCAACTCATGCGAGGTATAAGTTGCATTCCCATGTACATGTTGAACCACACAAGGACCAACCCATCTCTTTGAAATCTTTCTTGTTGTTGAATGCTGTTTGTCAAGACTGGTGTCATACACCAACACCCAATCACCTTCCTGAATAGATTTAGTTATAAGCCTATGCCTCTAATCAAATCTATCTTTATTCTTTTACCTTGCATCTTTCAATTGTGCTATTGTATTCTTAATATCTTGAGGCCTTCTTTCCAATTGTTATATGCGCAAAGCAAGAAGGTCTTCCCTACTCATTCCATCTTCCCAAGGCAATACATTCCATGTGGGAATTACATCCTGAATTAGCATTATAGGTTTCTGACCATACATCAAATCAAAAGGCATATAACCAGTAATAACTGAGCTATGGGTTGTACGATCAGACCATAAAGCATAAGGCAAGAACCTAGGCCACTCTCCCATTTTACCTTTGCAGGCCTTAGCCAAAGCTTTAATTATAGGAGGATGCCCACGCTCTGATTTACCATTTCCCTTGGGATTATATGCAGTAGAGAGAGCACGTTTAATGCCCAACCTAGAGAAAAACTCTTTTTCTTTGTTGGCATCCAGCTCACCCCTGTCTACAGTTATTTTCCCAGCACAACCATAAGGTCTAATTACATCATCCAAGAGGAACTTACATACCCCTTCTGTGATTTTTGTTCTTAGAGAACGACCTTCAACTTGGTTGGTTAAATCTTCTTGTGAAAGCACTATGTATCTCATGTTCCATAAGCCCAATGGCATCATAACTAGATCTACAACCCACTTATTGTGCATGGCCAATGGGTAAGTAGGGTGCAACCCATCACGATGGCATACATTTGAATACATTTAACAGGTCTCACAAGACTCCATAAAGTGCGATACATGTTCATACATATATTTCCACCAATACCTCTCTTTCAATTTTGTAAAGGTGGCCCATACACCTCTATGTCCAACATAAGGACTCTCATGAAACTTTTTCATAAGCTCATTTTGAGCGTCCTTATCATTCACGACTCTCAAGTTTCAACAACATTCCATTTCTTTGTTCGGACGCTTCCATAAATACCCAGCTTTCAAAAAGTATTCATAGGCCTTTCTCCGTATTATTTTGAGCTCTTGATCAATCCACCCTTCTTGCCTTGTCAAAGTGCTCATATAGTGTTTAATGAGCAACCAGTCACCTTGATATACGTCCCTATAAATGACTCAAGTGCATTTGATAGGGAAACATGATCACCCTTGGCATGAGAGATACTATAGAACCTTGTGCCTACATCATCGCCCTTGACAACCATGTCCTCTTCATTTTCATACCTTGCTCTTGAAAGCATATCCGCAACTGGATTATTTTTCCCTGCAATATGCTTAAATTCTAGATTAAAGGACTTTATGTAGGTATACCATCTCAACATAGCAATGTCGAGATTTGAGCAGCTTGTGATCATTTCAAGAAGGGTTGGGCAACCAGTCCCACTATTATATTTGCTCCTATCAAACACTCTTGTCACATTTCAAAGCTTCGACTACTCTCTATAACTCTCTTTTTACCTGTGGATAATTGCGTTGATGAGCACTTAGGACTTTTGCCCCAAATATCACCACATATCTCTTGACATCATCATCATCATGCCCAATCGCCCATCCAATTTCCTGTGGGGCTAGTATCCACTTTCACAATTACATATCTTTCATATTCATAGTTTAATTTCCACAAAGTTGGAGACATAAGAAACAACTTCTTTAATTTTCTCATTGCATGGGCATGCATTTATTCCCATTGAAACTTTTGGTTCTTTCTTAAAAGTTGATGCAAAGGTTCTGCCACATGCGCATGATGTGGAATCCAGATAACATAGAACACACATGAACCCAAGAAACTTTGAACCTCATTTACATTAACACTTGTCTCTTTCATTCTTTGAATCACATCAATCTTTGTTGGACAAGGACTTCTACCATATGGCCCTCACATATGTCCCTCAATAAGAACTTTGTTTCACACGAAATACTGACTTTTGCCCAGAAAGGTAAAGTTCACTTCTTCCAATGTTGACAAGATCTCATCACAATTGTTGATATGATTTGCCACATACTTGCGGCACCCCCTCAAGTCCAGAGCCACATCTATATCACTTACATCACATCCTTTAATTAGAACATCATCAAGAAAGGGCATTGTAGTTTGAGGTAAGAAATCACGTAGGATTTTGTTCATACCATTCATCATAGGTGCAACTGAATTAGTTTCTCCCCAAGGTAAGGTGCACATCCTTAACAGACCCAAAGGTGTCCTCATGGTAGTCAGGTTGCTGCTTTCCATTGCTAGTTGGAACTGATCATACCCTAAGTACAAATCCCCCATAGAATGTATTGCCCTTCCTGCGAATGCCTCTGCAAATTCATCTACAATTGACCCTGTACCCGCATTTTTTATTATCACCTTATTTATAGGCCCTTCTTGTGAATGCCTCCACAAACTCATGTACAATTGATCCTGTACCCATATTTTTTATTATCACCTTATTTATAGGTTGCATATCCTGAGTAAAGCGTAAAGAACCATTTCTCTTTGGAACTGTGAACTATCTGTTTGAATATGGAGCAGAAGAAGGCTCCAAAATACCCATCTGGATCTTTTCATTAAGCAACTCAATGAGTTTTGACAAATGGGCCTTTCGAACCGGAATAGGCCTCAATTTCCAAGGTACATGAGGGATAGTGAAGATCATCATAGGAGCAACAATGGATGGGTCAACACTCCCTATCTCATGCGGCTCAAATGCAAAATCCTTTCCATGTTTGGCAAGCATTTATTCGAAGCATATTCTTTCAATTTCTATCAAACTATCCTCACAACCAATATTTAACTCCTTTAAAGTATCATGTGTAAACTTATTTCCAATCTTGATCTGCTCACAAAGACTAGGTTGCAAAGCAGCTTGATCCATCTTATCCGTATAGTCTTTTGGTAGAGGTAATGCCACTGGTTTCACTTTCTTTGCGACGGACTTGTACTTGGTCTCCACTTGTACATCAACACATTGAGCATTTTTGAAATCCTCAATGACTTTGTACATTTCTATTGAGATTACTTTCACGACCTCACTTCCCATACGCAAATTGCAATCTACTAAAGACTCCAAGTCTTGCATAGTATCCACAAATGAACACTTTTCAAACACACCTGCAATGCATTCACCATCTTCTAGCAAACCATTCATCTTCAAAGCTCTTTGTACACTATTTACATGTTGTCGTTCACCTTGCTTTAAGTCTTTCACACTTTGTAAAAGCAATAGATCCATAGTCTGTTAATCCTACAAAACTTGTAGAAAATGTTTCCTTTGCATACACATCATGCGATAACTTTTCTCTTCTTGTACCACTGCAATCCCGCTCTACAATGTCGCATGGCCAAAACCCTTCATATTCCTGTAGTCCTTCAGTTCTTTGTTTGACTTTGGCAAGGGTTGCTCTCTAAGAATTTCACGGTTCCTTTCATGGTCCACACAAATAGTAAGGAATTGTACTGCACGCTTCCCATCCCTGCTCCTTATCCTAGCATAAGCTAACCCATCATCCATCACCTTGGTTTCCATGCGAGTAGCAGTGATGTATGGCAACCCAAGAATAAGACGGTATGTAGACATCTCCTGTACAAAGAAATTTTGGTCATGTTTCACATCCCCTACAGTCACCTTTACATTTGGACAAGCTCCATACAGCTCCCCTGATAAGTTGTTTGTTGCAGGAATCATCCATCCATGATTTATATCAATTGGACATTTTCCTTTTTGATAAAGAATATTTGACATGAGGTTAATTTTTGACCCATGATCTATCAACGCAATATATGGCTCTTCTAAGTCTCCCACTTTTACTAGGGTCTCAGTAGTTGCTCTTGCCCAATGACTCTTCAAGTAGTAACTCTTGTGAGTGGTCTTGACTTCATCTTCATCATCCAAGAAGTGAAAGTGTTTTACTCCTCCCTTTCACTTGTAGCATCCAACAATAGTTTCATCACTTTGTTCTCCATAGACCTCTACTCCCTGTGCATTTAAAGTCTCTCCTTCACCATGTACATGGATAGATTTAGTAAGAGACAGTTGCTTCCTCTTGATAATATCAATTATTTATTCATGGAACTCCCTCTTAGCTATTCCAAGGACCTCACTCAAGGTAAATTACACCTTACTGTTCAAAATCCTCTCTTCCAAAACCTTTTTGAGATCCTTTGCTGCCTCTATATTGGATTGGAGTTTGTAGGCCTAACCATCTGCTTTGGATTTCATTGCTTCCTTCTTCTTCTCTTTATAGGCTTCTTCAATAGGCACTTTGGGGACATACATTTGTTGTGGGGAAGCTAATCTACATTAGCTTGACATTTGGAAATCTAAGGATGCATTGACAATGAGTCTACAGGGTCATTCCAACCTGTTTCTAGCCGAATGAAATCTCCAGCTTCATGCAAGACTTCTTTAGTCATTTTACCCTTCACCACAGACTCTATTGCCCATGGCCACAATTCTACAATCCCATTAGATGCTTCTTCTCCAACCTTGACTCCTCTTTTCTTTATAGGCTCCACCTTCAACCCATATGCGGCTACCTCAATCATTGAGATGGCATGGCTAGAATCCATGTCCTCAACTATCTTCTTCATACCACCTTTGCTAGAGTTTGTCCCCAAGAGCTTACCTGTTTCACTTAAGTGAATTTTTCCATCTTTAAAGAAAACAAGATCCTTTGTCAAAGCATCTTCAAAACTTTCACAATCCCTCCTCACATGGTCAATACTATCACACCATATGCATCTATTTACAAAGCCTTCTCTAGTTTGGGGTCGTTGCTTGTAGATTGACCTGATGATTGCCCCTTTTCTTTTAGCCTTGTAAGATTTAACTTTAGCTCTTACATTCCCTTGACAATATTATCTAGAATGGACTTATCACTATTTGGAACCACAACAACAAGCTGTATGGGACTCTCAGGAACTCTTGTAGATTGATTAGGGTTAGCTATCATCTTGTCTCTCTGTCGTTGTGCTTGACTAGCAGTGAAATTGCATCTTCAACTTCATTCCAATCAATCTTTAAGCCCTGTTCCACATACTTATCCTCAAGTAGTAGCTCTAACTTCTCTTGAATCTCTTTACCTGCGGCCTGCAAAAAGAGATCTGTCTTCTCTGAGTTTAAGGTATCCTTTTCAATCCTTGAAAGTTGACCATAGCGGCATTCAAATTCCCTTAGCAGTTCGATAGGCTAAAGACCCTCTTTTGGCTTAACTACCCACTCTAAAAAAGTCCTCTTTTCCACCTTCTCGGAGTCTTCCATGAAATACTCTTCTTTTAAGGCTAATTTGAATGCTTCCTCAAGTTGCCCCATGCGCATTTCTAATTCCCCTTACATGCTCTCTGATCTCGAGAACCACAACTAGCTCAGAACTTTGTACCATCTCTGATTTGGGCACTCCATGTAGCTCCATCTCCTTTACATATCCACAAAGATATTTTATTACATCTTTACCATTGAATTGGTCCATTTTCTTTACTTAAAATTGAAGCACTTTGGTTGAGGAAAGCTCCCTCCTTTCAGGCGCTTTGGCTTGAAACATTTGCATTATGACTGGATCAAACCGAACCCCCTGTTTCTATTGTTGCTGCATAGATTTAAAGATTTAATTTGAAACCTTCAATGAAGCTTTTGATCCCTCAACCTAGCCTACTTCACGTCGGGTTCACCAAAAAGAAGTGCGTAGTGCGGCTAGGAAAGCACCGGGCCTCTAGCTGTGAGTCGCAAAATCAAGCAAGGTGTAGATGATTTGAAGATAAAAACACACTAAAAAGGAAAAAACTCCAGCCGTGAAATATCCACTTTGAAAAAGAACCAATATTAACTCAAAAATCTTGTGTGTGTAAAGATTAGGTGTAGCCTTGCTCCCAACTGCACAGATGCAGTGCTCTTTTGACATGTTAAAAACCCTAAATTGACGCTTCGATTCTTCGTAGTGACCATTTCATGGAAGATTCAGTACTTTATTGGAGAAGCCCAATTAGTTATTTGAGGAGGGAAAACCCTAATTGGAGGCCTCGCAGCCTCGAACATGTAGTGGAAGGAGCATGGGACTGCACTAGCACCCTGGATTGTAATGGTTGTTTGTCCTTGATTATATACCCAAATGAGCTCCTTTTTGGGTCTAAAACTTCCCCCTCAACTTGAGAAACGACAGTATCATCGTTGATGTGGCATTTTGAGCCATTTTTTGCTATTTGTAGGTTCTTTTTGACCAATTTATGGCCATTTTTAGCCCCTTTTTACCCAAAAATGCCCCCTTTTGTTCGTGAAATGCACCAACAAGCTAGGAAAAATCCCTAAATTTGTGAAAAATTCCCATTAGGCTCAAATTTCATGTTGAACCTCATTTTTCCACTTGGTAAGCACTTTGGACACGTCTTTTACACCCACGCATGAAACCTGCTATTTTTGGCCAAGATCGCCCGCATTGAACTTTCTAGGCAAAACGAGCATGCCACTACAAAACACTTGACATTTGTACATTCATAAAGTAGTTAAGGAATGCTTTCATGTGTTAAAACATGAAATGGTGCCACGTCCCCGGTATCGTTGACGGGAGCAAAGCGAACCCCGAACCCCCGACGGCCTCTAAAACACCGGGGACCGAATGGCGCGCCTCGAGCCTGTCGTGGTAAAGCAAATAGGGGGCACCACCTAGCTTCAGCGGCTAGGACACAAACAACACACCACCATAACAAAGTTTTCATCCAAGAGAGATGGATGCTTGGGAGTAATGATGAAGAGGAAAGGGAATGAGATAGAGAGAGAGAGAGAGAGAGAGAGAGAGAGAGAGAGAGAGAGAGAGAGAGAGAGAGAGAGAGAGAGAGAGAGAGAGAGAGAGAGAGAGAGAGAGAGAGAGAGAGTGAGGGAGGGGGTATAGCAGCTTAGTACTTAGGCACCACAAAAGGATGGCGAATCTGCACACCCTTCACACATACACAAGCTCACTCCAAACACAAGACTAGGTGGCGATTCCGCACACCTCACATGGGCAAAATATTGCAAGAAAACATACTCACAAAACCTCAAGCTTTATTTAGAGAATAAGGCGATGAAATGGGGAGCATAGGGTAGGGGAATGAGAAGGGAGAGAGTGGTAGAGCACATGGCGGATAGGTGGGAGTTGATGGCGAAGATTCGCACGAGGGTTATGGCCATCATCCTTCATTTAGTTGCCCTTCATTTTCCATAGCCTAAGGGTGTCGAGGTCATGCTCAAGACGAGCATGGTGATTGCAGTGATGGTGATGGTGTGGGTGTGTGTGCGTGCACTAGGCACACACAGTGCATAGTGTATACTCTTTGGTGATGTTGTGTGTGTGTTTAGTGTGATGGTGACCCCTCTTTATATAGGGGAGGAGGGGGGCGAAATTCTAGAATTTAGAAATGAAGAAATCATTATCTACATAGGCCATGTGACTGTGGGCCCCACTTGTCTGGCTGTGTGTATATATGCCAGAACAGCAGTCTCATGAGAGAGAGATGGGTTGATGAAAAAAAGTGAGAGGTGACATGGAGAATAAAGTAATTACAAGACGGGAGAGAGGGGAGTGTGTTCAAAGGTGAATCTGTGTGCAGATGTGTGTGAACACAAGAAAAATCAGGTAACCATCGGGTGGGGATGGGTCTGTGGGCACCTTTTTCAATGAAACTGAGTGTGTGTGAGTGTGGGGGAGGTTATTTAGCTACAAGACAAGAGACATGGCGCCCTTTAGAGAGAGAGGGGGGTATTTGGGTCATGGGATATGATAGGAGAGAGAAAGGGGGGGTGGGGTATACTATTTTGGAAGATAGGGTAAGTTGCATGTGAGTTAGGGTGCATTATTGGTGAGTTAGAATGCATTATTGGTGAGAGGTGGGGTAGCTTGAGGGGAGAGAGAAAGGAGAAAGGACAAGGGGAAGAGAGAGGGGTTGACCTTTTGAGTGGAGGAGAGGAAAAGGGACGCACGCCGGGGCAACAATGAAGAAAAAGGAGGCAAGGTGGGGATGGGCTGCCCCGCAGGCATGAGGTGGCCTATTTTACCTTTCTCATATATTTACATAATCATACTTTATTTTTTTCTTACTTTTTTCCAATGCCTTTTATCACTCCCTCCGTAAGAGGGGGTTTTCATGGGGTGGGGACGAGAGAAGAGGGGTATGGGAGCTTGGCTTGTGAAAAGCCCCCATCATTAGCCCTCCCCTTTTGGCTAGAGGCATTCATGTCTCTAGCTCATCTGTTTGATCATTATCGTCGGAGGTAGCGGCTGATGGTGTGTCCTTATCTGGAATGTCAATTGGTGGAGCCTGGTCAAATCGAAGAAAATAAGGTTTAAGTCGCCAACCATTTACCCTGGTTTTATGAAGTTTTCCATCAGCCTCCATAAGCTGGTAGCTTCCATTGGCATACTTTTTCCTGATGATGAAAGGGCCTTCCCATCGGAGCAGGAGTTTCTTATCCTTGCGCGTGTTGAAGCGATTGTCGTAGCGGAGCACCAACATTCCTTTCTTCAATTCTTTTTTCCGGAGATGCTAGTTAAAGCTAAGCCGTCTATGCTGTGCTTGTGCTGCATAATAATTTATTGCTTCTTCTCTGTCCACAGCTGTAGTCTTTCCAAGTTGATGATGTGATCTCTCAAATGCATGTTGGGTTGTTGAAGTTGGCTTGCCATTACTCTGAGACTTTGTAGTTGCACTTCAATGGGCAAGATTGCTTCCTTACCAAATACTAGATGATACGGTGTGAATCCCAAGGATGTACGAAATGAAGTTCTGTAGGCCCATAAAGCTGGTAGTAGATACTTATCCCAGTCTCCGGGATGATTGTTTACCTGCTTGGTAATAATTTTAGAAACCATTCCATTTACCTTTTCAACTAGGCCATTACATTGAGGGTAATATGGTGAAGAGTGCCTCCTTGTAATGCCCAGTTTTTGCATTAATTCTCCTACCAAGTCTGCTCTGAAACCTGGCCCTCTATCAGAGATGATCTCTAAAGGTGTGCCAAACCTACAACATATGTGCTCGTAGATAAATTTAGCTACCTCTACTACTGTGATTCTAGTGGTGGCTGTAGCCTCTGCCCATCTAGTCATGTAGTCGACCCCCATGATAATGTAGAATTTTCCAGAGTTGGCCCTATGTAATGGCCCAATGGCATCGATACCCCATTTTTCAAATGGGCCATATGAGAGAATAGGTGTCTGTGGTTCAGGCATAAGTGACCTAGTGCCGGCCTTTTGACACAACTTACACGTTTTGCACCAGTGGTGTACATCACGGTTGAGGCTAGGCCATATGAAGCCTGCCTGCAAGATTTTCCTACTTGTTATGTCTAGGGCAAAGTGACCACCACAAACCCCGTCGTGACAGCTGGCAATTACTCCCGTGATTTCCTGAGAGAGAGGGACCTTCCTGAGTATTTGGTCCTTACCCTTACAATACAAAACGTCATTGATGAGTCGATACCTTGTGGCCTTCTGCCTCAGCCATTGCTTCTGTCCCTTTGTTAAATCTAATGGGCATTCCCCTGTTTCCAAAAAATGCATGATGTCAGGCAAGGCGTCACTGCCTTGAAATAGAGGGAGCTTTAGTTTTATTGCTCCAACCACCACTTCCTGTAGTCTTTCACTTGCTAGGGCATCTGCTTCTTGGTTTTGAGCCCTTGGGATGTGGTGTATTTGAACTTCTTCAAACTTACCCAACAAGTTTTTTACACCACTTAAGTGAGTCCTTAAACTAGGATTCTTGCATGTCCATGCTCCATTTACTTGCCTTACCAGAAGTAGAGCATCCCCAAATACATTAAGGCGTTGTACACCTTGTGAAACGCACCATTGTAGACCCTTGGTTAGTGCTGCATACTCAGCTTCATTGTTAGAATGTGAATCTAACAATTGGCCCAACGAAAATAACTTTGTCCCTTTGTCATCAAAGACCACTATGCCTGCAGCTGCTTTGTTGGACGCTCGCTTGTAGGCTCCATCAAAGTAGAGAGAGTATGCTCCTTCTACCATCGGTGGTACTAGAGGTAATTGGACTTCTCCTTCCTCAGATTGCTTCTCCTTCCTTTCAAAGACTTGGTAGGTCATGAGTCCCCCCAAACTTTCCCTTGTCGTGCTTTCTACGTGTACCGTGTAGTCAAACTCTTGCAGACGAACTAGCCATTTAGTAATCCTAGCAGACACATCCATGTGTTGTACAACATAGGGAAATATTTCATCCGTGGTTAGAATCACAAATTGCTTAGGCAGCAAATATGACCTAAACTTTGTAGTTGCAAATCTAAGAGCTAGGACTAAGTGTTCCACATGGGTGAAACCTTTCTCTCCTGCTGTCATCATTCGACTAGAGAAGTAGATTGGCCTCATAAAAGATGTCGTCGTATCCTTTCGGAGTAGCACAACCCCCAATGAGTCATCACCAACACTTGAGGTGACATAGAATTTTTCACCCCACTTAGGTGGTGAGATAGTTGGCAGAGTGGCTAAGACCTCCTTTACCTTGTTGTAGTGATGTTCGCTTTCCTCGTCCCAAGTGAAAGTTGATCTTTGAGTGAGTTGTTGCAGTGGTAGAACAAGTTGTGATAGTAGATGTATGAATCTACTTAAGTACCTCACCTTCTGTAGAAAAGAGACCAGTTGACGTGTGGTTGTTGGTGAAGGTAGGGCTATGAGTGCGGACACCTTACTTGGGTTGGCGTTGATACCTTTTGCTGAAATTTCATGGCCTAGTAGAATGACTTTACTCTCCCCAATGTGGCATTTATCCACATTTCATTGCCCACCTAGGCTCTGCAACCTGGCCAAATCTTCAGTTACCTTTTCTAAATGTGAAATACGGGAGCTATATATACAAAAATCATCAATGAACACTCTTATGGATGTTCCAAAGAACGGTTGAAAAAAATATGTGACATATCTTTGGAATGTGGCAGGTGCATTTGTGAGACCAAATGGCATAACCTTGTATGCAAAACAACCCCATGGCGTGATAAAAGTGGTTTTTAGCCAATCTTCCAAGGCTATGCGTATTTGAAAGTATCCAGAATAACAATCACAGACGGTATAGCATTCAAAACCCGCTACTTCATTCAGAATTTCATCCAAGAAAGGGAGAGGAAAGTGGTCTCTCTTTGTAGCTGCATTTAGTGGTTTGTGGTCAACACAGACCCTCCACTTACCATTCTTTTTAGGCATCACCACTACGGGTGACACCCATTCTGAGTTTTCTACAGGATAGATGAATCCCGCCTCCAGCAGTTTCCTTACCTCGGCCAAGAGTGCCTTTTCTTGTATGACCCCCAATCGCCGTAGCTTATGCACAACTGGTTTTACCCCTTTCTTCAGCTTAATATGATGTTCCACCACTGTAATGCCTGTGATTCTTTCATAGTTGTCAATGAACAGGTTAGGAAATCCTATCAACATTTGCAAAAAACTATCTTTCTCCTCAAGTGTTAATTCCGTAGACAACATACCCTTCAACCTACTTCCTCCTAAGCCAGGTGATTTGCTCTCCTCTTCATTGGGTTGCCCTTTTGGTGATGGATCACCAGTTGTGCTTACCCTTTGTGGATCCTTCATAATGATACCCATCACATCAATGGAACAGTCACTTTCGTCGGTGGATGTGGTCTCCTCCTCAGAACTGGAAGATTCGCTAGTGGTTTCATCTTCCGATGTTTCCAGATTCATTTGCTTCTGCTTGCCAATCCTCATGTTGTAGTAGATTGTCTCCCCTTTCTTACCGGTCATGCGTAGAAGGCCAGTACCCCAGTCCTGTTTTTCCTTCATGGCCATCAACCATGGCCTTCCCAAGATTAGTGGATAGCCCTCCCCCTTAGTAGGCATTACAAAAACATCTACCTCTACCTCAGTGTTGAAAGCTTTTATTTTTACGGCACTTACCACACCCACACACTTTACTTTTGCGTTGTTTTCCATCTTTGCCTTGCATGGAGAGGGCCTGTCAACCTCGAGCCCTAATCGAAGCATCATAGCTTCGCTCATTACACAGATTTGTGCACCTCCATCAATGTAGGTGTTTCCAACCCTCTTTCCTTTTATGTTTACGTCGACAATTGGAAGGATGTCATCCATGTTGCAACCCGAAATTGCTCCGGCTACCTTTGTTTTGGAGCGTCTTGTACTTACCATTTTGGACCATTGTCGCCTTACTTTTGGTGCAAGATGTAGCAGCTGAGGCCATGTAATCTTCGGTCCTTGCTCTGCCACATCCAATATTAGATCATAGGGCTTAGAACTTTCCCCTAGCTGGAAGTCGGTGATGCCCAATTTCCGTCGTGGCCTGGATGGCCTCTTGCTAGTTTCTCCTCTCATGCTTCTCTTATCATCTGATTGTGTATCTTTCTCCCTCTTAGCTCTTTTCACAGTCATGGCTTCATGTGGTTCTAAAAAGGTTACCTTATCCTTACCCTTGTCCCTCTCCTTTGCTTTGGGTGGATCCACTACTACGGCTTTTCCTTTCTCTTCTAGCCTTATGATGTTTACAGGGCGATCAGGTGGTGGGGTTGGTGGAAGAGGTGGAATGGATGCTTGTAGTAGTGTCTGGGGTGGACGTAGAATTTGTGTTGGTAGGGGTGGTGATCGGGGTGGGGGTGTTCTTTCTCTAGGGGGTGACAATTGGTTCCTTCTACCTCCTCTATTATAGTTTTGTCGTGGTTTGGGATAGTAGTACATACCGTGACCGTCTTCGCCGCAGTTGTAGCAATGATACTCCCTGTTTTGTCATCGTGCTCTTCCAAGGTCTTGATCCCTTTCTTGACTCCTCCCTTGCTGTATTAAGTGGACAGACAAATTCTGCAGTTGGTCAGTAATATGGGCCAACATATCTTGTTGGTCATCTCTTACCCCAAGAGCCGATGGTGGTGGTGGAATGGTGGTTGTCATAGTTGCTGGTCGACGCGATGTTCCTGCTTCTGTTGACTCGGTTTCTTTGACTTTCATTCGCAGCTTCTTGTCCTTAAGGCGAGCAATCTCAACGGCTAACTCGTACGTAGCCGGGAATCTACCTTTCACCTTCTCCTTGAGAAGCGGCCATAAGCCATGCGTGAACCAATCTTTTTTTAGGAAATCGGGTGCATCTTCTCCCCTTGCCAGTGACTCAACCCACCGTTTCCACAAATCCACAAATTTGGACTCATAGGTGGCATATTCTAAAAGACCCTCCTACTTCAAGTCTCTCAACTTGTCCCACAACTTTTTTGAAGTGGTACCTCCCCCAAAGCGCCTCTTAAAAGCGGTTTTTAAGGGTTACCAATCATCCTTGGTTGCTTGTGGAAGTGCATTGTACCATGATCTAGCTTCTAGCTTCATGAGATGCTTAAAGATTCTAACCCGGGATTCATCCGTATCTTTGTTGCTCACTACACATGCTACTTCAAAGTCATCTAGGAAGTTTGTTACCAAATCCTCCCCCTTCTTTCCTTTAAATGTTGGAAATGCTACACTTGCCATGATTACTGAGAGAGAGCTAGAAAGACACACTGCTTAACTTGCAAAAGTTTTTTTCTTCTTTACAAGGAGGCGTGTATACCCTCTTATACTAGGACATAGATTAAAACTTCAAACGGTACATTGCCTTGTACCAAAGGTAAGACAAATGGTTGATCTGATGCTAGAACCTCAAAAAACCTCTCCCCACCCAACATGGTGTCAATGACGTGCTGGTAGTGAGCCTTCAAGTCCAGTATTACCTTGATTGAGCGTACACGTGTTGGTATGTGAGATCTGTCTTGAGGTAGGTTGTACTGATTCATGTGAAGCTTAGAGGTGCTTAGTCACTGTCCAAGCTTGTGGGAGAGGGTGGTGTTCTTTCCTGAAACAAACTAAGTAGATCCCTAGTTTCTCTAATGAGAGTGTGAGCCAATGCTTCCGTTATCTGTGCTGCAGCATCAGGTGCGACTTGAAAACTGACTATGATAATTACCTCGGTGACTTGAGCTACCCGATTCTCAAAGTAGAATAGTGTTGATTCTCTATTGTGTAGAGCTCCTTCCATTTTGTTGTTGTTGGTTGGTTGTAGGTTGCGGACATGGTTTCGACCTTCTCCTTCTTCTTCTTGGCACTTGGCCTATGTATATCCACTGGGTTTGGCGTGTTGGTTGACTCTCCCACTACAAATCGATTACCGTTACGCCTGGCACTCGAGCTTCGATGGAGATGCGGAGTTCATCTAGTTGTGCTTGGAGTTCTTCTTCTTCTGTCGTCAAATTAGCAAATCTTGCTAGCCATTCATCCATTCACAATAGTTTAGGGGTTTCAGTCTTGTAAACTGAAGGGTTTCATGAAAAGATCCTCAGTGGGGGCACCAAATGACGGGAGCAAAGCGAACCCCGAACCCTCGACGGCCTCTAAAACACCGGTGACCGAATGGCGCACCTCGAGCCTGTCATGGTAAAGCAAACAGGGGGCACCACCTAGCTTCAGCGGCTAGGACGCAAACAACACACCACCATAACAAAGTTTTCATTCAAGAGAGATGGATGCTTGGGAGTAATGATGAAGAGGAAAGGGAATGAGATCAAGTGAGTGAGAGAGAGAGAGAGAGAGAGAGAGAGAGAGAGAGGGAGGGAGGGGGTATAGCGGCTTAGTACTTAGGCACCACAAAAGGATGGCGAATCCGCACACCCTTCACACATACACAAGCTCACTCCAAACACAAGACTAGGTGGCGATTCTGCACACCTCACATGGGCAAAACATTGCAAGAAAACATACTCACAAAACCTCAAGCTTTATTTAGAGAATAAGGCGATGAAATGGGGAGCATAGGGTAGGGGAATGAGAAGGGAGAGAGTGGTAAAGCACATGGCGGATAGGTGGGAGTTGATGGCGAAGACTCGCATGAGGGTTATGGCCATCATCCTTCATTTAGTTTCCCTTCATCTTCCATAGCCCAAGGGTGTAGAGGTCATGCTCAAAACAAGCATGGTGATTGCGGTGATGGGGATGGTGTGGGTGTGTATGTGTGCACTAGGCACACACCGTGCATAGTGTACTCTTTGGTGATGTTGTGTGTGTGTTTAGTGTGATGGTGACCCCTCTTTATATAGGGGAGGAGGGGGGCGAAATTCTAGAATTTAGAAATGAAGAAATCATTATCTACATAGGCCATGTGACTGTGGGCCCCACTTGTCTGGCTGTGTGTATATATGCCAGAACAGCAGTCTCATGAGAGAGAGATGGGTTGATGAAAAAAAGTGAGAGGTGACATGGAGAATAAAGTAATTACAAGACGGGAGAGAGGGGAGTGTGTTCAAAGGTGAATCTGTGTGCAGATGTGTGTGAACACAAGAAAAATCAGGTAACCATCGGGTGGGGATGGGTCTGTGGGCACCTTTTTCAATGAAACTGAGTGTGTGTGAGTGTGGGGGAGGTTATTTAGCTACAAGACAAGAGACATGGCGCCCTTTAGAGAGAGAGGGGGGTATTTGGGTCATGGGATATGATAGGAGAGAGAAAGGGGGGGTGGGGTATATTATTTTGGAAGATAGGGTAAGTTGCATGTGAGTTAGGGTGCATTATTGGTGAGTTAGAATGCATTATTGGTGAGAGGTGGGGTAGCTTGAGGGGAGAGAGAAAGGAGAAAGGACAAGGGGAAGAGAGAGGGGTTGACCTTTTGAGTGGAGGAGAGGAAAAGGGACGCACGCCGGGGCAACAGTGAAGAAAAAGGAGGCAAGGTGGGGATGGGCTGCCCCGTAGGCATGAGGTGGCCTATTTTACCTTTCTCATATATTTACATAATCATACTTTATTTTTTTCTTACTTTTTTCCAATGCCTTTTATCACTCCCTCCCTAAGAGGGGGTTTTCATGGGGTGGGGACAAGAGAAGAGGGGTATGGGAGCTTGGCTTGTGAAAAGCCCCCATCATCGCCTTCCCGACAAAGTATGTACACACCCGCAACTATGGCAACAACTGATATCTTTATATCACAAGTTATGTACATTATAGCATTTGTTCCCACACATAAAAAACATTAAGAGTGAGGTAGATATTCTTGTTTTCACATTATGCAAGTGCCATGGTACGACACCGTGCAAGGCATTCCTAGAAGCTAGTTCCCACCTTCTACATCCCTCTCCATTTTCTTGAATTTTATCATGTACAAAATTTCTAGATCAATTCTTTTGCTTGTGATTTGGTTTGTTTGGGTCCTCCTTCTTCTCAGACCATTGCACTTGTTGAATTGGTGGTTGTGCGTCTCTAACCATCATTTGCTATTGGGGAGTACTAGAGGTTGCATTTTCTTTTTGGATGATTTTGTAAATGGTTGCTTGCTCCAATTTCTCCCTCATTTTAGTGAGCATCGCCACCTTGTAAGTTGTTAGTGCATGCCAAGTCTTTGTGTCTGGGTCATAGATGTTGTGGTCAGTCCAACTTGGGCAAACAGATATGTGTGAACCTCTTTGTAAATCCTTTATAAGGCTCAATAAAACCTAATTGCAGACTCTCTTTACAGTTGTACACTATAATAGTTTTCTCTTTCTCTCCTCTCTTATCTTGTATGCTCTCTCTCTCTCTCTCCCTATTGTTACTCGCCATGTCTATATGTGATGCTTTTCTCTTCCGCGCTAGGCTCTACAATTGGTATCAGAGATTTAGTGGAATCAACGGAGCTCGGCGCTTGGTGATGCTAGATCGGAGCGGTTCAGGGAAGATCTGGCAAGGATAGGTTGCACCCGGAGGAGATTGGTGGATCTGAGACTCTCGATGCATCACAGCCCCTCTTGGGCTTTTAGGGATCTCAAGGATTCTCAGGGAATCATCAGAGAAAAGAAGATCTGTGGTAGGAGAAGCTTGAAGAGAGTTATCATGCAAAGCAGAAACTGCAAGCTTGTGAGTCGGACACTTTGGAGCAGCTATCAAGCAAAGGAGAAAAAGTCAAGAGCAAAAGGGGAAATTTTATGCTCTGCAGAATCAAGCAAGCTGAGCAAGGACAAATTTTGGCAAGCAATCGATCTTGGAAACAAAGAAAATCTCGAATCAAGAAGCAATTAAAGCAAGGCATTGAAGCCGAGCAAGTGAGTGCAACATAATCGATTGTAAGATCTTAAGCTTCGGGAGGTGTTTCATCAGACACACACACACACACACATACAATCTGCTATTCAATAGAAGCACTACAAAAGCGCTCGAGTTAGCAAATCCAAGACAATTGGGGGAATTCAAGCTAGCTAAAGGAAATTGAGAAGATTGCACTACAAATTGCACAAGCACAGAGTGCTGGTAGAGTTGTGCCGAACTTGATTGTGTGGTGGTGACTACACACACACACACACACACACACACACACACACACACACACACACACACACACACACACACACACACACACACACACACACACACACACACACACACACACACACACACATTTGGCCTGCACACACAACCATGTTATTATTATTTTAATGCTTCATTTTTCTTCAAAATTAGTTGACCTTTTAAATCTTAAGAGGTTGTTCACACAGTGATACATGTGGACATGGTTTTTCAATACGAGCATTACCCTTAGTGACCATAGTGATGAAATGATGTATTTCAAAATGAAAATAATGTGTAATCACGAGTCCAACCATGAATTGTATGTCAAAAGACACGAGCGACAATTTTTTATCTGCCTCCATTTGTGTCCACCCTTTAGAAGGTCTATCACAATTCTCTCTCGAAGAGACCTTTGAATACAACACAACTTGTGCTCTTGTGGAGATTTTTGCAAAACAAGAAGATGATTTCCTTCAATATTCTATGGTGTAACCCTCCTTCCCAAGTCCTAAATGCCCCAGTGTGGAGAAAGAACTTGGGTAGATGAAGGTGAAAGAAATATTTTTCAAGCAAGAGAGTTTGTACTTTGTATACGCTTACTCCATGTACAAGCTCTTAGAATAGCTTAACATAATAGATTGGTAGAGATAAAGAAGAAATTAAGATTTCACTTGCGAATATTTTCATCCATAGCCAAGCTCTTGAGCATAAAGTTTGTCTCTAGAGATCCCATGTGTGTGTGTGTGTGTGTGTGTGTGTGTGTGTGTGTGAGAGAGAGAGAGAGAGAGAGAGAGAGAGAGAGAGAGAGAGAGAGAGAGAGAGATTTCTGAATGAGGGAGAAGGGATAACAAATCCAATAAGCCCTTGCTTTTATCTCATGCAAAGCTTGCAGCTAGTCTTAAAATGGAACGCATACAACTTGACCAATGAGAAGTGAACACTCAAAGTGTAGCTCATGTAAAACTTGCAACAACTAATCTTCAAATGGAATGCATACAGATTCACCAATGAGAAGTGAAAACTCAAAGTGAAACTCATGTAAGCTCACACACTTGTTTACTCTTGCTAAGTCTGAAAAAATCACCCCCCCTTCTTTTGGACTCTTCTTGGCAAGTGTAAACACCACAGACACTAAGACACACTGTTGACCCACGGGTCAACAGTACGACATAGCTCAATTTTTGTACCAAAGTCTTATTTTTTGAGAGTTATGAATGATGCGGATTATGGATACAAACATTATTTGTAATGAGTATCTAGTCTAGTTGCAGAAGCTGGGGTGAGATGGCACTTCTAGATTGTAACCACAAAGCCATTTGACCCATTGAACTCTATTTTTGGTTTAACCTAGGTAGCCTTAGTATATAAGGTACCTAGGTCATTTTATAAAGAGGACTTGATCTTAATCAAAGTTTTGAGCTGTCGTCGAGCTGTGTGTGAGAGAGGAAGAGAGAGAGCATGAGCTTCATCCTGGTGCTACTTCTTACTCGCTCATCACATTGGAGATCCGACTGCACCATTGCAATAGGCTTAGAGAGAGCTATGCAACAACATCAAGCATTTCACGTGGAATGGAGCTGGCACACTCATGTATCTACGAGCTATTTGTGGTAGTAAAAAGTTCATGCCTCCACCCTAGCTAAGCAGCTTGAGACTCCACCCCATCTAAGCAGCTTGAGACTCAAACATAAGCTTGAGATTTGTGGTGCCCACCCCTATCCAAGGCAAAATTTCATGAAGTTTGAGCCTCCACTCTAGATGAGTGCCCACATTGAGGCTCAAACTTAAGTTCAAGCATCAACCCCATCTAAGCTACTTGAGACTCAAATGTAAGCTCGGGCCTCTTGGTTTCCACCAATTCAAGGAAAAACGCTATGAGGATCGAGTTTAAGTTCAAGCCGCCACCCCATCTAAGCTACTTTAGACTCAAATGTAAGCTTGAGCCTCGTGGTGTCCACTAATTCAAGGGAAAATGCCATGAGGCGCGAGTTTCCACAACACTTTGAGGCTCAAACCTAAGTTTGAGACTTCAGCCCATATTGGCACCTTGAGTCTCAAACTTAAGTTCGAGACTCCATTCCATGTAGGTATCTTGAGACTTAAACTTAAGTTTTAGCCTCATGGTTTCCACTTGATTCAAGGAAAACACCATGAGTCTCAAATTGTTTGAATCTCCACCCCATATAGGGACTTTGAGGTTCGTTACATGGTGGTGGGTGATCATGAGATGCAAAGTTAAATTTTAGGCTCTACTCCATTCAAGTGAGAATAGCATGAGGCTTAAACGTATGTGTGAGCCTTTTCCCACATACAAGTTCCCATGTCTGAGTTTTGTTACCAGAAATAAGTGAGCTTCTTTGATAACATTTTGAGTTTTGTTACCAGAAATAGTGAGCTTCTTTGATAACATTTTTTTAAATAGTATCCACATTTCCAATATGCTTAAGCACGAGTACAATCTTTTTTTTTGGGCAAAACTCACAATTGTGAGTGATTGTAGAATAGAGTCCCCAACAGATTTACAAATCAACCTCAAGCTTAGGCCTAGCCTTGAGGGACAAAGGGTTACAATTGAGCTTAGTTACAAGTACCTAGAAGCTTAGCAATAAACTTTTATCATCATCCTCAATTTTTGAGTTAGAGACCTAAATTTTTATAGCTTTTGTAGTGAAGTTATTAAGGTTTTTCTTTCAATTTTGATGCCTAGGTAGTAGCAATGAGGTAAGACTAATGAATGCTTAAGCATAGTTTCTTGTGTTTTGTAAATGGACTTAAAGAAGAGATTGAAACTTGTCTTTTACTTGAAATATTTATTCTAGACTTTGATCATCATATTATTTTTTGAAACTTGAGTTAAGATACAAGTTCTTGTTTCCCAGTTCAATCTGAATGGAACTAAAAGACTGCTGGCCATTAAATCTTTAGAATGGCTCGATAAATGTTGTTCTTGAGTCTAGGTTTGAGTGGAAGGCATGGTGGTCACCCACAAATAGGCATTTTCTTAAACCAAAAACCAAGGATATGTACAACTCTCTTATCATGGTCTTGAAGGTTTGTTTTCCCTGTTGAACAAACATTGGAATTGAGCTGGGTGGCAATCACAAAGAAAATATGGCACCCACAGTGACCGCATGAGATGAAGGTTTTTGTATTGGGAACCCTACCTACTACTGAAGAGAAGGTCAAAGACAAAGGGATTGGGTCTTTGCTGATAGATCCTTGCAATGTAGAATAGCTAGTGAAGACATCCCTCCCTTGTTCAAGGAGGCAGAAATCGATGGCCTAAAAGGGAAGATTTGCAAATGGTCCAAAAGACCAGAATCTAGGTTTCCTCAAGAAAGATCTCTTATTGGGTGAGATGGTGTTCAAGAGCCAAGCACTTCTTATCAGCACACAAATTGTCAAATTTTTCTGTTTCAAACACATCTAGAAGACCAAGAATTGTCAAGTCTTTGAGAATGCTTTGGTGAAAACTGCTAGGTTTAGTCAGATTGTACATAATAGTAGGAAAACATTTGTCGCCTTTGGAAAGCGGATAAGCTTTGATGAATGGATCCGGGTTACTACTACCATTTTGTCTAGTTAGCACACCATGGTCACCCAAGTTTTGCCTTAGGATCCTTATTAGTGACACGGGGTGGATCCCTTGTTAGCTGATGTTTCTTGATTATGCTGAGAGAAATCATGGCTCAACACAAGCATGAAGAGAATCTATAATTTCTTGTTTCTGTTAATAAATTACTCACCATTGTGAATTTTGAAAAAAAAAAGATACAAGTTCTTGTCCCTTATAGTTTTGACAGATTGGTTCTCCCAACTGAACAAGAAATGGGGCAAGCATTGGCCCAAGTCAAGAGAGGAGACAATCATAAAGAACATTTCGTGCCCTCAATGGTCGCATGAGATGAAGGCCTTTTTTTGGAAGGTTCTATGGGAATCCTTACCGAGTGGGGTGAAGTCTTGTACAAGGGATATGGTTCTAGGTAGATGCTCGCAATGTAGAACAGCTATTGATGACCTCCTACATCTTTTCAAGGATTGCGTGATGATTTGCGGCCTAGCGGTAAAGATATGAAAATGAGTACAAAAGACCCGGAAGGAAGGATTCTTTAACACTAGTCCTGTAAAAAATCAGCCACTTTTGTGGCTTTTTGAGACTTTTGTAAAAAAATTCTCAACACTATGTTAGTTATCTAAATAGAAAATGGTTGCAGGGAATTATGACCAACTCTCAATATGAGTTGATGAAAAATAGTACATAGCTAAATGAAGGTTTGAAGGTGTCTTTCCATTGCCATCTTCTACAAGTAATTTGTACGAATGGACAAATTTTTCATATTTTCTTTTGAAATTAAATCAAATCATTGTTAAGAAGGCCCAAACTTCTTTGAAAAATCCCTCATTATGTATGTGATAGATGTACCAAGCCTTTTTAACCCATATACAAAGACTGACAACATTTTTTACCTCTCCAAGTTAAGTGTTGAAGTGTAGTTTTACGTAAAATTTACTCATTTTAGAAAATTAATTTTCTTATTTTTGAGCTTTTCATGTAAATTGTGTATTTAGAAACCTTTTTTATATCTTGCACCCATAATTAAGAAGTTTCATGAAATTTTGATGTCATATACAAAAGCTATGTTTTATTTACTAGAAACCTGATGTGAGCCATTTTTGTGGCTTCGGCCACTGCTGTGGCTCATTACAAGTCTAGTGTTAAGAACGATCTCTTTGTGGGGGTAAAGGTGTTTAGGAGCCAAGCACTCCTAGTCATAACACAAATTATTATATTTTGCTACTTTAAACAGGTTGGGAAGACCAAAAACTATCGAGTCTTCAAAAATTGCATGGAAATAGCTAGGTCCATAGAGATAAGACAAGAAATCTTGGGGATGATTATCACCATTGAAAAGCGGATGAAGACTGCTGAGTGGAGTAGGACAAGTGGCATAGCAATGGCTATCAATTGACATACTTGGGTGAGGGTATGGGCCCTATCTTGGTAGTGAGGTGTTGCCCCTATATTGACGGATGTAACTATGGTCTAGAGAAGATGCCATGGCTCAATACAAGCATGGCAAGAAATTATATTTGTTGGTTCTGATGATGTAATGCACTCACCACTATGAGTTTTCCAAAAAATAAAATTGTATAACAACTTCTTGAAAAATTTTGGCCCCTAATACCTAGATCCACAAGTTTTAAAGTCAAGCATAATGTGCCAAGTTTGTGGTTGCAATCACTAAGCAAGACCCAATATGGGTTGTTATGTTGTGGCTATGATGGACAATGTCAATGTGTGCTCGCTACGTAGGTAGTGGAAAGGGCTTGAGATATACGACAAGTTGCTTTCCCCTTGGTGGTCCAATGTGAAAATTGGGGGCATAACGGGTGGGCTAGTTTGGAAATACATCAAAGTAATAGAGGCCTTGGAATGGGGGGAGATAACAAGGTACTTTGATAACTCTATATCTCATTGGTCCGTGTGGATTTCAAAGGCACGAAGCATCCTTTTGAGTCCATTATGGGGAGGGAGGTAGCCAGAAAGATCAATAACAAAGGACTCCATCGGCTAGGCCATTTTGGGACAGCAGTAGTGGAAACTGAAAAGAAACAGACCAACTAGCCTCCCAATTTCAACTTAATGGGATTGAAAGACTGCTTAGCTAGTAGAGATTTGGAATGGCTAAATAGATATTGGATGCCTAACTGTGACTCCAAGTTTGAATGGAAGGCATGACGATGGCCCATGAACATGTATTTCCTTAAAATACAAGCCAAAGATGCGTACAACTCCCTTATGGTCTTGAAGGACTTGTTTTTTCCCCTGAGTAAATAATGGGGCAAGCAATGGCTAGAAGTCAGATGGGGGGCAATCATGAAGATAATTTAGAGCCCATGGTGTTTGCTTAAGATGAAGGTCTTTCTTTACAAGGTTTTGTGGGGAGCCCTACCTACCGGAGTGAAGGTCCTTGCCATAGGGATCAGGTCAAACAGATGCTCGCAATGTAGAAAGGCTAGTGAGGACGTCCCTCACTTATTCCTCAAGGAGTGCCCAACAATCTGTGGCCTTGTAGGGATAATTTGAAAATGGGTCCAAAAGACCTGAAATATAGGTTTCTTCAAGGACAAACTCTCCTCGGGTTGGAAGGTATTTAAGAGTCAAGTGCTTATCAGCACAAAGATTGTCAAATTTTTCTACTTCAAACACATTTGGAAGGTCGAGAATTGTCGGGTCTTTGAGATCAACTTGAAAATAGCTAGCTTCACGAACATTACACAAGATCGCAGGGAAATGATTGTCTTCTTTGGGAAGCAGATCAACTTTGAAGAATAGATCAAGGAAACTGATGTTGTATTGTTTGGTTAGCACAACCATATTTAGCCAAGTTCCTCCCTGGGGTCCTCCTTAGTGACGTGGGGGTGGCTCCCCTAATAGTAGCTGATGTATCTTGTGTTTCTTGGAGACATCTTGGCTCGGCAAGAGAATGACCAAAATCTAAAATTTCTTGTTTATGTTCAAATAGTTTATTCATCATTGTGGGTTTTGCAAAAAAAACGTTTTAAAGTCAAGCATAGTGTGTAATAACATGAGTACATAAAATGCATCAATTAGACAAAAGCACAAAGCTAGACTACACAAAACATGATTTCATTCAATGAAAAATAGAAATTGTGGTCTTTTTTATAGCTTTTACAAAAATAGAAAATAAAATTTCCTCTTGAAGGATATAAATGTGAGACTTAAATAGGTCTCAATTTTCCTATATTGGTCTTAAGGGTGACCACAAACAATTGAGAGGTTGAATTGGAAAAAAATACTAAGATTTGAAGTCCCATTTTGAAGAATGGGACTTGAATAATTCCCATAATTCCTAAATATGACTTTAGTGCCCATGCCTTGATAGAAGATGTCGGCCATGTTTGGCTTCTCATCTCTAATGGTTCTTGCTTTACATGGGGGCGCATGCACATAGCCATTGTTTCATGTTTTAACATCATTTCTTTTTCATTTTTTGAAGTTTTAAACAATCTTCTTTAATTTTTATTCACAAGAAAAAAAGAGGAAAACACCAAAATTTTAGTGCTTAAGCACCAAAAATTGAGTGCTTAAGCGCTAAAGCGAAGTGGGGTTCGATAATAAGCGCAGCAATCATAGCGACAATACTCAATTAATAAATGCGGTAATAATTGAATTAACATTTGAACTACAAAAGTCCCACCCACCCCCCTCTCTCATCTTTGGCCAATCCATTTTGGACTCTCTCTCTATAAAACACGATAAAAGGTCACGATAAACGTTTTGAGATTTTCATAGTGTATGGTTTGCCGAGTATTGTTATGGTTATGTTTTTTAAAATCTCATCATGGTTCTAGTTCAAAAATCTTGTTATGGTAATGATTACATTGTCAATATGTAGTTACACATCTGCTCAATTTTCACACAAAATGAAGGTTGTAAGATCCCGGAATTTTCAAAAAATAAATAAATAGATAAATTTTAAAAAAATAACAATAATTGAAGTATCCATCTGATCGGTTCTATAGATTGATCCAATTTTAACATTATTGTATAAATTTTATCGTGTTTTAAGATCACAAGATTTTTGTATTTTTTTAAAACAATGCAAGTCATGCTGGGAAAATAAAAAATCACCTTTCGCTATTGAGAAGGCACACATAAATTGTAACTTCTTAAAAACAGAAATATGTTACAAGACATATGTCGGGACAAATTAACCAACATGAGAAGCCCGGGTATTATGAGTAATGAACCAAATAGATTAATGTAAGAAGCCAGGATTACGCGGGAAAGGAAGCCATGCACTCAGACTATGAATAGGAACTCCAAATAGCATGAAGAATTGGACCACACAATAACACAAGAGAACCTTAGTGGGTTTGTGGAGATCACTACAAAAGGAGGAGGCCAAAAACTAGCACTGGAAAAATGGGGAGAGCAACTTTGGGAGAGCTATAGAGCATTGTACTGAGAGAGGGAAGGTTCTACAAAGAGAGGTGAGCATAGAGAGCTTCTTGCAGGGCTTCTACTCAGGTTCTTCCATCTTCTTCCTCGAGAGGCAAGCGATCTCTCAGAGAGTTGCTCATAGATAGTTGTCAGCTTCTTCGTGGGAGTACCCTTCTTCACTACTCAGAGAAGGTATGTAAGATACACACCTTTGTCATTCCTGATTGTCAAATAAAAAAATTGAATTACAGTGAATTATTGTCTGTGTTTGTCTCCTTTGAAAGAGAAATATGTATGTGTTTCTTTCGTCTCCTTTTATGCAGAGAGCATACATCTATGCCAGAGGTAATCATAAGATTAATCTTTCAACTTTATGTTCATAATTATTCCATCTTTAACTAATGACTTAAGGCTAATCACACAAATGAAATTAGTCATGTGTGTAGGAAAGATCAAGGTAAGAAGATGTTAAAAACTAAAATTTTGCATAAATGATAAAAATATCTCTGTTAAATTAAAAATATCTCCGGAGTATTACAGACCTTGAATGAAAATTCTATCCGCACCAAAATTTTATCCTCTTCGATTGGTTGACTCATGACCATAAGTTGATTCTGTACCGATTTTGTGTTATTTCAAATTTTATGAGCAATGGTCTGTTCTAGACAAGTTTTTGGGAAAAAGACGAAACTTTTTTTATGGGTAAATTAATAGTTTTTGTTATTGGAATGTGGTGAGACTTATCAGCTCGTAAGAATAAGATAATTAGAAAAGATCTACATGTTCAAAAGTAAATTTTTATGTATAGAGATATGAATTATAAAGTTTCATCAGTTTTGCATGCTACTTTTGTGTTTTTCGATGCATGGGGGTAAAATCACTAAAACTTATCCAAATTCAATTTCGTTTTTTGGAGCACGATCAAGGTATTCAGATGAGTTGAATTATACTTTCAAAATCATATTTTGATGTTCCAAGATAGATTCACATTGTATGCCATGTCCATAGGTTGTTGTCTGTGTTTTATTTCTCGCATGCATGCTAAGGAGATAATCGGAGTCCGCATTTGATTCTTCTTGTTGGTATAAGGTTATGGTACCAATCCAGATTGATTTATATATTCAAAAAGAGATTTTTAAAATGTTTGGACATTGTTTAGACTGTGTATGGCACGAGTGACATCTTGAGGATGGAAAATATATTGTGATGCTTGCTTATTCATGACTCCAAGGGAGATAACTTGATTCCTTGACGGTAAGGAGGAATCATAGAATGTTTCGGTTGGATTTTTTAATAAACTATTGAGATTGATGGCTAACTCTCTAGGGTCAATGTAGCATCTTGAAGAGACCGGTTGATTAAACTCACCACTTGGTACTGATCTCTATCACTTGTGGGTATGAGATCCTTACGAAGCTTGTGCTTGTGGAGGTGTCCGCAATGGCCCATTACCCGAGTGTTGGTCATAATAAAAGAAAGTGTTGGTTACTTAATTTCTGCTGACAAGTGGAAAGAAAGAGATATTATATTTTATGTATAGTTTATTATTCAAGTGCTCTTTTATGAGCTTTGGCCAGCAGTGTTGGTCATATTCCACTCAAGTTCTTTCCTTCATTTTGTATACCCGGGTAGCAAAATCATACCAGTTATAGTGGTGGATGGCCACTACAAAACAGGATTTTGTGATTGGTGTTGCCTAAATCGGCGAATCTATGCCAATAAGACATGCTGCCTAAATCGACGAATCTGCATTAATGTTGCCTAAATCGATGAATCTGCGTCAGATATTGTTTAAAAATCATGAATCTAGTACAATTTATCAATGTGCTACCTACATCGACGGATCTGCAAAAAGATGAGTATCTCCACACTGCCTAAATCGGCGAATTTGTGTGTCCGTGACCAATGGACTAGGCTAGGCATAGAAATATAACATTTATCACATGTGTGAGACCAATTTGGAGCATGTTTGATTAGGAGGGTACTTACAAACTGTTAATCACTATCCCAAAGTACCTTAACTCATATAAGTAGCTACATAGTATAATGACAAATCATCTTAATGAGAATTCCTTTTAATACAATTGGAAGCCATGACCTTGACAATGTTTGAGTAGTCAGCTTAGAAGACAATACATAGAAATGAAACATGAAAAGGAGAGGGGCGTATTTGATGTACATACCTGGAGGATATTTTGTTTTTGAAAATGTACGTACCTGTGTGTGCGCATGCATAGAGAGCTATAATTGAAAGAATGACAATTCGGAGTAGGGGACATCACAAAAATAGAATGCTCGTACAAGTTGGAGAGGGTTGTAACTGTGTTGTTCTCGTTTTGAATGGGAGCAGTAGACACATTCAAAGTTGTAGACAAGAGAGTTAGCATACTTAACAAATGAAGTGTTGAGTAAGAGATTAGGTTAGATAGTGGATCGGTACACAAAGAATGCCAGCCGAGAATGTTTTAGAATAGCGTTAGTGGAATATCATTTGAATGTGATAAGTAATACTATAAAAATAAAAGAAGGGGATTTACGGTGTGATTAGTGAGCTTCATGAAAAATTGTCATACTTATTAGTGAAACATACATACTTAGGATGTTCGACAAACCTGAAAAAATAGAGGTTGTTTGAGTGGGAGCCAGTGGAGATAGACTATTAAGTAAGTAGGCCATAGGAAAGTCTTGTGAGCAATGAGAACATTTTCAAAGAAAATAGAAAGCATCCTCTAATAAGTGAAGTGCACAAAGAGAGAGCGTTGTTATTCAATTAGTAACCAAAGTGAGAAGTAGAGAAATGCAATGAGAAAGAGAACAATTATTACAAAATCCATACCCTGAAGCTATTTCAGTTCTTACATTGTTTGAGTTAGGTTTTCTTGCAGTGTATTTATCAACATTTGAGACAAATTTCTGCGTGATAGAAGCAAAGATTTACCTATTATATGAGTTGATAATGGAAAATAAAAATTGTATAGAATAATTTCAACTAGGATGAGTAGTGAATATTAGACATATATCTTCATGATGGTGGTGTATGGAGAGAACAATGAGGGCCATTTCTAAATATGATGATTTACCTACACAACCGTTGGTAAGGAGTTAGAATACCAAAAATGTAAGTACAAAATTAGGGCACAAAGTCAATGGAGTACGTGAGTAAAGACACAGATATATGACGGTTAATGAGGACATATGAAAACACGTGAAAATCAGGCACATAATGCAAAAGGGGTTGGCATCAAAATCATGCACAAGAACAAGTATCCTGCAGTAAAAGGTAGCTATTCACAAAGGAATAAAAGTAACAAGAGACAGGTCATACACAAGCAAGATTACAGTAATAACTTCAATATTGTAACATGGAAGACAAGTACAAAGTGCAAAGTCCATTAGAGGAAAGAGATAATTATAAAATGTTGTTTCTTGTTTTCAATAGGGAATTGCTTGCATAGCTATATGATAGTTCTAATAAAAATGGCAAGACTGTTAAGATAAACCTGTACTTAAACATGGTTATCATGGGGTGTTCAGTACGTGTTGTGTGTTACTACATATAAATAATTATGTTTACTGGTTGTAGGTGGGTGTCATATGAAATGCGTCGGCTTCTACTTGTGTGGGCTTGGGTGCTACAACATGATAATCCTGAGTGGGATTTGATTTACAAAGACGAGTCATATCGTTGTAGTGCAGCTTGCTGAAGTGAAACAATTACGGGTATGTGTGTATTTAAAGTGTAATGTGATTACTTATATGGCGTGGGCATGATAGCAAACTACAAGCATACCAATTTGTAGTAACCATCTTTAAAATGAAAAAATTACCTATGCAAACAAAGTGAGACAATCCTTGTGGATCTAATACAATGTTTGGGTACAAGAATAGATTGGAATCATCATCGTCATCGTCAAGTCCCATGGATATCCGGCCTTGGACGCCGTCGCAAAAAGTATTGCATTATTCATGGAAGAGTGTTGTGGATGTCTGCTTCTGTAAGTAGTCTCGAGCGGGGGGGTGGGGGGGGGGGGGGGCACTATTGTGGACGTGTCAGATGCAGTAGACGAGTGGGAAAGAGCGAGAAATGAAATGAAATAAAATGTTACATTAAACGCCTTCAAAGACCAAAATTATTTTTTGAGTCAAAATTGATGCAATCAACATGAATCCAATCCAATGTTTGGGTACTAAAATTAAGTAAAGTGAAAGACTAAAATTAAAACCCTAAAATCATTAGTCTAAGATCGTCAGCATCATTGTCGATTTTTGTGGATGCCCAGTAGCGGGCGTTTATTTTGAAGGAGTACGAGCGGAAGTGTGATGCGAGAGAGAGTGCGAGAAGAAGAGCACGACGATATGGTGAACTCGCTCTACTGTAATGTGTAGAGCATAGTGAGTTCTTATTAGGTTTTAACAAAAGAATATGTGTACATAACTGGCGGCCTGCCCACTTACCTGGACGACCACATTGGGCTTTATACCCCAACAACCTCCCACTTGAAGTCCAATGTGGTACTTTAAGTGTGAGAGAAGCTACTATACAAGCTAATATACAAGAGATGTAGAGAAGTGATGTACTACCCTCCACCTAACTGCTTGCGAAAATGCGCAAAGCTCTCTGAGGGAAGTCCTTTTGTAAGTAGATTAGCAGGATTTTCTGTGGTGTGAACTTTGACAAGCTGAAGTTGGTTATCCTCGAGCATTTCCCTGATGAAATGATACTTCACATCCACATGATTTGTCTTGGAGTGATAAACTGGATTGCGAGCCAATTGTATAGCACTTTGACTATCACAATATAACACAGGCATCTCTTCTTTGATTCCCAAATCTGTTACTAGTCGATTAAGCCAAATTGATTCTTTGCATGCCTCTGATGCTGCAACATATTCAGCCTCTGTAGTAGACTGAGTAACACAATCTTGTAATCTAGAACGCCATGATACTGCTCCACCAGCCAATGTGAAGACATACCCTGACGTAGACCTTCGGTTGTATAAGTCACCTGCATAATCTGAGTCTGTAAAACCCTTTACACTTAGCTCCTGACTCCCATAGCATATACACATACTCTTTGTAGCTTTTAGGTATTTCAATATTCCTTTCACTGCCTCCCAATGTTTCTTGCCTGGGTTTGACATGTATCGACTTACTACTCCCACTGCAAATGCAATGTCTGGGCGAGTAGCAATCATTGCATACATCAAACTACCCACTGCAGACGCATATGGAATCTTATCCATTTCAGCCTGTTCTTCCTCAGACACAGGACAATCTTGTTTGCTAAGTTTCACATATGGTGGCAATGGAACACTCAGTGCCTTTCCCTTCTCCATATTGAAACGTTGCAAAACCTTGTCAATATACTCTGTTTGAGATAACCAAATCAACTTCTTTGATCTGTCTCTCTCAATGCGCATACCAAGTATATGACTTGCCTCACCCATGTCTTTCATGTCAAACAATTTTTCCATCTTTGACTTCAAAGCTGAAATTTCTTCCAAGTGCTTGCCAGCAATCAACATGTCATCCACATACAAAATAAGGATCAACCAACTACCATCCTTAGCCTTCTTTGTATATAGACAGTGATCGAACTCACTACGTTTGTAGCCTTGAGAAAGCATAAACTTGTGGAATTTATGGTACCATGCCCTCGGTGATTGTTTTAAGCCATAAAGACTCTTCAAAAACTGGCATACCCAATCTTCCTTGCCTTTCTCAACAAACCCTTTTGGCTGCTGCATGTAAATTTCCACATCTAAATCACCATGCAAGAACGCTGTCTTGACATCCATTTGGTGCAACACCAAATCTAATATGGCAACCAATGCAAGAAAGCATCTCAATGTAGTCATTTTGACCACCGGAGAGAAGACTTCATCAAAGTCAATGCCTTGTTCTTGCTTAAAGCCCTTGGCAACAAGCCTTGCTTTGTACTTTGGCTGACTATCATGAGCACTGATCTTATACCTGTAAAGCCATTTACAAGGTAGAGCCTTTTTGCCCTGTGGTAATTTAACTAGATTCCATATCTGGTTTTTATGCAGAGCTGTCATCTCTGACTGCATGGCCAATTGCCAATTCCCGGAGTCCTTCATTTGCACTGCTTCCTTGTAACATGAAGGCTCATTGCAATCAGTCAACATGACATAGTTCATAGATGGAACAAACCTATCAGGAGGTAGCATGACACGTCTAGATCTACGCACAATAGGTGGCTCAGGCTCAGCCACAACCTGTGGTTCCAATCTATCCTGTCCTTGCTCTCCTCTTGAGCCCTGACATTTTGTCTTGCACGTGCAGGTCCATCTTCTTGGAAGACAACTCTTCTAATCTCCTCAACTTTCTCTGGTTTAGAATGATATTTGGATTCATTAAAGTGAACATCATTGCTGCGGATAACCTTTCTGGATTCGGGATTCCAAAGTCTGTACCCCATCTCACCAGAATTACCATAGCCTAGAAAGATGCACTTTCTACTCTTTGGCTCAAGTTTGTTCCTAAATTCCTTTTCAACGTGAGTATATGCCTCACAGCCAAAGACTCTGAGATGCTTGTATGAGGGCACCTTGCCTGACCATACCATCTCTGGCACTTAATCCTTCTGCAAAACCTTTCTAGGAGATCTATTTACAAGACGAACAGTTGTTGATACAGCTTCAGCCCAAAACCCATTTGGCAGCTGTGCATTAGACAACATACTTCTGACCTTCTCTTGTATGGTCCTATTCATCCTCTCAGCAACACCATTTTGAGGAGGATTGTAAGGAGCAGTAAGTTCACGTTTTATACCTTTTGACTCACAAAAGTCCTGAAAGGCCTTTGAAACATACTCTCCACCATTGTCAGTGCGTAAGCATTTAAGCTTCTTGCCACTCTGATTCTCCACAAGTGTCACAAACGTTTTGAAAACACTAAACGCTTCATCCTTGTGCTTGAGAAAGTAAACCCATACTTTCCTCGAGTAATCATCTATAAATGTCATAAAGTAAGAATCTCCCCCTAGAGATAGGTTAGGCATAGGTCCACACAAATCACTATGAACAAGTGCCAACTGTGTATCTCTTCTACTGCTTCTATGCTTATGTGGCTGCTGTTTTTGCTTACCATACAGACAATGTTCACAGAATTCAAAATCATTAAATGAAAAGCCAGGCAAATAACCAGAACGAGACAAGATTTCCATTCCCTTCTTGGACATATGTCCTAACCGGCTATGCCACAAAGAAACGTTCGGCTGCTCGGTTACATTGATTACATTTTTAGAGACATTTGATACATAAATCATGTAAAGTCCTCCAGACTTTACTCCATGTGCTACTGTCATAGAACCCTTGGATATCTTCCACATGTTCTGTCCAAAAGTGGTGACGTAGCCAGCATCATCAAGTAAACCTGTGCTGATCAAGCTCTTTGTAATTGCGGGAACATGTCTCACATTCTTCAGCGTGAAAAAAGAGCCATTCTGAAACTTCAATTGAACATCTCCAACACCTAAGATCTCACATGTCTGCCCATTTCCTAGCCGAACATGATCTTTAGTGGTCACATAAGAGGTAAACCACTCCTTGTTTGGAGACACATGAAGTGATGCCCCTGAGTCTATAATCCAGTCACTCAATGCATTTCCATCAGATGCTGTAAGAAGAGCTGAGTCCATTGTATTCTTCAAGAAGTAGATGTCTCTTGACACTAGACTGTCATCCTCTGAAACAGTGTTTGTCACATTTATTTCTTGAATCTTCACTGAGGACTTGTTCTTCTCACCATGGTCTTCAGCTTTCTCTTTGCCTTTTTCTGCTTTCCATTCTCTGCAGTCTCTTTTCATGTGAACCTTCTTGCCACAATGGTAGCATTCTATGTCACTCTTGCCTTTAGCACTGCGGGACTTGCTACGAGACTGATTCCTCTTTCCACCTTTGTACTTTTCTTTGGTCCTTCCCCTGACAACTAAGGCTGTTCCTTTGACTTTGTCCATTGTCTTTCTATTGGTTTCTTTAGTAAGCAGACTTCCTTCTACACCTGCTATGTTCAAACCATCTGGAGGTGTATAATTACTCAAAGCTGTGCGAAAAGTGTCCCAACTTTCCGGCAATGTGATCAACAGGAACATAGCTCTAACAGGTTCATCAAACTTGACACCTTGAGCTGACAACTGACTGTAGATTGTGTTGAATTCATTCAGATGATTGGACATAGGTGTCCCTTCTTTCATCTTCAAGTCAACAAGCTTCTTAAGCTAGTATACCTGTGAAGCTGCACTTTGCTTCTCATAAAGATCACTCAGCTTTAACCATGCTTGATAAGCCGACACCTCGTCTGCTACATTGAAGTAAACGCTTTCTGCCAGAAAGTGCTAATTCATCCATTTCGCTCCATTCATCTTCGTCCATATCTTCTGGTTTTATCCCCTTGAGCTTTATAGGTTTTATCCGCTTCTTTTGTACCAACATGTGCCAAATCTGCTTCTTCCACAATGGGAAATTGGTTCCATCCAGCTTCTTGATATTGTAAAGAGCAGTGTCCTGTGATCCAGCCATAACTATGCTTCACAGTGGTTTACTTTCGTGGGAAAAATTCGGCAGAGTTTCCCCTGTAAACTGACCTCTGAACCAATATCAACCTGTCAAAAGAACCAAGAAAGCTTCAGATTCTGCATAAATTTCGGCAGAGTCTCCTTTGTAAAATGGCTCTGGTGTACTCAAAAAACAGACCAAAAAACAGCTCAAAAAACACTGTCTCTCTGACACTGTAAGCTACGGGTAAACCTGTCCTGCACCTGTACTGTCTCTCACTGTCCTGTCACTGTCCTGTAAGCATAGACTGTGACAATGCCTCAACGGCAGTAAAGCAAAGATGCAATCCCAACTGTCTAACTCACAGTCAATACATCCTAGCTGCCTATCTAAGGGTGCTCGAGGGATCGCTCCAAGACCTGTATCACCGAAATGATCTCAACATTCGAGAATCCCCCAGCTCAATAAAACCTCACTCGACCCTCAACAAAGGCTGCAGTAAATCTGACAGTACATAGACTTCCCACAAAGTCATACATCCACAAATTTCCCACTATATGCTGTAACCGCTGCGGCGGTTGTTTGCTGCGTGACTCACAACCATCAAACCCTCAACAAACATACATCATCTATGACAATACATCCCATGTGGAAGTACCTGCAATGTCAGGATGAAATCTGGAATATCGCCTACAATCTGTGTGTAGATGTGCCCGTGTCGTATGTGACACGCCTCCAAGAACTGTGAGCCGTCCTTTGATGTGTAGACAGCCACAAATCAGCACTCTGGAAGTGCAGATATCCTCAGCACCTGCAGTCGTAGGCCGAAACCCCAAATTTGCAGAGTCGGATCTGCACCCGCCGAGACCACGTAGTCGAAAATGGCCTGCGCAGACCTTTGTCGAAGCCGAACGGTGGCCGAGATGTCCTCAGAATGAAAATCTGAGAACACCAAGCCCTACGGGTACACACACAAGATTTGGGGCCGTGTCTTCGCCTGTCGAATTTCACTCCGATCTGAGCTGGTGACTCTAGTCTCCTGCAGTGCTGCCCCGAGCCTCGATCTGAGCTCTGATACCAGTTGAAGGAGTACGAGCGGAAGTGTGATGCGAGAGAGAGTGCGAGAAGAAGAGCACGACGATATGGTGAACTCGCTCTACTGTAATGTGTAGAGCATAGTGAGTTCTTATTAGGTTTTAACAAAAGAATATGTGTACATACCTGGCGGCCCGCCCACTTAAAGCCTACCAGAAATTCATGCCAATCATGTTTGAAAATGCATGCCAATCACCGAATTATCAGTTTCGAAAAAGGGTGATGATGATTTTGGATAGGGTGTTTGCACCACCTATTCCAAGGGTGCATAAAGGATGGGGTATCAACTGGAGTTCATCTGGAGGAATCTATACCATCGATGCTGACAAGATATGGTGCATGGATACCACTCTCAAGAAACTTCGTTGGGCAGAGGAGTTAAAAGTCATCGAAGTTTATCTTTTCCTTGGTACTAAGAATCCGGATGCTACCATTACCTTGGGAGGAGAAAAGATATCTCAGACTCAATGGGTCTATAACCAAGTTACAAAAGTTATCCATGGTGGTAGGATTCGACCCATATGTGTATCTCGTAGCTTTCAAGGGTCAAAAGAAACTTATTATTTTGATCCTTTAGCCTATCCTTTTGTAGTCACTAAACTCAAAATATAGAGACATTACAATCCTTGTACCTAAAGACTACCAACCTTGGTAGCAAATAATATGTGTATAAATAAAGTTTGGATTAATATTATCTTTTGTTTGTATTATTGTCTGATCAAGTCTTGCCTTAAAGTGGATTAAAATTAGAGTATCCGATAAAGTTTCACTTAATCTATATTGCACAGAGTGCGGTGTACACATCTCTTCAAGAGAAAAAGCTACTTCTCAAGCAAGCTAAACTTCCCTCTGTAAAAGGGGAAGGAGTCCTAGTTGAGCGTGATGCAGAAGTGTGGCTCGAAGAGATGGAGGATTATTTTGCTGCTGCTGGTACTACTCCCGATAACCAAGCAATGTTGGCTATGTTTCGTCTCACGGGGGATGCCAAGCTTTGGTGGAAACAACACTGCAAAGATAATCAAGTAGCTCAAAACACTCAAACTTGGGAAGACATTAAGTATGCTGTCAAAGGACGTTATCGTCCACCCGCACACGAATCCCTTAAGATGAATGAATTCTTCAACTTACGTCAGTTTCATCTTACAGTGGAAGAATACTACTCCAAATTTGTAAGTCTTAGGCGCTATGCTCCGCCAATGACCGCAGATCAACAAGTAGCCCGTTTCTGCCAAGGGCTAAATGCTCCTTTAAATACTTGTCTAGAAGCCATGAGGCCTGTAAATTTGCAAGATGCTCTTTTAAGAGCTAAACCCTTAGCTAAAGAGATGTCAAACTCTCAAAGGGTACAAAATGGAAATTTAAGGAATGCTAGAAGGAGAGGACGGCCTATGATGTGGAACCAAAGGCAACAAGTTTACCCAGTTCACCAAACTCATCCAATAGTTGCAGCTTCAGCAAATGGAGCTCAAAATGCAGATCTTAGATGCTATGAATGCAACGAGCTAGGACATTTCAGGAATGTATGTCCTAGGCGAGTCTCCGCAACAAATACACCTAATCGAGCTAGAGGACGAGGCCAAATAATAAATCGTGGAGGAAGAAATGGAGGATGAGGTCGAGGGCGCGGAATGGCTGCCAGAGTCAATGCTATCATAGGAGAATCAACATTGGGAGAAGAACAAGAGGAAAGAGCAACTCTACATGATGCAATTGATAACCCAAGAGCAAGACAACAATATGCTGTCATTCAAACACTTGCAAATCACCAAGGTGAAAAATTTGAGCTTCTTATTGATTGTGGTAGTACTCATTCTTTCTTGTCACCTAAATGTTTAAGGAGGTTAGGACTTAATCAACACCCTGCAAGAAAGATGAGAGTTGAATTAGCCAATGGAAAGGAGGTGTTATCTCAGTACACTGTGGGAAAAATAGATTTCAAGTTGGGAGAATACTCTACTTCTGCTACTTTTCGAACCTTACCCATAGGAATCTATGACGGAATTCTTGGAATGGATTGGTTAGCCAGTCATAATACCAATATCCATTGTGCCCAAGGAAGTGTTACTTTTGTGGACAACCAAGGTCAAGAAGTCACTATTCAAGGCCAGAATGGACGACCAAAAGCTTACTTGGTCAAAGCTAATCGTCTTTTGAAAGGGTTACGCAAGGGTCAACAAATTTTTGTAGTCAAGCTAAACAAAGTAGAAAAATCTTCTTCCAACCCTAAACCAATGTGGCTAGAAGAATTTTTGGATGTTTTCCCCAATGAACTTTCTGAACTACCACCACCTAGGGAGGTAGACCATGAAATCAAAATTTTTCCAGGTAGTGAACCAATCTCAAGAGCGCCGTACAAGATGTCACTTCCAGAGGCTATAGAAATCAAGGAGCAGCTCAAACACTTGATTGAGCAAGGGTTTATCCGACCTAGTACATCTCCATGGGGTGCACCTGTTCTCTTCCAAAAGAAAAAGGATGGCTCTCTTCGACTTTGCATAGATTATAGGGGCTTAAATCAGGTTACCATCAAGAATAAATATCCAATTCCTCGTATTGATGAGATGCTGGACAGATTACATGGAGCCAAAATATTCACAAAGATCGATCTTCGATCTGGCTATCATCAAATTCGAATCCAGGAGGCTGATATCTCCAAAATAGCTTTCAACACTCGTTATGGTCATTACGAATTTACAGTGATGGCTTTCGGACTTGCGAATGTTCCTGCAACTTTCAATCGTCTGATGCACAATATCTTTAGAGAATTCTTGGATGATTTTGTCCTAGTATTCTTTGACGATATCTTAATTTATTCCAAATCAGAGGAAGAGCATGAAGGACATGTTAGGAAAGTGTTAGAGCTTTTACGCTGAAATAAGTTGTATGCGAAGAAAAGCAAATGTACCTTCTTTACCCCTAAGGTCTGTTACTTAGGGTTTATCATTTCACCTGAAGGAGTCTCTGTTGACCCTGACAAAGTCAAAGATATTGTGGAATGGCCTCAACCCACTTCACAAACCGAAGTCAGAGGGTTCTTAGGTATCACAGGGTGGTACATGATCTTTGTAAAGGACTATGCTCTTAAAGCTGCACCACTAACCGACTTGCTAAAGAAAGGAGCAACGATACTTTGGGAAGAAAAACATGAATCTTGCTTCAAACAGCTTAATGAGTATCTTGCTTCAGAACCTCTCTTAAAACTTCCAGACTTCACCCAAGAATTCGAGGTGATCACAGATGCTAGTAACCTTGCATTAGGAGGAGTCCTTACTCAAGAAGGAAGGCCTGTAGCTTATACTTCTCGGAAGCTTAGGATTCATGAAGTGAATTATGCTACACATGATTTAGAATTGCTAGCAGTTATTCATGCTCTCAAGCTATGGAGACATTATCTATTGGGATGCAAATTCCAGTCGGTAACAGATCACAAGAGCCTTAAGTGGATTTTTACCCAACCTAACCTTAACATGAGACAGAGGAGATGGATAGAGCTCATGCACGAATATGATTTTGATATTAAATTTAGACCAGGTAAGGATAATGTTTTGGCAGATGCCCTAAGCCGTAAAGCTTTTCTGGGGGCAATTTCCGTGGCTAACAACCCTATTTTAGAAAAGGTCTTGGATGCTGCTGCCAGAGATGCAGATTACCAGATGCTTGCTAGTATCGTACGTGAAGAGAGGGTATCATCAAATCAGCCTAAACCTCTACATTACTCCTTAGAAGATGGGAAAATTTACTATAGGAATCGACTATGCATACCTAAGGATTCTACCCTAAGGAATGCTATCCTATATGAAGCACATGATGGCCCAACTTCAAGACATCCAGGTTATGCCAAAACTCTCAATGCAATTCGCAGAAGTTACTATTGGCAAGGTATGAAGGGTGATGTCCTTCGATATGTCAAGCAGTGTTTGTCTTGTCAAAGGATTAAGGCAGAAAGACTAAAGATGCAAGGTAAATTACATCCTTTAGATATTCCCCAAATGAAATGGGAATGTATTAGCATGGACTTTGTCACCGGGGGTTTCCTTCTGTCCAAGCTGGCTATGATTCAATCATGGTCATAGTCGACTTGCTTACTAAAGTGGCTCACTTAATCTCAGTCAAGACAACCTTTACAGCTTCAGATATTGCTCGTTTGTTTGTGAAGGAGGTTTTCAGAATTCATGGTTTACCCAAGAGGATTGTCAGTGATCGTGATGCCAAGTTTACTTCAAAGTTTTGGGTATCATTGTTTCAAGCTATTGGAACCCAGTTATGTTTTAGTACTGCTTATCATCCTCAAAATGATGGCCAAACTGAAAGAGTTAATCAAGTAATTGAAGACATCCTCCGAGCCTACTGCAATAGAGAACCTCGCAAGTGGATTCAATACCTACCCTTGGTAGAGTATTCATACAATTCCTCTACTCATAGAAGTATTGGAATGACACCATTTAATGCTCTTTATGGTCAATAATTTTTATCACCTCTTAAATTTTCTGACCCCACTATAAGGGTAGAAGCCTCAAAGAAAATGCTTGAAGAAATGGAAGCTCAAACCAAAGCTATTCGAAGGGATATTCAAGCGGCTCAAGATCGACAAAAGAAGTACGTCGACTTAAAAAGATCTGATCGTATTTTCAAAGAAGGTGACAAAGTTTTCTTACGAGTAAAGCCCAAAAAGAGCAACCTGTCTCTCGGAAGGTATAAGAAGCTTAGCTACCGATATTGTGGACCTTATGAAATAATCAAGGTTGTAAGTGATCAAGCTTATAGACTAAAACTCCCTTCTCATCTCAAAGTGCATGATGTATTTCATGTAAGTCTGTTAAAACCTTATGTATATAATCTTGACCATGTCCTTGATGATGAGCAAATCATTTTACCTGCTCAAGATGTTTTACAACTCCAACCTGATACTATCCTAGAAACTCGAGAGAGAAAGCTTAGGAATAGATCCATCAAAGAACATCTTATCTTATGGAAGGATTTCCCTATAGAAGATGCTACTTGGGAAGATGAGACATCCCTTCTTAAGGATAACCCTTCACTGTTCTTGAGATGAGGGCATCTCAAATTCTAAGTTGGGGAGATTGTAAGGTCTCTACTTTCAAATTGCACACAAGTTCTATTACGCATTTGTATTTTTTTTGAACCATCACTCCTTATTTAAGATATTCAAGTTCAAATTATGAATCGTAGGTTGAGAAAACCTAGAAATTAAAATTTACTCTACAAAATTCTGACATGTTTAGCTATATGAATCACTAACTAACTTATTGCAAGACTTATTTACTGATTGTAGAATTTTCCTTTACTACCGTAAAGTTAATATAAGACTGTAAAGTTTAACTTAAAAATGTAAAGTAAATTATCATTAAGGAAATAAATAAAATAATACACAGGGATGACAAATGAAGGCACATGGACTCACATAGGAGGGGACAAAGTGGGACACACTGTCACATGAAAAAGGAGAGGCTACTCTTGACTAATCTTAATGAGAGGGGGCCTTTGTGGCCTTATCTGTTGATGATAATGACAAAGTGGTCAAGCTCATGGGTACCACAAGGGTACCAAAAATGCGGGTATGATTTTTGGGGGAAAATATATATATATATAAAATTATTATTTTTTTAGGAAAAAAAAGTTGGACGTTTTCTTTTCTGCTATAAATAGAGCATCCATGCTCACACTTTAGACATAGAGATTGCCTCTGTAGCGCTCACGAAGTGCTGCCACTTCTCTTAGAGAGAAGGTGTCCACAAACCACTAAGAGAGCAAAAACTCTGGTGGACTAATAAGGTGTGTATTAATTGAGCATTCAATTAGTTTTAAGAAGGATATGTGTGTATGTGTGCTATCTCCTACTCTAATCTCTCTAATAGATTAGTAAGATTCAATTAGATATGTGTGTGTGTGCTATCTATTACTCTAATCTCTAATGGAGTAGTAAGATTCAATTAGCTATGTGTGTGTGTGTGTGCTATCTCTTACTCTAATCTCTCTAATAGATTAGTAAGATTCAATTAGTTATGTGTGTGTGTGTGTTATCTTTTACTCTAATCTTCTAATAGATTAGTAAGATTCAATTAGCTTTAAGAAGGATATGTGTGTGTGTGTGTGCTATCTTTTACTCTAATCTTTCTAATGGATAGTAAGATTCAATTAACTTTAGAAAAGATGTGTGTGTATGTTTTCTCTTACTCTAATCTCTCTAAGTATACCTACTCTCTGTAGTTAGTACACCTTCACTATTAACTTATATATTGTTAATTTAAAGTTAATACATAAGAGAACTCATCATATTCTTATTATACATGATGAAATTCTCATTCACCAATGTTATTGTCAATTAGGTTAAATAGAATTTTGAATAATACTAAAAATTGATTTAGTTGAAGTATAGAATTGGATTAGAAATGTCATGCATAAAAGTAACGCATTCCTAAACTTTCACTCGTAATTTACACACTTAATTTTTGATTAATTAAGATTAGCAAATATTTGACGTATAGAAATTAGATGTAGAACAACAACACTAAGTGTGAATCCGAGTTGGCGAGGGTTCAAATTATAGACTCTCTTTGAAAACAAGGAGATTACTAGGGAAATTGACCAATTTAAAGTTCTAAGTGTATAACATAAGTGTAGTACAGAAAAAATGGCTCCAAAGCATGCTCGAACCCAAGGCGCTAATGATCATGAAGCTGGTACAAGTAACGGTGGAATCCCTGCGGAAAATGCTATGTCTCCACCAATCGGACCAATCGGAGCTATGGTACAGGTTAGTATTGCAGTTTCAAGTTATGCATCATTGCATATGCGAGACCATAGGAATATATTATTTACCTTATGAAAAGAAAACACGGACCGAAACCACGGGGCTTAACCCCAAGAAACTCGTCATATGTTTGACAAGTAGGAAAGATTGTCTGGTTAAACTGGTTGCTATAGGAAAGAATGTTTGTCCAAAACCTTCGGTATGGTTTTTCTCAAGTATCTCTACTTATTAGCGCTGGTATTATGTGGCAGTTGCTGAGGCGTGAGATGACGCCCAAGATGGCACCATTGATGCTGTGGTGGGAGTACACCCAGATTAGCGCAGCTGGATACTGCAGTTTTGTTTTGCCGTGGCGTGAGAATGATGCCCAGATTGGCATCGTTGTTGCTGTGACGGGAGTACGTCCAGATTAGCACGAGTACTTGTCGAGCGGTATGGGACGCTCATGAGGACAAGGGTTTTTATAAATAATGTATATACCGATCGGACATAATAGCGCCAGTAGAGATTCTTGAGTGAACCTAATCCAAGGGTTGTTGGTTTAAAATTGGACGACTTCTTGTTTGACTATTGTTTGTAATACTGTTTGAAGGGCTGTTTTAACGAACCAATATCATAAATAAAATAAAGGAACATGTATGTTTTAACAGTGTGGTAGTAATTAGATAACAAAAGAAGGGTGAGTGTGGTGTGGAAAGTGGGAGAATGATACCCCGACGGTATCATTCTATGGACGGGTGGACCTGATGAGTCAGGTAACTTTCCAACGCTAGATTTTTTTTTTATTAGTCATAAATCTTAAAAGAGACAAACCTTGGCGGCTGTGCTTCTGAAACATGGGGAAAAAAGCGCACAGGTTGGTCACTCTAAGATTTATAATTTTAGGTATAATTGATTATAGATAGTTTTTAGATAGGGTTATGGTAGTCACGCTCCGCCATAGCGAGATAGAACCAATCCTTCACTAATGGTTCATGCCCGTGGCTACGTAGTAGCTAAGGCAATGTCCGTTGGTTTTTCCTTATCAGGATTGGAGACCTATCAAAGGTACTCCGCTCCTCTCGACAAGGGGCAGGGACCTCACAGTCTGGTAGCGTCTTGCCTCTTGACAATGCCACTATCCACTGCTGCTTACCATCTACATCACCCGCTTATTGCCACCATGTTTCCATGCACGCCTTGATCAACTGCTTCACTCCGTAGAACGAGCTGAAGCTGTCGCGTACCTCAAGGTGTTGGAGCATGGGAGAGGCATGCTCAAGGTCTTCCCACCCACTAGGTGGGGTTGCAATATGGTGGGTGAGGACTAAGAGAGAGAGAAACAGGGTTGGTCTACTGAAACCGGAGAGAGAAAGAGCGATATAGGGAGATAAAAAGATAGAGAACGCTGCTTTATACGTCGAAGGTGTGTGTGTGTGTGTGTATACATGAAAACTCCAGTGCTACCTTCTCTATCTCTTCTCTTCCTTATTCACTACGTAGTGAATAAGGAAGAGAAGAGAAGAGATAGAGAAGGCAGCACTGAATTCTTCATGTAGGTCGCAAGCTCACCAACCACCATGCAAGAAGCCACACGCATGAACCCGCCACGAAAAAAAAAGTCACCATGCAGTGGTAGACGCACTAGAACTCTAGTAGGTGGTTGGGGAGGGTGGGCGGTGCCTGTATGCCAAAACAACTTAAAAATCCCTAGTGGGAGTTTGGTGGTTGTAAACGATGCGAACTGTAAGGTTTCCAGTTTCCGAAACCTTAAAAATTGTACAAAGTTTGCAAAACTTAATAAAAAACACTATTGAAGGATTCCAAACACTATTAATTTTGGTATTTTTGGAATCTTAAGCAGAGCTTTACTATGTTTAGAAATTTTCAGAATCTGAATCTTATAAAAACTGGAACAGTTACGGGTCCTGGAAAATTACAATAGAAATTCAATTAGTAACAAAAATTGGATGGTTCTAGTATTAATCATTAGCAAAGACTCTTTACACTAAGGTTCTAGAATTAGCTAGAAAATTCCAATTTTCATCATTAAAGATTTGCAAAAATCAACCAAGCAAATTTTGGAAGGTATGGGGGGAGTGTGGAAGCTGGGGAAACTTGCCAAAAACAATGATAGCTGAAAATGGCGCAAATTGCAAGCTGGGGGGCTGCTTGGACTGTGGGAAAATTGTCAAAAACTGCCAAGTGCTCAGAAAAAGCTATAAAAGGGTTCCTTCTCTTCATAATTCCACAGACTCAGAGCCTTGATAATTTATCTCTCATCTAGGGAGAACACTACGCAAAAATCATTAGAGTTTAATATCTAATTGATTAACCCTAACGGTAATTAGCCTAATCCTTCTTAATTAGCAAGGTTAGATTAAGATATTTGTTAATAAATCAAAGATTAGGACTATTTATACTTATAAAACCTCTCTTTATTAATAAATCTCTACTGATTATTACAATTAAGCTTAGTAATATTAAGCTAATTAATTATCCTATCATATTAGGGTTGAAATTAGCCAAATTAACCATGAATTAATGGAAAATATATTAATTAAGCTTAGATTAAGTTGAAGTAATTATCAGACATGCATTAGATAGTTATTAATCTAGGAAAGTTAACATATAATTTTTTGAGTATTTTTCTTAATTAATTTAGCAGAAATACTTTGTTTTTTGAGTAATTTAAATAGGGGAAATTAGTAAACGGACTTCAAATGGTGTGGTATATTTATCAGTGGTTAGTTAAGTGTTCAAGAACTTGTGATAATTAGGAGAAGCTCAAAAAAATAATGTAGCTAATTAATTTAGCAGAAATACTCTAATTTTGAGTATTTTAAATAGGGGAAATTATTAAATTGATTTCAAATATTGTGATATATTTATCAGTGGTAAATAAGATATTCAAGAACCCGTGATAGTTAGTAGAAGCTCAGAAAATTAATCTAGCTAAATATTTTAGCAGAAATACTCTGTTTTTTGAGTAATTTAAATAGGGGAAATTAGTAAATGGATTTCAAATGTTGTGATATATTTATCACTGGTTGATTACATGCTTAAGAACTCGTGATAATTAGGAGAAGCTTAAAAAATTAATCTAGCTAATTAATTCAGCCAAATTACTCTGTTTTTTGAGTAATTTAAATAGAGGAAATTAGTAAATGGATTTAAAATATTGTGATATATTTATCAGTGGTTAATTAGATGTTCAAGAACCCGTGAAAATTAAGAAAAGCTCAGAAATTTAATCTAGCTAAGTACTTAAGTAGAATTACTCTATTTTTTGAGTAATTTAAATAGGAGAAATTAGTTAATTGAATTAAAATGCTGTGATATATTTATTAGGGGTTTATTAGGTATTAAAAAACCGGTGATAATTAGGGGAATCTTAGATAATTAACCTAGCTAGGTATTTTAGTAGGAAAACTCTAATTTTGAGACAAATTAAATAGGGGAAATTAACAAATAGATTTAAATTAAATTTAGATATTTATGAGAGGTTTATTAGACCTCAGGGAGCCCGTGGTAATTATGCTACTAGTAGAAAATTAGTTTAAATATATATCCAAGTAAAATTACTCTAATTTTTGGAAAAAATAAAAAGGGAAATATAGTAAAGTAAGCTGAAAACCTTTGATATCAATACCAGAGAAGGAATATACCTTGAGAAATCTTTGATAATTATCCTAGCCTTAGATAAATAGTTTAGGTACACATTTTGGTTAAAAGTAACCGATTTTTGGTATATAATGGCCAAATAATTAATCGAGGTCCAAAATCCTAATTGAAGGATGGGAAAAAAAATCCTTATTTTGGTAAACAAGGAAAATAAAGTTTATTCGATAAATCTTCTAATGGATTAAGTATTTTTATAAGGCTTCCGAAATGGCTCCCAAGAGAACCAGGGGGAATCCTTTGAATGAAGAAGAAGATGTTAGTAACAAGCGCAACAAAGCAACTAATGACCATGAAACAGGGCCTAGCCATAGGCCAACAGAGGAGAGTCTACGGGCACCTGGCCCACAGTACATGGACGATCAGTCCCAGGTGGATTTCTATTATGTCATTAATAGCTTTTATAGTTTATTTTAAGTTAAGCATTGCATACGTAAGGTTAGGAAGGAAAAAGAACTGGCTGTAAATGGAAGGTAACTTCCACGAAACCCACGAGCAATGATTGTAACTAGGAAAGGAATGATTGGGTTATGATTGATTGACCTAGGAAAGAAATGTTTGACCATCCTTAAGACAGCTTGTCTCAAGACACCTCTGATTCCTTGGAAATATTTTAATCTAGGTAATGAGTAATGATGGAGATACCATCATGGAGGAGTCCGTTACGTCGGCACGTGTGGAGTCTTTACCCCGTGCTTGTTTATGTTCATGGATAGTACTTTTAGGTTTATCCTAGAGGAACTGCCCAGTTGTATGGGCAACTGGTTTTGGCGTATGGGTGCCTGGACTTTGGGTGAAGACTTTTTCCACCCCGGTTATATAAATAAGGGATGGGTGTCGTTTTTCACCCCTAAATAGGTGGTCTTGAGACAAGTTAGTAATGGTTAGTGGTACTTTAAAATGACAGTACCTTGTCTTAAGTTTAAAGATGTTTGTTTTCTGAAAGAATGTCTTCAATACTGTTTTCAAAGGTTGTCTTAACACTAGGTTGGTAATGGGACACTTTTATGTTTTGTGAAGTGACCATTTTCCTTGAATTATGTCAAGAGTTTCAAAATGGATTTGGAGGTGCTATCTGTCTACAAAGTTCTCTCATGAGCTGAAAAAAACTTGACATTTTTTTGGAATATCAATTCCATCTTTAACCTTGTCCTTGCACAACATTTCACAACCTAAACTGTGTGAAAAAACGGGTCCTGTTTTTGGCTTTTTTAAACTTTTTGCAACTATACCACTCTAGAATTCATGTTTTTGAGGTCTATAATGCTAGAGAACTATCTTTAGTAGTCCTCAACATGTCCTGATGCTTCTAGGGAGAAATAGATGTTAAACTGTAAGTTATGACCAAATTACAAAAATTATCAAATCCTGTTTTTTAGCGAATTTTAGCTCTTCTATGATTTTTTTGGTGGCTTTCATGATATCCAAATGCATTTTTGATTCTCTATGTCGCATATTGTAACATAAAGCTAATATTCATTGAGTTTTGGGGCACCTAATACCCTATTTTGCATAGTAGACAACGATGGTTGATTTTTTCAATTATAGAAGAAAACGAAACATTCTAGTCTATCAAGTATAGCTTTTTCAATATTCTTAGTTTCTTGTGACAAATACATGCATTTTGTAGGTAGTAACCATATCTAGTCATAAGGATCAAATATGGCTAGATATTGAATAGTTTCTATGGGATTCTACAACTCATAATGTTGAACCCAGTTTTTTCATGTTTGTTGTATTTAGCACTTCATATTTGTCCCCAAGATTCTCCTTGGTAAGAGATGTATTATTCTTTTGACATGCTCCATGGCTCCTTATGAACCTAAAGGACAATAGGGAACTAAGAAAACATGCATATATTATTTGTATTGAGCGTGGCTATAGAAACTTTGATGATAGGTTTGTAGAATGGTAAAAATTCAACTTTTTTGTACCTATTTCTTTTGGCAAAACAAAAAATAGTGAGTGAGAAGCAATCACATGTTCTGATCACCAACCCATTGAAGTTAACTAGGGAATTTATCTCAAGTCCTACAAAAATCCCTAATCTTATTATTATGCAACAAAACGTAAGAAATGACTGTTTTGATGAAAATGTACTGGTCCATAAACTTTGGAGGCTTGGTGTGACTAAAGATGAGAAATTTTACAGGTTTCTTATTTTTTCCATGTGTAGTAGGCCTTGAACTATAACCTCATGAAAGGATTTTACAAAATGAGTGGATCTACTATAGTTTTGGAGGTTTTTTTCAAAACCTTGAAAGGACACTTTTATGTCCTGTTAGGTTACGAACCTAGTGTTAAGGAAATGCAGTTTTGAAAAGTTAAAAAGGAATCATTGTTTTAGTTGTGGAAAGAATGTGGTAGTAACTAAACAAGGATATAATCATGTGTGAGTGCGGGGTGGTAAGTGGGGATTGACTAAGGTTGTCAATCATGGACGGGTGGACCTGATTAGTCAGGTAACTATCCATTCCCGCACACTAAAATGTTCAGAAACTTCTTCACTTGGACGAGGAATCCACCAGTGGCTGTGCCCTCACATATGCTAGAGGGAAAAAAGCGTTGGCTAAGGAAACCTTAATCTAAAGGATGAAGATTTAGCGCCGGAATTTTTTTATAGGATCCCGTTTCCACTACGAGACAGGACTAGGTCTCTTCTAGGGCTATAAACCTAAACCATTGCCAATGGTAAGGGTGAATTCCCTGGAATTCTTCTTGTTTAAAGACTTTGACTTTAGTAGGCCTAGAGACCTTTCAATGGTACCATCCCGTTTTTGGTGTCGGCGGGTTTGGAGACCTTACAAGTGGTATCAGAGCATGGTTTAATAAGGTCCTGACCTTAGGAGGGTAAATGTTGGGAAATATGCATTTTTAATTATGGTATATTGTGAAATAAGAATTTCCCTATCAATACAAGAAAATATCCGCCAAGCTTACCAAAAGTTTATGATTTTCAACATCATGTTCGAGGCTGCTTACAGATCCAACAACCTTGTACTCACAAGAGCATCATGCAATTGTTAGATTTAATGTTTTCCCCTTCTCCTACATGGGGAGTCAGCTGGTCACACTTTGGCGGAATTTTCCTGATTGATGCGGGACAGTTAGAAGGGTTGACACTCAATCTAAAAAGACTCAAGTGGGCAGAAACACTTCGGACCATCGAAGTTTTCTTGTTCACTGGGACTGAAGATCCAGATCAGACCATTGTTGTAGATGTGGTAGAAGTGTTACAGAATCAGTGGGTCTATGATCACGTAGCCACAGTAATATACCCAGGTAGGATCAGGCCCATGAGGGTAGGCCCAAGGTTTAGCGAACCAAAAGACGTCATCTTTTTTTATCCCCTCTCAGACCCACCAATGGTAAAGAGGCTGTTGATTTAGGGAATCACACATTGTATATAGCATGAGTCCATCTTGTATATAGTATGAGCCCATCTTGTACATAGTATGAGTCAGTGTTGTATCAACCTTTGTATATACCATGGTTTTATGACATGCTTGTGTAGTTTAAATTGAAATGGTGATGATGATTGTCAGATTTCTGTTTTTAGTGTTTTAAAAAGTATATAAATTAGAGAACTTGCATGACAAAACAAAAGTAGTGTGATCACTAAAGCATTTTCATTAATTACAAACTTAGGGACTGGCCAAAAGTCTCTATACTCCCACCTAGGAAAAGAAACTACTGTTAAAACAAGTTCAACTCCCAACTTTCAAGGGAGAAGGAACCAACTTAGAACGTGATGCCGAAGCATGGCTTGATGCCATGGATGATTATTTCTTGGCAGCACGAAATGCTTCAGAAAATCAGGCAATGTTAGGAATGTTTCGACTCACCGGAGATGCCAAACTCTGGTGGAAACAATACTGTCTGGAAGATCTTTCGAATTTACCTCCTCCTAGGGATATAGACCACGAAATTGAAACCTTTCCAAGTAGTGAACCAATTTCAAAAAGACCCTACAAAATGTCCCTCCCTGAAGCTATTGAATTGAAAGAACAGCTTCGTCAGCTTATTGAGCAGGGATTTATAAGACCAAGCATTTCACCTTGGGGAGCACCTGTTCTATTCCAAAAGAAGAAGGACGGATCCTTACGTCTCTACATTGATTATAGGGGGCTTAACCAGGTATCAATAAAGAATAAATAACCCATTCCTCACATTGATGTATTGCTAATAGTTTACATGGAGCCAAGGCATTCACAAAAATTGATCTTAGATCAGGTTACCACCAAATCCTGATTAAGGAGGCAGATATTTACAAAACTGCTTTCAACACCCGGTATAGGCATTATGAATTCATAGTGATGCCCTTTGGTCTTAGGAATGCTCCAGCCACTTTTAACCGTCTCATGAAGGATATATTCAGAGAATATCTAGATGATTTTGTGTTGGTGTTTTTCGATGATATCCTGGTATATTCTAAGGATGAGAAAGAGCATGAAGACCATGTACGTAAAGTACTCCATCTTCTACGCCAACATTAGTTATATGCCAAGATGAGTAAATGTGTGTTTTCCACACCAGAAGTTAGTTATCTTGGTTTTATAATAAACCCTGAAGGAATTTTAGTAGACCCCTCAAAGATTAAAGATATAATAGATTGGCCACAACCCAAAATGGTCACTGAGATTCAAGGATTTTTGGGCATTACAGGATGGTATAGAATCTTCATCAAAGATTATGCATTTATTGCCGCACCCTTGACGCAACTACTTAAAAAGACAGACAAACTTACATGGGGGAAAGAACAAGAGGATTTTTTCTTCAAATTAAAACAAAATCTCACATCAGCTCCTGTACTCAAACTTCCTGACTTCACTCAAGAGTTTGAAGTAGTAACAGATGCCAGCGGTCTTGCTATAGGAGGAGTTTTAAACCAAGAAGGAAGACCAATCGCCTTTACTTCACGAAAATTAACAATCCACGAGTTGAATTATCCAACTCATGATCTGGAGCTTCTAGCTGTCGTCCATGCTCTAAAACTCAGGAGGCACTATCTTCTAGGAGGAAAGTTCTAATCGATCACCGATCATCAGAGTTTAAAATGGATTTTCTCACAAGAAACACTCAACATGAGGCAGAGAAGATGGATAGAACTCTTACAGGAATATGACTTTGAGATAAAATATAAACCAGGGAAAGAGAATGTGGTTGCTGACGCTCTTAGCCGTAAGGTTTTTCTTGGGGCTATTTCCACAGTTGACAATCCAATCCTTAACAAGGTTAAGGAACCTTCCCTGGAAGATAAGGATTATCAAAAACTTCTACAGGTTATCAATCAACAGGACCTAAAAGAGAAAGAAAAAGACAGAATCAAGGATTATTCACTTGAGGAGGGGCTTCTCTACTATAAGTATCGACTTTACATTACTAAAAATCCAACATTAAAGGAGTTAATCCTTTATGAAGGACATAACGCTCCAGTTGACGGCCATCCTGGCTATGCAAAGACCCTTAATGCCATAAGGAAAAGCTATTTTTGGCCAGGAATGAAGGGAGATATACTCCGTTACATCAGACAATGTCTTTCCTATCAAAGGATTAAGGCTGAACGAATAATGATGCCAGGAAAACTTCAACCTCTGGACATTCCTCAAATGAAGTGGGAACTCATTAGCATGGACTTTGTAACAGGTCTTCCCACTGTTCAAGGGGGTTACGACTCCATTATCGTGGTAGTAGATATGTTGAATAAAGTCTCCCACTTAATGCCTGTAAAAACAACTTACACTACATCAGACATAAGCCGTCTCTTTATCAAAGAGATCTTCAGATTACACGGGCTTCCTAAGAGAATAGTCAGTGACAAAGACGCAAATTTCACTTCAAAATTCTGGAAAGTTTTGTTTGAATCCTTGGGTACTCAGCTATGTTTCAGTACATCCTATCATCCCCAGACAGACGGATAGACAGAAAGAGTGAACCAAGTTATTGAAGACATCCTTAGAGCCTATTGTGGTAGGGAACCTTGGAAATGGATCCAGTTTCTTCCTTTGGTGGAATTCGCCTATAACTCTTCTTTTTATCAAAGCATTGGGATGTCACCATTCAATGCTCTTTATGGGCATGAATGTATATCACCCCTAAATTTTTCTAACCCTACTACAAGAGTAGAAGGTTCAAAGAAAATGTTGGAGGAGATGGATGCCCAAACCAAAGCCATAAGGAAAGACATTCAGGCAGCCAAGGATCACCAGAAACAGTATGCTGATAAAAAACGGTCTGATCGGGTTTTCAAATAAGGAGATAAAGTATTCCTAAGGGTTCGGCCAAAAAGAAGCACTCTATCCTTGGGAAAATACAAAAAACTAAGTCCCAGATATTGTGGACCGTATGAAGTGATTAAAGTAATTAGTGATCAAGCTTATAAACTAAAATTGCCTGAGCACCTCAAGGTCCATATTGTATTCCATATCAGTCTTCTAAAACCTTCCATAATGATGACGAACAAATTGTGATGCAGAAGCAAGGAATTCTTGAACTCCAACCAGATTGTATTCTTGACACTAGGGAAAGGAGTCTGAGAAACAGGGTTATCAGAGAATATTTGGTCAAATGGAAGGACTACCCTACCAAGGACGCCACCTGGGAGGATGAAGTATCCCTTTACAAGGATTTTCCCAATTTCGGTTGAGATGAGGACATCTCAAATCCTTAAGTTGGGGTGATTGTAAGGTTTCCAGTTTCCTAAACCTTAAAAATTGTACAAAGTTTGCAAAACTTAATAAAAAACACTATTGAAGGATTCCAAACACTATTAATTTTGGTAATTTTGGAATCATAAGCAGAGCTTTACTATGTTTAGAAATTTTCAAAATTTGAATCCGATAAAAACTGGAACAGTTACGGGTCGTGGAAAATTACAATAGAAATTCAATTAGTAATAAAAATTGGATGGTTCTAGTATTAATCATTAGCAAAGACTCTTTACACTAAGGTTCTAGAATTAGCTAGAAAAATCCAATTTTCATCATTAATGATCTGCAAAAATCAACTAAGTAAATTCTGGAAGGTATGGGGGGAGTGTGGAAGCTGGGGAAACTTTCCAAACACAATGATAGCTGAAAATGGCGCAAATTTCAAGCTGGGGGGCTGCTTGGACTGTGGGAAAATTGCCAAAAACTGCCAGGTGCTCAGAAAAAGCTATAAAAGGGTTCCTTCTCTTCATAATTCCACAGACTCGGAGCCTTGATACTTTCTCTCTCATCTAGGGAGAACACTACGCAAAAATCATTAGAGTTTAATCTCTAATTGATTACCCCTAACGGTAATTAGCCTAATCCTTCTTAATTAGCAAGGTTAGATTAAGATATTTGTTAATAAATCAAAGATTAGGCCTATGTATACTTATAAAACCTCTGTTAATTAATTAATCTCTAATGATTATTACAATTAAGCTTAGTAATATTAAGTTAATTAATTATCCTATTATATTAGGACTGAAATTAGCCAAATTAATCATGAATTAATGGAAAATATATTAATTAAGCTTAGATTAAGTTGAAGTAATTATCAAAGATGCATTAGACAATTATGAATCTAGGAAAATTATCCTATAGATTTGTGAGTATTTTTCTTAATTAATTTAGCAGAAATACTCTATTATTTGAGTAATTTCAATAGGGAAAATTAGTAAATGGATTTCAAATATTGTGATATATTTATTAGTTGTTAATTAGGTGTTTAAGAACCCTTGATAGTTAGGAGAAGCTTAGAAAATTAGTCTAGATAATTAATTTATTTAAAATACTCTATTTTCTGAGTAATTTAAATAGAGGAAATTAGTAAATGGATTTAAAATATTGTGATATATTTATCAGTACTTAATTAGGTGTTTAAAAACCTGTGATAACTAAGAGAACCTCAAAAAATTAATCTAGCTAACTAATTTAGCAGAAATACTCTGGTTTTTTAGTAATTTAAATAGGGGAAATTAATGGATGGATTTCAAATGTTGTGATATATTTATTAGTGGTTAATTAGGTGTTCAAAAACTCGTGTCTATTAGGAGAAGGTCAGAGAACTAATCTAGCTAATTATTTTAGTAGAAAAACTCTGATTTTGAGACAAATTAAATAGGAGAAATTAACAAATAGATGTAAATTGAATTGAGATATTTATCAGAGGTTTATTAGACTTTAGGTATCTGGTGGTAATTATGCTATGGATAGAAAATTAGTTTAACTATATATCCCAATAAAATTACTCTAATGTTTGGGAAAAATAAAAAGGGAAATATAGTAAAGTAAACCAAAAACCTTTGATATCAATACCAGAGAAGGAATATACCTTGAGGAATCTATGATAATTATCCTAACCTTAGATAAATAGTTTAGGTACGCATTTTGGTTAAAAGTAACCGATTTTTGGTATATAATGGACAAGAAAAATTAGGAAATAAATTTATCTAATTGCCAAATAATTAACCGAGGTCCAAAATCCTGATTGAAGGATGGGAAAAAAATTACTTATAGCATAATTAAGTTATGGGATGAGTAACCTATCAAATCGACTATTAAAGATCCCTATCTATTCCAAAAGTCCTTATTTTTGGGTAAACAAGGAAAATAAAGGTTATTCAATTAATCTTCTAATGGATTAAGTCTTTTTATAAGGCTGCCAAAATGGCTCCCAAGAGAACTAGGGGGAATCCTTTGACTGAAGAAGAAGATGTTAGTAACAAGGGCAACAAAGCAACTAATGACCATGAAGCAGGGCCTAGCCATAGGCGAACAGAGGAGAGTCTACGGGCACCTGGCCCACAGTACATGGACGATCAGTCCCAGGTGGATTTCTATTATGTCATTAATAGCTTTTAGAGTTTATTTTAAGTTAAGAATTGCATACGTAAGGTTAGGAAGGAAAAAGAACTGGCTGTAATGGAAGGTAACTTCCACGAAACCCACGAGCAATGATTGTAACTAGGAAAGGAATGATTGGGTTATGACTGATTGACCTAGGAAAGAAATGTTTGACCATCCTGAAGACAACTTGTCTCAAGACACCTTTGATTCCTTGGAAATATTTTACTCCAGGTAATGAGTAATGATGGAGATACCATCATGGAGGAGTCGGTTACCTCGGCACATGTGGAGTCTTTACCCCGTGTTTGTTTATGTTTATGGATAGTACTTTTAAGTTTATCCTAGAGTAACTCCCCGGTTGTATGGGCAACTGGTTTTGGCGTATGGGCGCCTGGACTTTGGGTAAAGAATTTTTCCATCCTGGTTATATAAATAAGGAATGGGAACCGTTTTTCACCCCTGTATAGGTGGTCTTGAGACAAGTAAGTAGTGGTCAATGATAATTTAAAATGACAGTACCTTGTCTTAAGTTTAAAGATGTTTGTTTTCTGAAAGAATGTCTTCAATACTGTTTTCAAAGGTTGTCTTAAGGAAATGCAGTTTTGAAAAGTTAAAAAGGAATCATTGTTTTAGTTGTGGAAAGAATGTGGTAGTAATTAAACAACAATAGAATCATGTGTGAGTGCGGGGTGGTAAGTGGGGATTGACTAAGGTTGTCAATCATGGATGGGTGGACCTGATTTGTCAGGTAACTATCTGTTCTCACACACTAAAACGTTCAGAAACTTCTTCACTTGGACGAGGAATCCACCAACGTGGCTGTGCCCTCACATATGCTAGAGGGAAAAAAGCGTTGGCTAAGGAAACCTTAATCTAAAGGATGAAGATTTAGGGCCGGAATTTTTTTTATAGGATCCCGTTTCCACTGCGAGACAGAACTAGGTCTCTTCTAGGGCTATAAACCTAAACCATTGCCAATGGTAAGGGTGAATTCCTTGGAATTCTTCTTGTTTAAAGACTTTGACTTTAGTAGGCCTAGAGACCTGTCAATGGTACCATCCCGTTTTTGGTGTCGACGGGTTTTGAGACCTTACAAGTGGTATTAGAGCATGGTTTAATAAGGTCCTGACCTTAGGAGAGTAAATGTTGGGAAATAGGCATAAGTTGTATTGCATTTTTAATTATGGTATATTGTGAAATGAGAATTTCCCTATCAATACAGGAAAATATCCGCCAAGCTTACCAAAAGTTTGTGATTTTCAACATCATGTTCGAGGCTACTTGCAGCTCCAACAACTTTGTACTTCGCAAGAGCATCATGCAATTGTTAGATTTAATGTTTTCCCCTCCTCCTACATGGGGAATCAGCTGGTCACAGTTTGGCGGAATTTTCCTAATTGATGCGAGACAGTTAGAAGGGTTGACACTCAATCTAAAAAGACACAAGTGGGCAGAAACACTTCGGACCATCGATGTTTTCTTCTTCACTGGGACTGAAGATCCAAATCAGACCATTGTTGTAGATGTGGTAGAAGTGTTACAGAATCAATGGGTCTATGATCAGGTAGCCACAGTAATATACACAGGTAGGATCAGGCCCATGAGGGTAGGCCCAAGGTTTAGGGGACCAAAAGACGCCATCTTTTTTGATCGCCTGTCACACCCACCAATGGTAAAGAGGCTGTTGATTTAGGGAATCACACATTGTATATAGCATGAGTCCATCTTGTATATAGTATGAGCCCATCTTGTACATAGTATGAGTCAGTGTTCTATCAACCTTTGTATATACCATGGTTTTATGACATGCTTGTGTAGTTTAAATTGAAATGGTGATGATGATTGTCAGATTTCTGTTTTTAGTGTTTTAAAAAGTATATAAATTAGAGAACTTGCATGACAAAACAAAAGTAGTGTAATCACTAAAGCATTTTAATTAATTACAAACTCAGGGAATTGCCAAAAGTCTCTATACTTCCTTCTAGGAAAAGAAACTACTGTTAAAACAAGTTCAACTCCCAACTTTCAAGGGAGAAGGAACCAACTTAGAACGTGATGCCGAAGCATGGCTTGATGCCATGGATGATTATTTCTTGGAAGCAGGAACTGCTTCAGAAAATCAGGCAATGTTAGGAATGTTTCGACTCACCTGAGATGCCAAACTCTGGTGGAAACAATACCGTAGAGATAATCCTTCCATTAGTCTCTCTTGGGAAAGAATGAAGCAGGCAGTGACAGAAAGATATGTTCCTCCATCTCACCAAGCTATCAAGATGAATGAGTTCTTCACCCTCATACAATTAGGGCTTACTTTGGAAGAGTATTACACGAAATATGTGTCTTTACGACGTTACGCACCACCAATGACTATGGAACAACAAATTGCTCGCTTCTGTCAGGGTTTAAACAAACCCTTGAGTAACCGGCTGGAAGCTATGAGACCCACCTCTATTCAAGATGCTCATCTAAGAGCTAAACCACTTGCAGAAGCTGAAGGAAATCCTCTTTCCAGGAACTATTACAACTACAATAAATTTAGAGGAAGAGAAAGGGGGAGTTATAATCAAGGAGGTCAATGGAGGCCAGAGTCAGCTGTAGCCACTGTAGAGCAGACTTTCCCGAACAACATATGCTATGGATGCAATAGAATGGGACACTACAGAAGTCAATGTCCTAAGGGGAACCCCTTCTCAGACTCAAATAGGACAAGGAAATAATCAAAGAGGTAGAGGCAATAGAGGACGAGGCAGAGAAGGATGTAGAGGAGCCAGAGCTTATGCTGCAGTAGGAGAGCCTACCTTGCAGGATGAGGAAGATGAAAGAGCTACTCTTTTTGCCGCCATTGATAACCCTAGAGCTCGGCAACAGTATGCTGTCATCCAAACCACTGCAAACAGAGAAGGTGAAAAATTTGAACTACTTATAGATTGTGGCAGCACACACTTTGTTCTCTCACCTAAATGTTTAAGGAAACTTAAATTGAACCAATATCCTACCAAGAAATTAGTAGTAGAACTAGCAAATGGGAAAGAGGTTCTATCTAAATTTATAGCTAGGAAAGTTGAGTTTGAACTAGGGGGAACCCCGACTTCATCCTACTTTCAAACTCTTCTAGTAGGAATCTATGATGGTTTCCTAGGAATGGATTGCCTGATAAAAAATCAAGCCCAAATTCATTGTGCTCAAGGGAACTTAACCTTCAAAAATCACTTAGGTGAAGAAACATTAATACAAGGATTAAATGGGAAACCTAAGGCTCATTTAGTCAAGGCTAGTCGACTTCTGAAGGGGTTACAAAAAGGGCAACAAATCTTTGTAGTAAAACTTAATAAGGTAGATGATTCAAGGGACAACCCAACTTCAGAATGGCTTAAAGAATTTTCGGATATATTTCCGGAAGATCTTTCTAATTTACCTCCTCCTAGGGATATAGACCACGAAATTGAAACCTTTCCAAGTAGTGAACCAATTTCAAAAAGACCTTACAAAATGTCCCTCCCTGAAGCTATTGAATTAAAATAACAACTTCGTCAGCTTATTGAGCAGGGATTCATAAGACCAAGCATTTAACCTTGGGGAGCACTTGTTCTATTCCAAAAGAAGAAGGACAGATCCTTACGTCTCTGCATTGATTATAGGGGGCTTAACTAGGTATCAGTAAAGAATAAGTAACCCATTCCTCGCATCGATGAATTTCTTGATAGGTTACATGGAGCCAAGGTATTCACAAAAATTGATCTCAGATCAGGTTACCACTAAATCCGGATTAAGGAGGCAGATATTTCAAAATTACTTTCAACACCCGGTATGGGCATTATGAATTCATAGTGATGCCCTTTGGCCTTACAAATGCTCCAGCCACTTTTAACCGTCTCATGCAGGATATATTCAGAGAATATCTAGATGATTTTGTGTTGGTTGTTTTCGATGATATCCTGGTATATTCTAAGGATGAAAAAGAGCATCAAGACCATGTACGTAAAGTACTCCATCTTCTACGCCAACATCAGTTATATGCCAAGATGAGTAAATGTGTGTTTTCCACACCAGAAGTTAGTTATCTTGGTTTTATAATAAACCCTGAAGGAATTTTAGTAGACCCCTCAAAGATTAAAGATATAATAGACTGGCCACAACCCAAAACGGTCAGTGAGATTCAAGGATTTTTGGGCATTACAGGATGGTATAGAATCTTCATCAAAGATTATGCAATTATTGCCGCACCCTTGACGCAACTACTTAAAAAGATAGCCAAACTTACATGGGGAAAAGAACAGGAGGATTGTTTCTTCAAATTGAAACAAAATCTCACATCAGCTCCTGTACTCAAACTTCCTGACTTCACTCAAGAGTTTGAAGTAGTAACAGATGCCAGCGGTCTTGCTATAGGAGGAGTTTTAAACCAAGAAGGAAGACCAGTTGCCTTTACTTAGCGAAAATTAAGAATCCACGAGCTGAATTATCCAACTCATGATCTGGAGCTTCTAGCTATCGTCCATGCTCTAAAACTCTGCAGGCACTATCTTCTAGGAGGAAAGTTCTAATCGATCACCGATCATCAGAGTTTAAAATGGATTTTCTCACAAGCAACACTCAACATGAGGCAGAGAAGATGGATAGAACTCTTACAGGAATATGACTTTGAGATAAAATATAAACCAGGGAAAGAGAATGTGGTTGCTGACGCTCTTAGCCGTAAGGTTTTTCTTGGGGCTATTTCCACAGTTGACGATCCAATCCTCAACAAGGTTAAGGAAGCTTCCCTGGAAGATAAGGATTATCAAAAACTTCTACAGGTTATCAATCAAGAGGACCTAAAAGAGAAAGAGAAAGACAGAATCATGGATTATTCACTTGAGGAGGGGCTTCTCTACTGTAAGTATTGGCTTTACATTCCTAAAAATCCAACATTAACACTAGGTTGGTAATGGGACACTTTTATGTCGTGGGACACTTTTATGTCCTGTTAAGTGACCATTTTCCTTGAATTATGTCAAGAGTTTCAAAATGGATTTTGAGGTGCTATCTATCTAGAAAGTTGTCTCATGAGCTGAAAAAAACTCGACATTTTTTTGGAATATCAATTCCATCTTTAACATTGTCCTTGCACAACATTTCACAACCTAAACTGTGTGAAAAAACGGGTCCTGTTTTTGGCTTTTTTCAACTTTTTGCAACTATACCACTCTAGAATTCATGTTTGTGAGGTCTATAATGCTAGAGAACTATCTTTAGTAGTCCTCAACATGTCTTGATGCTTCTAGGGAGAAATAAATATTAAAGTTGTAAGTTATGACCAGATTATAAAAATTGTCAAATCCTGTTTTTTAGCCAATTTTAGCTCTTCTATGATTTTTTTGTTGGATTTCAGGATATCCAAATGCAGTTTTGATTTTCTATGTCGCATATTGTAACATAAAGCTAACATTCCTTGAGTTTTGGGGCACCTAATACCCTATTTTGCATAGTACACAACGATGGTTGATTTTTTCAATTATAGAAGAAAACGAAACATTCTAGTATATCAAGTATAGCTTTTTCAATATTGTTAGTTTCTTGTGACAAATACATGCATTTTGTAGGTAGTAACTATTTCTAGTCATAAGGATCAAATTTGGCTAGATATTGAATAGTTTCTATGGGATTCTACAACTCATAATGTTGAACCCACATTTTTCATGTTTGCTGTATTTAACACTTCATATTTGTCCCCAAGATTCCCCTTGGTAAGAGATATATTATTCTTTTGACATGCTCCATGGCTCCTTATGAACATAAACAAAAATAGGGAACTAAGAAAACATGCATATATTATTTGTATTGAGCGTTGCTATAGAAACTTTGATGATATGTTTGCAAAATGGTAAAAATTCAACTGTTTTGTACCTATTTATTTTGGCAAAACAAAAAATAGTGAGTGAGAAGCAATCATATGTTGTGATCACCAACCCATTGAAGTTAACTAGGGAATTTATCTCAAGTCCTACAAAAATCCCTAATCTTATTTTTATGCAACAAAACGTAAGAAATGACTGTTTTGATGAAAATGCACTGATCCATCAACTTTGGAGGCTTGGTGTGACCAAAAGATGAGAAATTTTACAAGTTTCTTATTTTTTCCATGTGTAGTAGGCCTTGAACTATAACCTCATGAAAGGATTTTACAAAATGAGTGGATCTACTATGGTTTTGGAGGTTTTTTTCAAAACCCTGAAAGGACACTTTTATGTACTGTTAGGTTACCAACCTATTGTTAAAGGAGTTAATCCTTTATGAAGGACATAATGCTCCAGTTGCCGGCCATCCTGGCTATGCAAAGACCCTTAATTCCATAAGGAAAAGCTATTTCTGGCCAGGAACGAAGGGAGATATACTCCGTTACATCAGACAATGTCTTTCATATCAAAGGATTAAGGCTGAACGAATAATGATGCCAGGAAAACTTCAACCTCTGGACATTCCTCAAATGTAGTGGGAACTCATTAGCATGGACTTTGTAACAGGTCTTCCCACTGTTCAAGGGGGTTACGACTCCATTATGGTGGTAGTAGATATGTTGACTAAAGTCTCCCACTTAATGCCTGTAAAAACAACTTACACTGCATCAGACATAAGCCCTCTCTTTATCAAAGAGATCTTCAGATTACACGGGCTTCCTAAGAGAATAGTCAGTGACAGAGACGCAAAATTCACTTCAAAATTCTGGAAAGCTTTGTTTGAATCCTTGGGTACTCAGCTATGTTTCAGTACATCCTATCATCCCCAGACAGACGGATAGACAGAAAGAGTGAACCAAGTTATTGAAGACATCCTTAGAGCCTATTGTGGTAGGGAACCCCGGAAATGGATCCAATTTCTTCCTTTGGCGGAATTCGCCTATAACTCTTCCTTTCATCAAAGCATTGGGATGTCACCATTCAATGCTCTTTATGGGCATGAATGTATATCACCCTGAAATTTTTCTGACCCTACTACAAGAGTAGAAGGTTCAAAGCAAATGTTGGAGGAGATGGATGCCCAAACCAAAGCCATAAGGCAAGACATTCAGGTAGCCAAGGATTGCCAGAAACAGTATGCTGATAAAAAATGGTCGGATCGGGTTTTCAAACAAGGAGATAAAGTATTCCTAAGGGTTCGGCCAAAAAGAAGCACCTTATCCTTGGGAAAATACAAAAAACTAAGTCCCAGATATTGTGGACCGTATGAAGTGATTAAAGTAATCAGTGATCAAGCTTATAAACTAAAATTGCCTGAGCACCTCAAGGTCCATAATGTATTCCATATAAGTCTTCTAAAACCTTACATCCCAAATCCAAATCATACTCTAGATGACGAACTCCAACCAGATTGTATTCTTGACACTAGGGAAAGGAGTCTGAGAAACAGGGTTATCAGAGAATATTTGGTCAAATGGAAGGACTACCCTACCGAGGACACCACCTGGGAGGATGAAGTATCCCTTCACAAGGATTTTCCCAATTTCGGTTGAGATGAGGACATCTCAAATCCTTAAGTTGGGGTGATTGTAAGGTTTCCAGTTTCCGAAACCTTAAAAATTGTACAAAGTTTGTAAAACTTAATAAAAAACACTATCCAAGGATTCCAAACACTATTAATTTTGGTATTTTTGGAATCATAAGCAGAGCTTTACTATGTTTAGAAATTTTCAGAATCTGAATTTGATAAAAATTGTAACAGTTACGGGTCCTGGAAAATTACAATAGAAATTCAATTAGTAACAAAAATTGGATGGTTCTAGTATTAATCATTAGCAAAGACTCTTTACACTAAGGTTCTAGAATTAGCTAGAAAATTCCAATTTTCATCATTAAAGATCTGCAAAAATCAACCAAGTAAATTCTGGAAGGTATGGGGGGAGTGTGGAAGCTGGGGAAACTTGCCAAACACAATGATAGCTGAAAATGGTGCAAATTGCAAGCTGGGGGGCTGCTTGGACTGTGGGAAAATTGCCAAAAACTGCCAGGTGCTCAGAAAAAGCTATAAAAGGGTTCCTTCTCTTCATAATTCCATAGACTCGGAGCCTTGATACTTTCTCTCTCATCTAGGGAGAACACTACGCAAAAATCATTAGAGTTTAATCTCTAATTGTCTAACCCTAACAGTAATTAGCCTAATCCTTCTTAATTAGCAAGGTTAGATTAAGATATTTGTTAATAAATCAAAGATTAGGCCTATGTATACTTATAAAACCTCTGTTAATTAATTAATCTCTACTGATTATTACAATTAAGCTTAGTAATATTAAGCTATTAATTATCCTATCATATTAGGGCTGAAATTAACCAAATTAACCATGAATTAATGGAAAATATATTAATTAAACTTAGATTAAGTTAAGGTAAATATCAGAGATGCATTAGACAATTATTAATCTAGGAAAATTATCCTATAATTTTTTAAGTAGTTTTCTTAATTAATTTAGGAGAAATAGTCTGTTTTTTTAATAATTTAAATAAGGGAAATTAGTAAATGGATTTTAAATGTTCTGATATATTTATCAGTGGTTAATTAGGTGTTCAAGAACCCGTGATAATTAGGAGAAGCTCATAAAATTAATCTAGCTAAATAATTAATCCGAAATACTCTGTTGTTTGAGTAATTTAAATAGGGGAAATTAGTAAATGGATTTAAAATATTGTGATATATTTTTTAGTGGTTAATTAGGTGCTCAAGAACTCATGATAATTAGGAGAAGCTCATAAAATTAATCTAACTAATTACTTTAGCAGAAATACTCTGGTTTTAGAGTAATTTAAATAAGGGAAATTAATAAATGGATTTCAAATGTTGTGATATATTTATCACTGGTTAATTAGGTGTTCTAGAACCCTTGATAGTTAGAAGAAGCTTAGAGAACTAATCTAGCTAATTAATTAAATAGAAAAACTCAGATTTTTAGACAAATTAAATAGGGGAATTAACAAATAGATTTAAATTGAATTGAGATATTTATCAGAGGTTTATTAGACTTCAGGGAACACGTGGTAATTATGCTACAAGTAGAAAATTAGTTTCCTAGTAAAATTACTCTAATTTTTGGGGAAAATAAAAAGGGAAATATAGTAAAGTAAACCAAAAACCTTTGATATCAATACCAGAGAAGGAATATACCTTGAGGAATCTATGATAATTATCCTAACCTTAGAAAAATAGTTTAGGTACGCATTTTTGTTAAAAGTAACCGATTTTTGGTATATAATGGACAAGAAAAATTAGGAATAAATTTATCTAATTGCCAAATAATTAACCGAGGTCCAAAATCCTTATTGAAGGATGGGAAAAAATTACTTATAGCATAATTAAGTTATGGGATGAGTAACCTATCAAATTGACTATTAAAGATCCCAATCTATTCCAAAAATTCTTATTTTTTGGTAAACAAGGAAAATAAAGGTTATTCAATTAATCTTCTAATGGATTAAGTCTTTTTATAAGGCTTTCGAAATGGCTCCCAAGAGGACCAGGGGGAATCCTTTGACGGAAGAAGAAGATGTTAGTAACAAGCGCAACAAAGCAACTAATGACCATGAAGCACGGCCTAGCCATAGGCCATAGGCCAACAGAGGAGAGTCTACGGGCACCTGGCCCACAGTACATGGACGATCAGTCCCACGTGGATTTCTATTATGTCATTAATAGCTTTTAGAGTTTATTTTAAGTTAAGCATTGTATACATAAGGTTAGGAAGGAAAAAGAACTCGCTCTGTAAATGGAAGGTAACTTCCACGAAACCCACGAGCAATGATTGTAATTAGGAAAGGAATGATTTGGTTATGACTGATTGACCTAGGAAAGAAATGTTTAACCATCCTTAAGACAGCTTGTTGTCTCAAGACACCTCTGATTCCTTGGACATATTTTACTCCAGGTAATGAGTAATGATGGAGATACCATCATGGAGGAGTTGGTTACCTCGGCACGTGTGGAGTCTTTACCCTGTGCTTGTTTATGTTTATGGATAGTACTTTTAAGTTTATCCTAGAGTAACCGCCCGGTTGTATGGGCAACTAGTTTTGGCGTATGGGCGCCCGGACTTTGGGTAAAGACTTTTTCCACCCCGGTTATATAAATAAGGAGTGGGTATCGTTTTTCACCCCTGTATAGGTGGTCTTGAGACAAGTTAGTACTGGTCAGTGATACTTTAAAATGACAGTACCTTGTCTTAAGTTTAAAGATGTTTGTTTTCTGAAAGAATGTCTTCAATACTGTTTTCAAAGGTTGTCTTAAGGAAATGCAGTTTTGAAAAGTTAAAAAGGAATCATTGTTTTAGTTGTGGAAAGAATGTGGTAGTAATTAAACAACAATAGAATCATGTGTGAGTGCGGGGTGGTAAGTGGGGATTGACTAAGGTTGTCAATCATGGACGGGTGGACCTGATTCGTCAGGTAACTATCTGTTCTCACACACTAAAATGTTCAAAAACTTCTTCACTTGGACAAGGAATCCACCAATGTGGCTGTGCCCTCACATATGCTAGAGGGAAAAAAGCGTTGGCTAAGGAAACCTTAATCTAAAGGATGAAGATTTACGGCTGGAATTCTTTTTATAGGATCCCGTTTCCACTGCGAGATAGGACTAGGTCTCTTCTAGGGCTATAAACCTAAACCATTGCCAATGGTAAGGGTGAATTCCCTGGAATTCTTCTTGTTTAAAGACTTTGACTTTAGTAGGCCTAGAGACCTGTCAATGGTACCATCCCGTTTTTGGTGTCGGTGGGTTTGGAGACCTTACAAGTGGTATCAAAGCATGGTTTAATGAGGTCGTGACCTTAGGAGGGTAAATTTTGGGAAATAGGCATAAGTTGTATTGCATTTTTAATTATGGTATATTGTGAAATGAGAATTTCCCTATCAATACAGAAAAATATCTGCCAAGCTTATCAAAAGTTTTTGATTTTCAACATCATGTTCGAGGCTGCTTGTAGCTCCAACAACTTTGTACTTCGCAAGAGCATCATGCAATTGTTAGATTTAATGTTTTCCCCTCCTCCTACATGGGGAATCAGCTGGTCACAATTTGGCGGAATTTTCCTGATTGATGCGGGACAGTTAGAAGGGTTGACACTCAATCTAAAAAGACTCAAGTGGGCAGAAACACTTCGGACCATCGAAGTTTTCTTCTTCACTGGGACTGAAGATCCAAATCAGACCATTGTTGTAGATGTGGTAGAAGTGTTACAGAATCAATGGGTCTATGATCAGGTAGCCACAGTAATATACACAGGTAGGATCAGGCCCATGAGGGTAGGCCCAAGGTTTAGGGGACCAAAAGACGTCATCTTTTTTGATCCCCTCTCAGACCCACCAATGGTAAAGAGGCTGTTGATTTAGGGAATCACACATTGTATATAGCATGAGTCCATCTTGTATATAGTATGAGCCCATCTTGTACATAGTATGAGTCAGTGTTGTATCAACCTTTGTATATACCATGGTTTTATGACATGCTTGTGTAGTTTAAATTGAAATGGTGATTATGATTGTCAGATTTCTGTTTTTAGTGTTTTAAAAAGTATATAAATTAAAGAACTTTCATGAAAAAACAAAAGTAGTGTAATCACTAAAGCATTTTCATTAATTACAAACTCAGGGAATTGCCAAAAGTCTCTATACTTCCACCCAGGAAAAGAAACTACTGTTAAAACAAGTTCAACTCCCAACTTTCAAGGGAGAAGGAACCAACTTAGAACGTGATGCCGAAGCATGGCTTGATGCCATGGATGCTTATTTCTTGGCACCAGGAACTGCTTCAGAAAATCAAGCAATGTTAGGAATGTTTCGACTCACCGGAGATGCTAAACTCTGGTGGAAACAATAATGTAGAGATAATCCTTCGATTAGTCCCTCTTGGGAAAGAATGAAGCAGGCAGGGAAAGAAATATATCTTCCTCCAGCTCGGCACGTGTGGAGTCTTTACCCCGTGCTCGTTTATGTTTATGGATAGTACTTTTAAGTTTATCCTAGGGGTGAAAGCATGTGAACCTGTCGCGCTTTTTGTGCTAGTTATAAGTTTCAAGTTAGCACATCTTCAAAAAGTTGGGCGTCCGGTAAACTTTTTACAAATAATATCAAAATTTGTCGGTGGTTGTACATTTGGATTCCTTGTTTCAAGTGCTTTCTATTGATATATCATATGTCATAGATCTTGGAGATGTAGCTCAAGTTATTGTACTAGTTAGCATATGTAAAAATTGTGCTAGTTAGCATTGTCCGGGACATGAAAAAGTTTGACAGGTTAACATGCTTTCACCCCTAGAGGAACCGCCCGGTTGTATGGGCAACCAGTTTTGGCGTATGGGCGCCCGGACTTTGGGTGAATACTTTTTCCACCCAGGTTATATAAATAAGGAATGGGTGCCGTTTTTCACCCCTGTATAGGTGGTCTTGAGACAAGTCAGTATTGGTCAGTGATACTTTAAAATGACAGTACCTTGTCTTAAGTTTAAAGATGTTTGTTTTCTGAAAAAATGTCTTCAATACTGTTTTCAAAGGTTGTCTTAAGGAAATGCAGTTTTGAAAAGTTAAAAAGGAATCATTGTTTTAGTTGTGGAAAGAATGTGGTAGTAATTAAACAACAATAGAATCATGTGTGAGTGCGGGGTGGTAAGTGGGGATTGACTAAGGTTGTCAATCATGGACAGGTGGACCTGATTAGTCAGGTAACTATCCATTCCCGCGCACTAAAACATTCAGAAACTTCTTCACTTGGACGAGGAATCCACCAGCGGCGGCTGTGCCCTCACATATGCTAGAGGGAAAAAAGCATTGGCTAAGGAAACCTTAATCTAAAGGATGAAGATTTAGGGCCGGAATGTTTTTTATAGGATCCCGTTTCCACTGCGAGACAGGACTAGGTCTCTTCTAGGGCTATAAACCTAAACCATTGCCAATGGTAAGGGTGAGTTCCCTGGAATTCTTCTTGTTTAAAGATTGTGACTTTAGTAGTCCTAGAGACCTGTCAATGGTACCATCCCGTTTTTGGTGTCGACGGGTTTGGAGACCTTACACGAACAATGCATGATAAAAATAGTGGTGATGAATTGAGAACCGTGTAGGATACGGTCAGTTTGAAGTGAATATGGTTGGTAGTGCAGCGCCCACTTTTTCATTTGAAGTCAAAGATGGCGATGTGGAGTTTGATCGCCTACATGTTTTTGGGTATCTAAGTTTGCATGCTCTTGTGCTACTGATGGACGACAGTTTGTGCACTCGTTCGTATCGTTATTATGGCCGTCTATTGTTGATGATAAAGAATTTCTTCACACTATTGGTGAGCATCACCATTGCATCTATGGGTTGTTGTCCACATGTCGAGTAGCGGGAGGGGGGAGTTGGTGTATTCTTGCTAGCTTGCTGCTACGATAGCTACTGCTGACACTGAAGTTGTTGAAATTACTAACGATCACATGCTACGACAATGCGCCCCTCAATCTCACACGATGGAGATGCCTCACGTTATTATTTTGGAAATAAGAAGATTATTCTTCTTCTATTTCATTGCTATATGCATATTAAGATCTATCACCTACCATGCCGTGATCATCTCAAGCTCTCCTACATCATCTTCTCTTTACATCCCTAAAGAATCAATCTCGGCTTTACTATAAACTACAATACTTTCGCTCATTGAAATTTCAAAAAAAATTATCTTTTATGTATTCCAAAATTACAAAGATTTACGCAAAAAATTTGCAGATCAAGGAGGAACAAAACAATAAAATTAAATAAAACTAATTGGAGTTGTATAATTGTACTTATCTTTGGTACTTGATTGCAAAGATCCACGTTTTTTTATAAAGAAAATCATGCACGTGATTGGGATATCCAGTTTAGGATTTCTATAATTGCCTGATACCAAGAGCGTAGCCAAGGCTCTGATACCACTGCTAAACACGGAAGCGTGTTGTGCCCTGAAAAATGGAGAAAACAACATATTGCAAGCCATGAATCGACAAAAGCTGTATACTTGGATAATCGCACAAAGCATAATCAATCTTTAAGCATGTAGAGAGAGATAGAGAGCAGGAATGTGTAAGCGAGCCCATGTAGGCGCACCTCCTAGAGTAGAGTGGTACACCGGCATGGCGAGAGAGAAGAGAGGAGAGGAGAGAAGAAGACACAAGCATTGGGTGCAATCTCCCCCAGTGCAAGAGTGACCATTTCCCTCTTGCACATATTGGATTTATAGATTTCTTGAATGGTCAAAGTGACTACAAACTGGCCGGTCGGTTATAAATGGCCAAAGCTCATAAAAGAGCACTTGAATAATAAATCATACATAAAATATAATATCCCTTTTGAGATCCTTTTGCATAACCCTTAGAATTTTCCACCTGCCAGCTACACTACCCAATAAAATATCAAATTTATTACAGGATGGGTGGCCTGATCGTAAATGGTATGAGCTCTCAAATTTATTGTTTCCAAGTTTGATTTGAATTTATTTATAAACTAAGTTGTAAAAGTTATACGGTTTTGTTCTTAATGTATGCCTCGTATAGGGGTTATGACTCAGCATCACTCCATGTCGACACTCTCTTTCTGTTCCTCTCTTCTCTATCTTATATCCTTGTCTACTCAAGATAGCACCAAGCGCTGGGTATTCCTAATTTAGTCCACTCCTACTCTAGGGTGGGCATGGGAGACCCTTCCTTCTGGGTAGTCCAAGTCATGGGCCGGATATAATGTCCATTCTGATTCTACTGTTTATATCAAGATCAAAATGATAAATGTTCAACAGAACCACAAAGGTGGGGATCTTTCAGCTAGTATCAAAGCCTAGATTGTATTACGGGAAAACCAAGGACTATGTAGGAAATTGACATAGGTTGACCTTAGAGGATGCGTCCTTAGAAGTGCATGTTTATATGCATGGCTAAGTAATAGTTGTGGATATTGAGGAATTTCAAATTTATGGTTTGATTGGTTATTTTTTTCTTGAGTGATTAGAAATTTCATGTTTATGTTGGTGATAAATTAACATCACCTTGCTTATTTTTTGTAGATGACTAGATTATCACATTTGGTTTCTACTCCAACCTGCGATTGACATGGTTCTTCATGTTTTGTACAAATTTCTTTTAGGTATTCATGTCAAGTTTGGGGTTAAAGTGACACGAGTTACTCAACATTGCAATATTGAAGATTATCTTATTCCAAATACCTTTTTTACTTGGGGGGGGTATGCCTATAGTTACATCCCTAGTTTAGAGATACCTATGAAAATGAAGAAGTGATTTCCCAGTGCAGACATGACAGATTGGCCATAGAGGAGTTGAGGTTAGATTACTATGTACTATATATTGATGATTTTGAGCTTTTTCGAGTATCAATAGTGAGCTTATACTTGCAAAAAAGTTAACACTAGAATGGTAACATGACACTTTTATGTCCTTGGACACTTTTGTGTCCTGTTAAGTGACCATTTTGCTTGAATTATTTGAAGAGTATGAAAATGAATTTCTAGGTGCTATATATCCACAAAGTTGCCTTATGAGCTGATTTTTTTTTTTTTTTTTGAGTATCGATCTCACCATTAACCTTACTCTTGCACAACATTTTTGAACCTAAATTGTGTGAAAAAACGGGTCCTGTTTTTGGCTTTTTTTCAATTTTTGGCAACTATACCACTCTAAACTTCATGTTTGTGAGGTTTAGATGGCTAGAGGTTAGGCCTTCATAATTCTCAACATGTTTTGATGCTTGTAGGGAGAGCTAAGTGTTAAAATTGAAAGTTATGACCAATTTGAAAGAATTGCATAATCCTGTATTTTGGCCAAAATTAGCACTTTTATGATTTTTTTGGTGGCTTTCTTTATATTCAAATTCAATTTTGATTGTGTAAGTGTAATGTATAACATAAAGCTAATCTTCCTTGAGTTTTGGGGGACCTAATATGCTATATAGCATAGTATATGATGATGGTTGAGTTTTTTGATTGCTGAAGAATACGATACATTTTAGAGTAGCAAGTATAACTTTCTCAATATTGCTAGTTTCTTAGGCCAATTGTGTGTATTTTGTAGGTAGTGACCATATCTAATCATAGACTACAAACTTGGCTAGTAGTTTCTATGGGTTTCTAGAGGTCATAATGCTAAACCATTTTTTTCATGTTTGCTGTATTTAGCACTTTATCATTGCCCCCAAGGTTCCAATTGTAAGAGATCCAATATCCTTTTGACATGCTCCATGGCTCCTTTTGAATCCAGAGGCCCAAAGGGAACTAAGAAAACATGTATATAGTATCTGTATTGAGCGTGACTATAGAAACTTTGATGATAGGTCCATAGAATGGCAAAAATGCAACTTTTTTGTACCTATTTTTTTTGCCCAAAAAAAAATTAGTGAGGTAAAAGCAAGCATATGTTTTGGTCACTAACCCATTGAAGTAAATGGGGCATTTTATCTCATGTCCTACAAAAATCTCCACTCTTATTTATATGCAATCAACCGTAAGGAATTGCTGTTTTGGGCAAAATGCACTGATCCATCAACTTTGGAGGCTTGTAGTGACCAAGGGATGAGAAAAATTACAAGTTTCTTATTTTTTCCGTATGTAGTAGTTATTGAACTATAAGATCATGAAAGTATTTTTCAAAATGAGTGGATCTACTATGGTTTTGGAATTTTTTCCCAAAACCCTGAAAGGACACTTTTATGTCCTGTTAGGTTACCATTCTAGTGTTAATTAATCTAAACATGGGTTGTGGTACTTTTCCCAAAATCATCTTGAATATATGGGAGAGAACCCCAGAGGACATTCACTTTTACCGATTCCAAAAAGTCCCAAAACATATGTTTCACGCACACTTTGGATGTTTATACCGCAAAAACCCTCTACACATTAATATTAACTTCAACCACTATTGCTGACCTACTTGCTACAATGATCATACAGGCATAGAGAGTTGGGATCTATGACAAGAGAATTTGGAGTACTACAGATTCAAGGACTTGACGGAGGAAGGCGCCAATGACATGTGGCTTCAGGATTACAAAGGAAAGCGGGAAAGTAAGGCTCATCAGCGGGAAAAAACAGGAAGATGGGCATCCACATAGGTCACTCCTGCGATGGAGCCACCATCATCTCTAGGATGGTGATAGCCGTTTTTTGGCTCTTTGTAATTGCCACAGTGAGTTACCTCACCCTACCAAAATCACCCAAACACTGTGGCTATCCCTACCATTTCACTGTACATAGGCGTGCGTGAGTCATGGGACTTTTCCCATATCTTCTTAAAAAACCCTCAATCAGCTAGTCATTGGGCTAGTTGAGCCAAAAAAATAAAAATAAAATAAAAAATATAAGTATATTATGGCCCATGCGTATGTAAATATTTCTTTGTATATAGGGCCTAAATAAAAGATTTTTTCATAATTATTTTGGTATTTATTTAAATATTTCTACCTAGGTGTGTGTTATTTATGCTCTGTACATTGCCTCACCATTACCACAATTTTTCTTACCATTTTTCATATTCTTTATTCCATATAGAAATATTTTCATGTAAGCTTCTCTTATATTTGGTGTAACTCCACCCCAACAAAAATCCAAAAAAACTAGTTTTATTTATGTGTATATTTTTTCACTATTGTGATTTTTCCCTTCCTACATCTATTTTGTTCTAAAAAATTAGAACACCAAAAATATTTATCTTTTTATGGTAGCCTCATAATGAGAGAGACTTCTTTTGACCCCTTTATATTTTTTCCACTTATATTATTTATATTTGACATGTACATATTTTTTAAATCCCTTAATATTTGATTTTCTTAGTTGTACTATTCACTTATATCATAATCTCAACAATATCTTCAATTATAGACCTACCAAATAAGGTCAAGGGTAGGTGGCATGCATACATGCACTATGGAGGGCTCACTCTTGGAGGTATTCAAAAGAATCATCCAAAGAAGGACCCCACAAGGACCTTGTGCAGTGGAAAAAAACGGTCTGTTTTGCTGAATTTTTAAAGTTCACTTGCTCTCCGGATTTGAAAAGGTGATACAAACAAAAGTTGTAGCTCGTGGGCTGAACTTTTGCCTCAAATTTTTTTATATTTTTTTGAGCTACGAGCTGTGAGCTATGATTTTATTAGTGGACCCCAGTTTTCCCATGCTATGCAGCCACACTCTCTCTTCCACTTTATCATTTTCCTCTTTCACACACACTTCTCCACTCATCATCCCCACCTCTCTCACCACTCCTCTCTGCACCCTACTCACCTTCTCCTCAACTTTGAAGAATAAGAGAAACCATGGTGAACTCATACCTCCCACACACAATTCCATTCCAAAATTGACCACCTAGTCTCATTTTTCCTCCTCCAATTTACCCATATCTATCAAAAAAACCACAAAATTCAGCCTCTTCTCTTAAAAGACAGCATCATGGTGGTTGATTACTCAGCTTCAATTACCTTGTCTCTCAAGGAAGGTCAAGAGTGGAGAAAAAATGTACCGTCAAAGCTAGTGGACCGTCAACAAGCGTCAAAATTGGCCCTACTCAAGACACTTGGAGCATCAACCTTGTAAGAAATCCACCTTTTCTTACCTCTTAAGAGTTTTTCTTCCTTATTTTTATCCTACATGGATACTCCCATTGTAAATATCCAATTCCATTTGTAAATTAATACTAACTCTACTAACACTAACCCACTGTGAAAAGTCCTATCACCTCCATTTCTCTCCTCTCTCTTTCCCCACCAACTTCTTGATAATTCCAAGCAAAAGAAATTAGATAAATTGTTGAAAATCTAACCCAACCATGGTTAGAGGAGTAACCCTAGCCTTCAAAATTGCTATAAAAGGAGGGTGTAGCTAGCACAAAAGGGGGAGCCATAAGCAAGAGCACTTTTGCTATAGCTTGAGAAGCCAAGCTCAACCTCTCTAGAAGGAGCTCTTGAGTGGAAGCTCATTGTCTTATGCATGTGCATGTGTTGTAATAGGGGATTAGAAAGGGAACTCTATGCCATTGTAAGAGAGAGAGTGATCATTCAATTGAGAGTAGGAAATCTATCATTTCTCCTACTAGTGTAAGCCCAACATTTGCTGAATCAAGGAGGGTGGATTTGGACTAAGCTTGGATACTTTGTCTTCCTTCCAACGTGAAGTAATGGACAACAATGATGCGTAAGTGTCTTGGTGTTTTTTGTTAAGTTCTTGATAGCTTGTCTCTGGTGTTGTCATCAATCTAGCCATAAATCCCACATACTGTAAGAGGGCGACATGGTGGAGAGGACTCCCCTGGCCTTAAGACAGTGATTGGGGTGGCTTTTCTTGTGATGTGTTGTGGTGAAATTTACGCAAGCTATGTTGAACAAATACTAATCTCACTTTGATTTGTCATGACAGATTTGTAAGAAGGTATTAATGCAACAAGCACCCCCTCCCCCTTTCTCTCTCTTTCTTAAATATATAGTTGTGTTTGCTTGATTATTGCCGATACGTTTCAAAGCAGCCCGAGAACTATCTCTCTCTCTCTCTCTCTCTCTCTCTCTCTCTCTCTCTCTCTCTCTCTCTCTCTCTCTCTCTCTCTCTCGTGTTTTAGTGTGTGAGAGTGTTCCATTGGTGTTAGGGTTAGTGTAAATTCCTTGCTTGTTTGTGGGTTGCTCTAACGATTCTCCTCTTTTGCGTCCTAGTTCGCTCTTAAACTAGGTGGTGCCCCTTGTGTAGTTGGGATTTGGCTGTGGGTTTGTTGTTTTGATTTGTGTTGTGTTGTGCCCCAGCCCCATTGAGCAGCACGGGAGCCTTGAAAGGTGTCTAGAGGTTGCTCTTCTTGTTGCCCGCCCCAGACCGCCTCAATGGTTAGAGATTGACTGGTCACTCTATAGCCATTCATCTAAGAAGGCTTTGATTACCACATGGGATGGTTATACAACTCATTCCACGTGGGGGACTTCTACAGTCTCAATAGATATATGCCATTAGGATTAGTATCTATTCATATAAGGAATATTGTTATTTTATGGATAGTTATCATTTTATGGATTATTATTGACATTTTTATGTATTGTTATCATATAAATTACTGATATTCTATGGATCTATATTTTCAATCATATTCTTTTGTTTATTTTAAGTATAATTTCATGTATATTCAAACTCCAATAAACAAAGAGTACTCAAGGGATGAAAATCTAAGGTAACAAATGAAAGTTTTAAATTAATTGTATAAATACACAACTTATTCTCTTTTTCCTCCATGATCATTCATTCAATGTTATCACATGCTCTACTCATGCTACAATTATAGACTACGTTCATAAGTTAAACTCAACTAAGTTACTAAGGGTCAATCTTTCTTTTTGCAACCGAGCCTAGACCATGATGAGGCCCTCTTATTCTTCCAAATTCTTTGAAGAGGAATACGAGATGGATATTATAAGTTAATTGGCTACACTTCCTTCAAAATTGTATGAGGGGATATTCTTGAAGTATGTCTTGGGATTCTCTGTATGCTGAGAGTAGAGGTTATCTGTATCTACCAGACAAGGAATTGAAAGAATTTCAAGTGCCCAATACCTCTCTAGCATGGGACACTTACATACAAAGCCAACCAAAATTTAGGAATGATGGCGCTATCCGACGTCAGAGATTTTATTTGAGGTGGGCACGAATGAAGATACCTTCAGGGAAACCCAAGATAGGACGAAGAGTAATTTTCATTGATTCCTACCTTCTCTTGAAATACCTTCATAGGGAAAATATTATAGCTCCCAAGGCCTTGATGATGAATATGAAACTAGGAGTATCCAAGCTTATAGTTTTCAAAGTTTGGAATAGAGTAGAATGTGTTGCAACCACCCATTTCCATCATTTACCCCAAAATTTGGACATGTTTGGAAAGATGCTATAGGATAATCCCCTTAACTTAACGATAGTCTTTGACTTTTATGATAAAACTCAAAGTTTCTAAGAATATGCCAGTATATCCTCTCAAAAAAGTGCATGAACAACCCTCTTTCAATATAAGAAGTTAAGTGAAAGAAAAGATCATACCAATTGGATCCACATACTACTAGAGAGTGACACAAGTGGTAGTGAAGAGTTGTATAAGGATGAACATGAATGTGGTCAGTACACACAAAAAACCTTTGATAATGGCATGTCCATCATCTCTCAATGGGACAATAATAAGCCGATAGCCGCATGTACAAATTGGAAGATGGAAGCCTTTCCTATATATGTATCCCCTCAATATCTTTAGACTACAATTGATACCACGTTTAATATAATTTAGTCTAAATTCTCCAATTTTACTTTTTCTTCTCTGTTTTATAAGTTTCTTCAAGTTTAGGAAAATTATTTTTGTAAAACCAGATGAAGTTATGTTTACAAAACTAAAAGTACTCAAATCTGGTATCACACGAGTTTTCATAATGATTGCAACTAACTTAAAGAAATGGCCCCAAAGAATGTCTCCATGAGTGCCAATCCACTGAATGGCCATGCAAATGTTGGCCATAATTCCCTTCATACAATAATTGAACATGGCATCGATGCCATGCTTCAAAATTCCCAACCTGGTAATTTCTACGGTGAAGGATGAGATGTTGAAAAGACTCTTGAAGAATGGACTGAGCAGATGGGGGAATACTTTGATCTAGCCCTCTCCACATACGAGAGCAAGGCTAGCATGCCTGAATTCAAGTTAGAGAAGACATTCACTTTGGTGGAAGGATCACTATAGAAAGAACCACATTGAACCCGCCAATGCTACATGGCAATACCTTAAGACTCAACTTCGAAAGAATTACCAGAACCGTACATATCATTCAAAGTGTCCTAATGATTTTCATTACAATCAGGGAAACATGGATTTAGAAAGACACTATCAACACTTCTTAATGTTGGTTAAATATGAACCTCAAGGTATGACTCAAGAAGTCAAGGTTGATTGGTTTATATTTGGACTTCACTCACCTCTAAAAGAATGCATCCAAGCCCTACGGTTTACTACCTTTGATGACGTAATAGATGCAGGGAAGCCCTTTGAAATGGATCTTAGTTTAGGAAGGAGAACCTCCAACCACAACTTAAGACGTCCTCGACCCTAAGAAGATAATGTCAACCCTAGAACAACTCCAGGAGGTATGTATATTATCGGGCTTTACGTAAGCTTCCATGACACCGTCAATGAGAAAGCTCAATCCATGCAACGTCGAGTTCCTCGAGTGATCCATGCACTCTGCTCAATGGGCTCCACGGGCGACTGTCTCTCCCTGCTGTACCAACGTGAGGAAAACATCTATGCAAAGATTGACGCAAATGATGCTATTGCGAGAGCTCGTGGGCAGGGAAAGTTCTACGTTCTAAAGGAGACCATTGCGGTATATCACAAGAAGTTTTCCGTGGTTTCCCTTGTGTGAAAGAGGGTGCAATTCACACAATATATCCCTAATCCAAGAGGGAAAAAAACGTGTGAACTATACTCCCACAAGGGAATACTAAAGTAATAAAATTCCCTAGCTTGAGTTTGCCCAGCATGGGATAATGTAATTTCCCTCTTTGAAACGCAACATTCCCTTGTAGGGATACAAAATGGAGTTTATAGTTCCATGTGGGAAAAAGCAAAGGGTTCAAATTCCCTATTGTACTTTTTCTTATCTCAATTCCCTAGTGGGAAATTTTGTATTCGACACATGCAACAATCCCTAATTACATAAGTAGCACAAATGTGGGAATAATAAGACTTTCAACAAAGTACTCATAGAGACCTTGAGTTGAAAGGGATAAATAATGTGCCGCATGCATGACTTGGAAGGATCATTTGCAAAATAAGGAGGGTTTGGGAGAAAGAATAATTCTTTTTACTTTGGATAGGTCACTTTTGTGTTGTTCATGCTTCGTCATCTTCTTGGAAAAACATGTGGCTATTCATTTGCCAAAACATGATACTATTTCTTGCTATTTCTAAATCACTAACGAGATCGGAGAAGTTATGATTATTATATTCATGACCATATAAATCAGTTGAAATTTGGTAAGCATCTATCTTCTTTTATATTAAAAAAGTTCTTAGTTGAGGTTGAATTGGTAAGCATCTATCTTGAAGAGTGAACATAGCAATGTCTTACTTGTAACTATTCCTTAAGAACTTAGGTCAATTTTTGCACATTGAATGACGTACATATTTATTTGGGCATATGTATTAATTTATGTTGTATAGACTAGAGAACAGTTTGGCAACACGATCAATTATTTATTTAGTCTCTACTCAATATATTCCCACTTGTATTGTACTCTATGTAGAGTTCAGAAGTATACGATAGTTCTCATAATAGCAAACACTATATTTTTTGACTACCAACAATGGAATTTTTTTGACCAATGTTGGTAGGACATTTAATATGAAATCCTTCGCTTAATGATGGCCTTTGGTCCATCACGCATGGAATCTAAGAACAAAGGTGAAAAAGGACATATAAACATGACATGCTAAAAGAGAACTTAACAAATGCTATCGGCATATTTTATAACTTGATAATTTTTACTTACAGTATCTCTCTCCTCCTCTAGGTCAACACTTATCACACATGAGTCTCCATTCCTTGTCATTTTGAATGAAGAGAAGTGTGTGTCCTTTGAAGCCAATCACATAAGAGTGTTACAAACATACTACATTAATGCAAAGGAATTTCAACACAATTTCAAGCATCAAAAACACCATATGCATAGTTGATCAAAGACATATGAAAGCTTGTATAAATGTTCATGTACCTTAATCTCATTTCCTTCTTGCGCATTTCCTTCTCCCCCATTGTTTTTTGGAGTTTCAAATGAGCCACCACTTGTTGGAGATTCACCTTTCCAAATTTGGTCACGTAGACGAGGGGATTGCTATTAGAGTAACAAAACATAATAATAGATATCATGTGATGACTTTCTCTATTAGAGTATGCGTATACTTATCTAATTTTTCTACTCCACAACAAGCAAAATATCATGCATATCAAATATAGGTTTTCAATACTTGCACTATAGGAATAACATATATGAGATACAAGGATTTAGTAGGTGTGGCAAGCGGTTAGCAGCTCTTATCTAGATCTACTTACTCTCTCGACATTCTGTTGACTTTCCATAGATTCTTCTTGCTACATAACATCGTTGGTCTCAATGCCATGTCCTTTGTCCTATGAGTATATGAGTAGCTAGGTAAAAAACGTATATCCACACACTATGAAAATTTTCAAGTGTTTATCGCGTTTTGTAGAGAGAAGGTGTAAATTCAATAAAAGAAACAAGAGAGAGGCACTACAAGAGGCTCTTCACATTAGCGACGCTCACACAGCGACGCTCAAAAAAAAAAATTCCCGGCGTCGCTATGAGCGTCGCTATAAGCGTCGCTATGAGCGTCGCAAATTTACAAAGAAATTTGCGACGCTCATAGCGACGCTCATAGCGACGCTCATAGCGACGCCAGCTGGGGTAAAAAAAATAACCGAGCGCGCCCAAAAACTCACATCTCAGATCTGAGTTTTTCGGCGCCCTCAAGCAAAGAACAGGTAACGCTCTCCCTCACTCTCTCTCTCTCTCTCTCTCTCTCTTTTTCTTTTACACACACACACACACACACACACACACACACACACGAGGAGAGGAAGGAGAGCCAGGTATGCTCCTTCCCTCTCCTCATTCTCATGTTCCCTTCCCCTCTTTCTCTCTCCATCGCGCTCTCTCTCACACACACACACATACACACACACATATAGTGTTTTTGAGAGAGAGAGAGAGAGAGAGAGAGAGAGAGAGAGAGAGAGAGAGAGTGCAAAAACGCACACACATACATAAACAAAGAATGCACACACACATTGAGAGAGAAAAAGAGAGAGAGAGCATGCATAAACAAAAAACGCACGCATTGAGAGAGGAAAAGAGAGAGAGAACATGCATAAACAAAAAACGCACACATTGAGAGAGGAAAAGAGAAAGAAAACATGCATACGATCCAAAAAAACGCACACACATTGAGAGAGAAAGAAAGAGAAACTAAGGGAGCGTCGTAGGAAACTAATTAAAATTAAAAGACCTAAAGATCTAGCCGACGAGGAGTTGAACTGAAGACCTATTATTCAAGAGAGAAATGGCATAATCAATCTATCACACTTGGCATGGGTGATAGAAAGGTTATACCATTTATCTCTTTTTATTGGCACACACATCCACACACGCGCACACACACAGGAAGAAGAGAGTTATAACGTCGTAGGAAACTATTTTAAAAGACGTTAAAGATTAGGTTATATGTAGACTTACATTAAATTAGATTTAGGTTTATTTTTAACTAGATTTACATTTATTTAAGCTAGATTTAGATTTATGTTATATTAGATTAGATGCGGGTCTCCATAGACTGCGATGCCTGCATGAAGCGGGTGAAGAAAGCCCTCAATGGAATATAGGGTATTGCTGCCTTCACTCATAGTGGGCTCCGTCGATCCAAAAGTACTGGTGAAATGTCTTCAGAAGATAGGGAAGAAGGTGGATCTTCAGGGCGGCAAGAGTCACTACATCCCCGACACAATGACCATCTAGACAACCTCTAGTCATTAGACTTACGTTAAATTAGATTTAGCTTTATTTTTAGTTAGATTTACGTTTATTTAGATTTACGCTTATTTACGTTAGATCGAGTCCACGCAAGAATTACTTACGGTTTAGGGTTTAGAGTTAGACGAACAGTGAAAAGATCTACTGTGAAAAGATGTTAAGATGAAGTGAAGTGCTACAGCTAGAGAAGAGGCAAAGGGATTTTGTCCACTACATGCAGTATCATGTAGACGTGGGTGTCTAGATTTCTTGTACCCACAAATATAGGTATTGACCAATAAAGACGAGATTATAACCCGGTGGTTCTGATCTCCGTGCACCTCTAGACCGAGGTGTGCGGGGATTGGACATGACTAGAGAATGTGAGGTAAAGAGAGAGAGAGAGAGAGAGAGAGAGAGAGAGAGAGAGAGAGAGAGAGAGAGAGAGAGAGAGAGAGATAAGATGAAGAATGCCAATAGAATATTAAATTTGTTGTCTAGGTTATAAGTTTTTTATCCTCATTATGAGTAGCGACGAGGATGTGGGACCGTCCAACCGAAACACCTATCTCTCAACGAGGGTCTTATGTCCTTGTAATCAATGCAAGCATGCTGTGCGACGGACAAGACGTGTTTCTTTGCAGCACGTTCGTGAATTTGGCGAGTTCGATCCATCTATTATAGATCGAGTTGTTGCCAATTATAACTCGTCGGACTCTGACGCTGGCCAACAAGCAGCAATCTTGCAACCCAATAGACGTATTCGCAGGCGCTTTGGTCAAGCAGCATATGTGAGGCCACAAGATGTAGCCTCTGACAGCTCGGGGGATGATCATGCAGAGCACATTCCCAACGAGGCAATGTTTGAGCCCGAGATTGATGAAATGATCGAGACGATCATGGATTCAGAAAGGCTTATCTATGATGATATGAAAAGTGAAGCCGATACATCATTGTATAATGGAGCACGTATGTCTAGATTGAAAGCACTCCTGGTTCTTCTCAACATGCAGGCAAAGTTTGGATGGAGTGACACTAGCGTCACAGCGCTTTTCAGGTGATCTATTACAATTAGTTTACTTTAATAGAGCTCATGGTGTATAATGATCTGATAGATTTCTACACGACTGTATCATATTTTTATGTTGTGTAGATTGCTGAAAGAGCACATTCTACCAGCTGACAATGTGATGCCAGATTCCCGAGATGAAGCAAGAAAGATTTTGCGAAACTTGGGGATGGATTACAATTCTATCCACGCTTGTCCTAATGACTGCATTCTTTTCAGAGGGGAATACACAGACATGGAGAAGTGTCCGAAATGTGATTCCGAAAGATATCGAGTAGATCTCCACGGGACAAAAATTCCACAAAAGGTTTTGCGACATTTTCCTTTGCTTCCTCGCATCAAGCATTTCTTCGAATGTAAGTCCATGGCCGCCCTAGCATCATGGCATGAGGAGAATAAATCTTCGGATGGTGTGCTACGAATTCCTGCAGATTGCGCAGCCTGGAAACATATAGATGGAACATGGTCGGATTTTGCCAGGGAAGCTCGAAATTTGCGCTTAGGCCTGGCTATGGATGGCGTAAATCCATTTGGTCAAAGATCAACATCTTACAGTGTATGGCCCGTTGTCATCGTCAACTACAACATTCCCCCGTGGTTGACTACGAAGAAGGGGCACCTATGGCTAAGCTTGATTGTGCCAGGGCGATATAAAGTGGGGAATATGGATGTGTATCTTCGTCCACTATTGGAAGAGCTACAACAATTGTGGATTGGCATAGAGGTGGTGGATATGAGCCGACACACAGGACGACGGAATGCTTTGATCAGAGGTATTCTAATGTGGACCATGCATGACTATCCCGGGCTAACAGAATGCTCAGGTGATCTATTGACACTCCTCTCTCAGACACTGTAAATCTTGTTTTTCCCCATAGTTGATCTATTATCATGTGTATACATGCAGGGCTTCAAACAAGCGGATACAGAGCATGTGTCACATGTGGACCTAGACTGAATGCACGTAGGGCACCCTCACTGAAGAAGCAAATCTACGAAGGTCATCAAGCGTATCTTCCGGAGAATCATGTGTTACGCGACGGCTTTTTGGGAAGAGAGCCACCAAGGATGTCTGCACAAGCATGGTTAGAGCAGAAGGAGATGTGCGATGACGGATTGCCTCCAGGGATGAAGAGACTATCTCTATGGTACGAGTTACCATACTGGCCTCGACTCGTGATCAATCACTTGCTCGATCCAATGCACATATTCAAGAATGTGGGTAATCTACTATGGGACCATTTGACCGGCAAGAAAGATACTTTGGGAGCCAGAGTTGACCTTAGAAATGTGGATCGTATGGAGCAATATTGGCCGCAAACAGCGTCTGATGGATCGATAAAACTTCCTAAAGCACCATGGATTTTCACAGGAGCCCAAGAACGCAAAGTAAAAGAGGCCATTCGATCTTTGCGGACCCCCACTGGCGTAATGCACTCGCTCCGAACGTGTTTTACTAAAGAAGGAAAGCTTACCGGTTTGAAGTCACACGATTGGCATAAAATGTGTCAGGTACGTTCATAGTGGACTTTAATATCATTGCATAAAATGTGGACTTTAATATCATTGCTGCACATACTTTACAGTTTATTTTACCGGTTGCCATTGAGGGATGTTTGTCTCTCGACATCCGTAACACAATCTACAAACTTGCAAAGCTGGTGCAATGGATCTCACAAAAGGAGATCGACGTAGACTCCATACCATTCGCCAAACTAAATGCTGCGGAGCTTGTGTGCATGTTTGAGAAACATTTTCCTACTACAATGCTAACCATTCAGGTGCATCTTCTTATTCACATAGTTGATGAGGTGGAAATAGCTGGCACAGTTCATTCCAGATGGATGTTCTTCTTAGAGCGTTTCATGAAAACGCTTAAGGGATATGTGCGTCAAAAGGCACGTCCGGAGGGTAGCATGGCAGAAGGTTGGTTGGTATTTCATCCTACAAAGTCTACATCAAACTGGTGGTACGTCATAGAGGTAGCCCCTCGTAGTGCAAGGACGTATGAAGGCTACCATGTGCCAATCACAACGACATCAATGGAGGAGATCAGAGAAGATGCTCAATCAGAAGCCGCTGCGGTGGTGCCAGACGAGCATCAAGATGCTACTGCTCTATATGGGGTGCATGCAGAGGAGCTACAAAATGAAACAGAGGATATGTGTTTAAACGGAGAGCTCTATATAGATATAGGAAGTTATGCTGAGTTATGCGAGGATGAGAGAGAGATCTCTTAAAGCCACAAATATTGTATTTGAACAATTTTGCTCCGTGCTGTAAAAGCTCTAGCTCTTTTGATTGAAAATTCTGAGTTTTCGACTTGCCTCTTCTACCACTCGATTCATTGCATCATTGTATTTATATGCGTCATTACGTCATTGTATTTAATGGTATTTGCGTCATTGTCTACTCTATTCATTCAATATTAAGTTTAAATATTCGTGTGTTTAATGCAGGTATGGATGATGAGGAGTTTCTTTCTTCTTTGTCACCGCAGCAGAGACAGTGGTACGTGGAGCGTCATCGCTCTGGCGCATCATCGCGCGTTCCTACACCATCCGCATCTCCCTCTCTTTCGGAGCATTCGGCGCGCTCCGAAGCTTCGGCGTCGACGAGACGAGCGTCACACTCTTCTAGACACCGGCGCTCTAGTGGTGGCGGTGGCGGTTGTTGTGGGGATTCCGCCACCGATGCCTCCACACCGCCTCGTGTTCGACGAGGCTCTTTACCCTCCCCTTCTTTGCCCGCCCCCACACCAGCCACAGCATCGCCGTCTACGCCAGGTTTTGCACGGCTGACTGTTCCTAGAAGCTACACACCTCTACCTACTCCGCCAGGAGCCACCCCACTCGACACTCCTCGCTTCGGGGCCCAGACGCCGGTGGAGACACCTGACGTCCGTACCCCCATCGACACGCCGCTAGAGACCCCTGCCGGGACACCCAGGTTCACGCGTCACCGGCCAGAGGGCTTGCCTTACTCCGTCGACATCAGCGGCGGCATCATCATGGATGATGACGGCAAGAAGGTGATCTCGCGCATGCGTGGTCTTTGCTCTCAGCTGTTTAGACACTATATACTAAACAAATGGAGTGAAGTACCAAGTGATTTAAAAAACAGAGTCATCAGCATACTTCATGATGAGTTTCCCGTTCCAACACGGGATCAGCGCTTCAATGAAGACCTGATGAAGATTCGAATGCGCGAATACTGCAAACACAAGCGTTCCGAAGTGCAAAAAGCAATCAAGAATGGGTGGAATAGGCCAGATTGGCTGGCCAAAGAAGATTGGAAGAATGCGAAGAAAGCAGCGCGCGAGAATCCCGACAAGTGGAAGCAACAAAAAGATGCAGCCAGAGCGCGAGTAGAGGCAGGGAGCTCGCACCACTTGGGGAGCGGTGGATGGGCATCATTTGAGGCCGATTTTGTAAGTCTTTTCACATTGCTCTTTATGCATGTTCGATAGTTTAGGGTTTATGAGTTTTTTAGTTCTAACATAATGAAATCTTTGTATGTTTTGACAGTGGTCGATGACAGGACGTGATCCCACACCGTACGAGCGCGAGTACGCAGGCAGGAAGGGCTTAAACGCCCTGATGGACATTCTCAGTTCTCGCAGCGGCATGGTTAGTATTACGGTTTACTCTTTTTTATTTTTTGTATTGTTTTATAAATGTCGTTATATGTTTATACTTACTGAAAACTGTCTTATTGTCTTTTTTTGCAGAATCCGACAGATACGCCGCTTGGACGCGATGAGACGTCTGATTAGACGACGTCAGTTTAGCCGTAGCTAGATAGCATTAGTTTAGGGTTTCTCATAGCTTATGTATCATGAGACGGATTTTATACGTCTTTTTGAACCATGTATATTATTACATTTGTCACCGCAATTCCTTTTGCCAATCAATTCTTTATGCCTATGATGTTGTACAATTGTCATTATTACATTTGCCAATCAATTCAGTTTGTCTATGATGTGTACAATTGTCAATTTTGCAAACAATGCGTCTTGTGGGTGACTATTTTGGGTCTATTATTTACCTTTGCACTTTTTTTAAAAAGTGAATCAAGTACAATATGGTTGATGGGTGGCAGGGCATTCAATGCCCTGCCACCAAAAAAATATTCTCTCAGGCGTCGCTATAAGCGTCGCTATTTATGGCTCTGTAGCGTCGCTATATGCGTCGCTATACTCTTCTGTGAGAGCGTCGCTATAAGCGTCGCTATAGGCGTCGCTATAAGCGTCGCTATATAGCGACGCCTACAGCGACGCTTATAGCGACGCAGATAGCGACGCATATAGCGACGCTCTCGTAGCGACGCTTTTAGCGACGCTTATAGCGACGCTGGGGGTTATAAAAACCCAGTGTATTTCCGTCGCTAAGAGCGTCACAAGAGCACATAACCTCTTGTAGTGAGGAGGGCAGGGTTTTTTTGTGTGTTTAAAGTATTACTACGACTTTATATGCTGTTGTTACCGCTATTATTATCGTTGTTATTACCGCGCTCATTACCATTGTTATATCCGCTGCCCAAATTTAGCACCTAAACTTTCAAATTGTGGATTAACTCCCCCCCCCCCCCCCCCCCCCCCCCCCCCTCCTTTAAATTTGGTGTTTCCCTCCTCTCAATAAAAATAAAAAAGTATTGTATATAATTTTCAAATATAAAAAAGAAGAGAAAGAAAGAGAGAGAGAGAGAGAGAGAAAGAGAAAGAGGGGGGGAGAAGGAGGCGGGGGATATAAGGCCCGATTCAGACGCTACGACAGAAGTGCTTCCCACAGGGGCATCTAAGTTGTGTGGCAAAAGCCTATTTGCTGTAGTAGATATCATCTTCCTCTGGGCCCGCCATTTTTCTTCCGACACACCCCCTCGGAAGAGCTGCTGGCCTCTCTCCACCTCTCTCTATTTTTCGCTCTTCTTCCTAGACATGCAAAAAGCCTTTCTTCCTCCAGTCTCGTCTGAACCTAGCCTAAGATTACCCTTGTTTTCAACTAAAATAATCATTGTCAATTAATTAACATAATTGAGCATATTCTTAAATCTAAAGAGAGGAAGAGGAGGGAGAGAGAGGTGAATGGATTACACGATAAAAAAACTTCATAACTGTAAAATGTTTATGAATAATCTTTCAAAAGATCTCTACATGAAGCATCATCCAATTCTAAGCCCATGGCTCCTAAATCAATAAAGAGAGAAACGGTATTGTCGTTTGTGGATGCATTGCCAGCTTCATCATCCTCGAGTTCCTCATCCTCATCTCATTATCTTCAACATCATGACAATCATCCTCGCTAAACTTGCTGCCGTCGGACTTGATTCATCGACTTCCCTCTCCTCTGTTTCCACCTCATCCAAAGTCGGAGGTGGAAGAGGGTCAAAGATAGTCTCCACTTCATTAGTGGAAAAAATGATTCTCCCCTGAGGTGTTACGAGAATTACGAACCAAAGTTTTGGTTGGTGGATTGTTGGGATATAGATGACCTATAAAATAGAAGCTCAAAGTGAGTAACATTGGTATAACTAACGCTACAACAAGTAAATAAGAATAAAAAAGGTACATGTCACTCACCTGCTCACAATTGCGCGATAAAACTAAATTTTCATACCTCCCTGTGTGATGCATACTAGAGTCCACCATGTAGAGGCCATTCTCATGTCGTCTAGACACATTTGCAAACCACTTGCACTCGAAGATGAAGCTATGAAAGGTTCTAAAATTAACCTTTAGTATCCTTTCAATACTTCCGCAGTACCTGGCTTCATCACCATCTGTGTCAAAGTTGCCCATGATGGCACAATCCATGGTGGTTCTACGCTCGTCAATGTGGCGCATACGAAAGTGACGATCCTTTGAACACATACAGTTAAAGGAAAGGCACTACAAAATAGAAAAATATAATAATTTATCAAATATATATTAAAGATAATTTCAAGCAATAGCGAGACAATATGGTTTAGGTATATGAGTACTCTACCTTTGGTACACAGCCTCGTGCATACTCCCATTCTTTGCTGGTGATGTCTTCTCCGCGCGCTTTTGCCGCGGTCATTCTCTCATGAATCCACTATACACTAATGAGATATGGGAAACATGCAAGGTGTCTAGGCACTGGGGGTGCCGTCCTTCTTCCATGTGCTTGTTTCCATGCTTCCCTCTCTTGCAAACGCTTGGACTTTGTTACTGTCCACAAGTCCACCCACTTGGTCATAATCTTTGCATTGAGAATGCAAAAGTTATCCACCACTCGGGATAGATTCATATCCATGTTAAGTAGTTTCCCCTTTCCACTTGTCAAGTGTGAAGTCATCCTTGAGTCTTCCTCGTCTGACCACATGCGAGCCATTGAAGGATCAACTTGTGCCAAATACTCTGATATGTACACAAATGCCTCTTGAACAACCCACCCTTCGGCCATACATGCCTCTGGTTGAGACCGTAGCCGCACAAAATCTTTGAGAGTCTTTAAACACCTCTCTAAGAAGAACATCCATCGTGTGTGCACTACTCCACATATAGCTATCTCCTCCACCATGTGAACCAAGAGGTGATTTGACTAAGAAGGACCGAGAAAATAGCATCCTTGACTTTCTTGTCCCGACATATACACATACTCACCGCGGTAGAATGAACTACAATGTAGATCAGGAAAAGGGAAAGTGAGTGATAGTCATACACACAAACTATAGATAGAATAGGGAGTATGAAGATTACCTGAAGCATCTTGTGCCAATCGTGGGACTTCAACCCATACAGCTGAACGCTTCCACTCTTCTTCGCTTTTGTGAAAGCTCCTTTTAGCGACCTCATGTATCCTGTTGGTGTCCGAATAGAGGCAATGGTACCCTTTAACTTGTCTAATTCTTCTTTTGCTAGCATCTATGATGCTTTAGGAAGCAAATCTTTCCATTTGAAGCACGCCGTGGAGTGACAGAGGCGGGGAGACGTTTTAAAAGCCTCAAATCCTCCCTCGCACCCAAAGAGTCCTTCTTGCCAATAATGTGGTCCCATAGTGTTTGGGCTACATTCTTGAATATGTGCATGGGATCCAAGAGGTGTTGTATTTTTAAGTCCTTCCAATATGGAAGCCTTAAAAATATGGAATACCTTGACCATATGTGCATGCTCATTGCGGTATAGCATGCAATCATTGACGCACGCCTAGATACGCTCATACTCCATTCTAAGTGCAGTGACATACGATCTAGCTCGTGCTGATCTGGAGGCATGTGGTGGCAACATTTTTCCCATCAAACTACAACAAACATGCGTATTAGTATAATTCCTAGAAGACTACACCATAAAGAGAGAGGGAGAGAGTATATGAAAGCCACTCCTTACTTACAGAAGTAGTGCATCGACACTTGCATTACTCCAACCGAGTTTTTCTTGCAAGTTGAGTACTTACAACGATGCTCGGAGAACTGAGTACCGTGCACCATCATAAAGAGGTGTTCGGGCACTCGTCATCAATCTATCCTCCATTTCGGCAGTCCGTTTAGTGCGGGGCTGACAATCCTCTTCGCACACGTCACGCTCATGAGCTCGTAACTCATCACACATGTCGAACATGTACTCATCCTCTACCTCAAAGTGTGACGAAGACGTCGTAGGAGCTACCGACGTAGAGCCAACGGCAGGATTACCATGCGGTGCACCCAAATCGCCTAGTCGCTCTTGCCTTTGCCGTTTGGCCTTGTGCGCCGGTGCACCACCACCAAACACCAACCAATGAGGCACCTCCTCAAGCAACGGCGTGCTCTCATCTCTCCAAGTTCTTTTCCGAGGATACCAAAGCCCTTTGTTCTCCACGTGCTCCAAAGCAATGCACCTCAAGCAAGGAATTGCCCTTTTGGGCTTGGCGCAAGGACAAGGTAGTTTTTCCTTGAGCCAACGATCTCGCTCTGGGCCTTCAGAGGACCACGATCATCCCCGCGTGTGTAGGACATCTCCCTTCCCACCTCTCTCCTTCTCCAAGCTTCTCAAGTTTCATCGAAGAGGGTTTCGTCTAAGTTTCGGCAAGGGGGTATTCTGCCATTTTCTTTGGACGCTCAACCTATTCAAAGTTCAACCGCGCTACAAAGAAGAGGTAAACACAAAAGCACATCCTCCCTCTTCCCCTTTTGTTTTCTACTACTACTACTACTACTACACACACACACACACAACTAAACAAAAATAGAGAAAATAGAGAATCCATTATAACATACTTCGTTCATTAGGAAATGGTTGTTTTGCACGGCTTGTTTGAAATGGTTGTTTTGCTAAGCACGTTTGAAAATGGTTGCTTTGCTACGCACGTTTGAAAATGATTGATTTGTCACGCACGTTTTGGGAATGATTGTTTGGATAGTATTAAATGAAATAGAGAGAGAGAAAGAGATAAATGAAGAGAGAGAGAGAGAGAGAGAGAGAGAGAGAAAGAGAGAGATATTTAAAGAGAGGGATAGAAATAGATAAAGAGAGTGAGAGAGGAAGAGAAATGTTAGATAAATAGAGGTAAATGTTAAATAGCGAGAGAGAAATAGATAAAGAGGGAGAGAAATGTTAGATAGAGAGAGAGAAAGAGGGATAGAGGCAGATAAATAGAGAGAGAGAGAGAGAGAGAGAGAGAGAGAGAGAGAGAGAGAGAAAGAGAGAGATAAAAATAGATAAAGAGGGAGAGAAATGTTAGATAGAGAGAGAAATAGATAAAGAGAGTGAGAGAGAAAGAGGGATAGAGGTAGATAAATAGAGAGAGAGAGAGAGAGAGAGAGAGAGAGAATTAATGTGTGTGTGTGTGTGTGTGTGTGAGAGAGAGAGAGAGAGAGAGAGAGAGAGAGAGAGAGAGAGAGAGAGATTTAAAGAGAGGGAGAGAAATGTAAAATAGAGAGAGACAAATAGATGAAGAGGGAGAGAAATGTTAGAGAGGGAGAGAGAAATAGATAAAGAGAGTGAGAGAGAAAGAGGATAAATAGAGAGAGAGAGAGAGAGAGAGAGAGAGAGAGAGAGAGAGGGAAAGAGGGAGAGAGATAGAGATAGGGATAGGGATAGAGGGAGAGAGTGATAGGGAAAGAGGGAGAGAGATAGAGATAGAGATAGGGATAGGGAGAGAGGGAGAGAGGGAAAGAGGGAGAGATAGAGTGAGAGAGGGAGATAAAGAGAGACATAGAGGGAAAGAGGCAGAGAAAAAGAGAGAGAGATAGAGGGAGAGAGGGAAAGAGGGAGAGAAAGAAAAAGATAGAGGGAAATAGGGATAGGGAAAGAGAGAGAGTAGATAGAGAGGGAGAGAAAGAGAGGAATAGAGATAGAGATAGGGATAGGGAGAGAGGGAGAGAGGGAGACAGAGAGGGAGAAAGAGAGAAAGATAGAGGGAGATATAGAGTGCGAGAGGGAAAGAGGGAGATAGAGGGAAATAGGGAGAGAAAAAAAGAGAGAGAGAGATAGAGGGAGAGAGGGAAAGAGGGAGAGATAGAGTGAGAGAGGGAAAGAGGGCGAGAAAGAGAGAGATAGAGGGAAATAGGGATAGAGAAATTCACTCTTTGTCGACCAACCAGAGAGATGGCCAAGTATCGGGAGCAACATACAGAATTTGATACTTGGCGATGGTTGTTTGAAAACAACCACATATCTCGCTAGCAATTCGACATGGTGGTTGGACCACTACAAGCGGTAAGTTTCAACAAGTAATTTTGTATCAATTGTTTTGAGCTGTGGATAATTGTTTAATTTGGTTTGGGTTTATTTAGAGTCAAAGTGATCCAACATACATGCCTCTGGACGACAAGGAGGATTAGATAAAAGAATGTTTTGTCAAAACATTCGTAAAGTCCCAATGTGGTACAATGTATATATAAGTATTTACTTTTTATTGTAACTTTTTTAAATAGTTGATCTTCTACATTTTTAATTGTCAAGGTAAAATAAATTCAATTTCAGTTCTTTGGTATTTTTTATACTCTTCCAAAAAACAATTGATGTTTTATGCAGGTCAAAAATAAAGGTGCTCATTTGGGCCACCTAAATTTGGGTGGCCCAAATGAGCATATTTATTTTTGAATTGGCATTTAGCGGTAATATACGTGATAATAACAACGGAAAAGGTCGCGGTAATAGCAGTGGGTATATTGCCGTGACTATTACCGCGCTTATTAATGGTAAACCACTACCACGTTCATAGCCACGGTTATTGCCGCCCACACAAATTTTTCTCTCTCCTTTTTTCTTTGTTTTTTCGTGGCAATGTTAGCGGTTATAGACAAGTCCTCTTATAGTGACATTATTATAACCATTACAAGCACCCCTTCCCTTCCTATTATAATGTCTCCATTCTAGCACTTTGGCATAAACGTCATCAACATCCCATGGGAAAGAATAACCTTCTCCAAAATCGATTTCACCCAGCATGTGAATGTTGGCTTCAGTGAAATTACGAATATGTTGAGCTTGGTCTCTATGAGTTCGCAAGTTAACACTGGAAAACTCCTTCAAAGCTGTGTCATTAAAGCCTTTTTTAAACCATGCCCTAATTATCTTCATTCCATCATTAAACGTGTGAAGTTGCTGAGGGTAAAATTTATGTAAGAAAGCCTTTCCCCTTACCTCAAATAAGTGAGCAACTTCTTTGGGACGGAAGATTCATTCGTGAGTCAAGGATAATGCATCCGGATAGATTGGACCCATGTTTGAGCCAATGGCACGTGATCTGTTAAATGGTAAGATTAAATTAGATCTAAGAAGGCCACACTTGGACAATTCAAGATTTTCATGTTTTCATCCTACCATTAGATTTCCTATCCTCTAGTTTCCTATACGCCTAGATCAATAGGGATCAAGAATACCTTTTTTTTTCTTGCAAAACTCACAATTGTGAGTGAATTATATTGATCATCTCAAAAAATTACAAGAACTTGCCATGCTCGTGCCGAGCCATGACACCATCCAGAGACCAAACTTACATCAGCTATCTGGGGAGCCACCCCTAACGTCCTGCCCCCATGGCCTTGATACACTAGAAGATTAGTAAAGAACATAATAATGAACCTAGGGATCAAGAATCCTAATGGATTAAAAGAGAAAAGGCAGACTAAGAGTTTGAAAACTTGTTTCTAGTAAGTTTAAACTATAGCAAAGTTGACAATGTATTAAGGTCACAACATGATGAAAATCAAAATCCATAAAAGAAAGTGTCAAAAACAAAGACAATGGGTAGAATATACCTTGGATGAGCAATGTTATTATGAGGCATCGTTTGCTTGTATTTGTGTCCTCATTGAAAGATTACAAAAGTTGCAGAGTAGCTCTCGTTCCCTCAAGCCGTAATCTGTGCACACCCCCTCTACGGTACTTTGTTGGGCTGCCTTAAGCACTACCGCATGTATGCCCAGCCACTAGCTTTGCGTTCTGCCAGAGCTCCACCAGAAGAACGACAAATGAGTCGACACCAAGCATAGGGTTTAGAGCTAGCGCTTCAATATAATCACAACACCGATTTTAAGCAAGGTTATCGTGGCTGCAAGGCTTAAGCGGCAGGGCCGTTTGTATGGCTGGCTCCTTGGAGGAGTAATTGGGTAGGTTGGGCAACATAAGAGGAGGAGAATGTTAGTTCTTTCTGGGAAGAATTTTGGTGGCACAGGACCTTAGAGGTGGTTGTTAATGGAACTCACACATGCAGAGAAGCTGGCTCCAGCTAGGGCCAATGACAAAGATCAGATACATTAATTGGCCGGCCAAAGGCGATATGAAGCATCGGGGAAGAAGCTAGAGAATGTGGGTCCTGGGTTTCGTAATGAAGAGGCGAGGACCAAGTATATTGCATCGTGGGTGATCAATGGCCTCGATCTGTGCCTCTTGAGCTAGCAGGCAAAAGCGTCCTTGGCTCATTTTTATTTTGATAACGGTGTATCACCCCCCATATTTTGTCATAAATTCTCAAAATGCCCTTGAAAATTCCCAAAATACCCCTGGTTTTGAGAATAAATTTCTCCAAAGTTAGTAGCTTTTCATACAAAGACTGAATGTCTATCATGGAGATCAATACAAGATAATGTAACAAGAGATGAACCGCTTCATTACTTTTAAACATAATCTCCCTTTTTTTGTGAGGTAATCTGTGACAAATTACATGCTAAGCACTCAAAAACGGATCTCAATTGTCAAAACGGAATAAAATCTTGAAGAATCCAACAAAAATAGATACAAGGGTATTTTGGGATTGAACACTCTGTGATACTTTGTGAATTTCAAAAATTAGAGGGGCATTTTGGTAATTTTCTCATTTATTTATAGTTTGGGTGATTTGATTTTCAATAACGCTGTGGTAAATATGCTTTCAAGCTTTTTTTAGTAAGGACTTGGGCATGGGAAAAGTGTGTCGCATGTTAGCCTTGAGCCGGTTAGACATTTTTGGATAGCTGGTTGAGGATTTACTGAAAAAGAAAACATTCAATTGGTTTTGCAAGAAAAAAGTGTAAATGGAGCTAAAAATATAGCTTAATATGCAAAATCTCCACTGAAGAAATGGCTTAGAGGGATTTACGGATGTTTGGCATGATAGTTTTTATGAACACTAAGTTACATAACTTGCTTCATAGTTATCCATGTAGATAACTATGCATATGTATGCCACTAAATACAAATATGCCTCTACTCGCACGAAACAGAGGTATGCTCTTGCATAGTATTCTTGGATGACTTACAAGAGAAGTTATAAGAACATGTCTACATTCGTTAGCCAATTAAAAGAGAGAGCAAGGATGTAACTGCTTGTCGATATTGCCCACCACCACTTTCACGTATGTTGATGAATCATGCTAGGTTGCAAGTCGTGCCACTGCACGGGTATGCCCCATTTGTTTATGTGCAACAAAGCACCATTAATAAATGCATTTTATTTCAAGATGGTGACAAAAATATTTCAGGATCACTGAATGGCACTTATATAATAGACTAGGAAGCTAATAATAAGTAATGCCTCATATTATGGATCGTAAATGTCAATTAAAAATAGTATCTCAAACTCAAAGATATAATAAATAAGGCTTGTAATCATGTTTCATTTTCCCTAGTATGATATTATCATGGTAGTTTAGAAGGTGAAATATGATGAGAATACACCTCATCATGTGTACATAGGGATGGTACTCATATAATGGACTAGGAAGCTAATCATCATACGTAGTGCCTCGAGCTCATATTTGTTATGGAATTTGATATCTTATTATTTATTCCAGCAGTGAGATAGGTGGAAAAGGCTTGACCAAGCTAAGCTATTGCAAAAGGATATCATATTTTATGTACATTTTATTATTCAAGTGCTCTTTATGAGCTTTGGCCATTTATGACCGGCCGGCCAGTTTGTAACCAATTTGACCATTCAAGAAATCTATATAACAAATACGTGCAAGAGGGAAATGGTCACTCTTGCACGGGGGGAGATTGCACCCAGTGTCCGTCTCAATCTTCTCTCCTCTCCTCTCTTCTCTCTCGCCGTGCCGACGTAGCACTCCGCTCTAGGAGGTGCGTCTGCACGTGCTCTTCTACTCTCTCTCGCTCTATGTCTCTCTTGGTTCGCGTACGTCGTTGATTATGTGCATGTGCGACGATTCAGGTATACCGATTTATTGTTTTATGGTATGTATTGTGTTATCATGAGTATTTTGCAGGGCCATCGCGCATCCATTTGTATCAGTGGTATCAGAGATTAGGATACGCTCCAGAACTAAATATTTTAACCATTATCAGCTAAGTATACGTTTAGATTCCATTAATTTCTTCAATGTGTAGTTAATGATTTTTTTGAATTAAAAAGAGTGCTTTCTTTATTGTCATAATATAGTAATTATTAGTATAATTATGCTAATTAAAAGTATTAGTAGAATAGGTTAAACTTAATCTATGGCGATACTCGGGAACAAGAAAAGAATAGTACATGTCCTTAGATAGGATGTCACGAAATTAGAATCTCTGAAGGTTCGGCTATGACTCACAACATAGGATAAAAGGTGAGGGTAGTTCGTAATCGATGAGTGACATCTTAATTAGCAGGGTTTGATATAGTAGTGTTAGTTTCAGTTTGCTAGCTGATAAGTAATCCACTCAAACTAAAAAAAAAGGCAAGCAGGGAGTAAGCCCCGTTCTGTTGCAAGCAAGAGTGCATGACTGTGGTATAGTCAGCTGCTCCCCGGTATGACGTTCCAGTGGAAAGAGGCTCCACACTTGTCTCAGCCCCAAGTATCCAGATAACGCCAAATGGAAGGAGGTATGCCCTTTCAGACTCACATTTTTGTGCAAGGAGGCCTCGCCCTCTACAGGCGACCCCCTAACTCGGGGACTTTCACTCGGCCCGCTTGCGTAAGAAGGGTGGGAAGCCGAAGCACTCCTCCTTCCGCCAATTCTTGGCCTGCCATGTAGCGGTCAAAAACAAACCTGAAGCGCTGCCTTCCTGTTTCTCTATCATTCACCTAACAAGCAGACAAAGTAGTTGAACTCTCTCTTTCTCTCTCTTTCCCTCTCGTTCTATACCTCAACAACCGCCATGCAGCCGGCCTACTACTTACGGCTGTGGTCGCATGCTCAGTTATGTGCAGCATGTATTTCTCTCTCTCTCTCTCTCTCTCTCTCTCACTCACTCACTCAGCTCTCGGCCCCAGCAGCCATCCATTCACTCTTTATCCTCTCTCTACCCCTCATTGGCTACCTAGGTGCACACACCCACTCTCGATTGCCGTTTGCTACCAACCACAGCAGAGTCTCTCGACTCTCTTTCTCTCTCTCTGGCCAACTGGCCGCGGCACACCACACAGACAGTTGTCTTGACTCCTGCTGACAACAACCACAAAAAAAAAGAGAAATTATATTAAAAAATATAATAATAACGGGTGCCGCACAGACCATGCACACTCTCAAAGCAGAGGCCTAACATCGCGAGTAGCATGGAAAACAGAGCTCGCGAGCACCACGGCGGATAGAGCCAGTCAGTGGGTGGCATGAGAAAATACTCCATGTGTCAGCCAGCCATGGCTTCGGCTAGCAACTGACCACGTCAGAACTTCTACTGTTCACAGGAATGGGTGGTTCGGCTAACCAAATCCGCATGGAGATGCTCTTTTCCTACCCCCTACAGACTACTACCCACACGCGCCAGCCCTTGCTTACGGCTAACTCCTTGTACTCACAACCATTGTCTCCTTCGCTAATGTGTACACACCGAGACACGATAGAGGGAATGCAGATGGCCAGTCAACTCCCTCCCTCTCTCTCTCTCTCTCTCTCTCTCTCGCCCGTAGCTGGGGGTGCCTACCATACAAGAGGCGGTGAGCACATCCCATATGCAGTCCAACTCCATCTAGCTCTCTTTGGCTGCCCCTCGTTGCTGCAGTAGAAGTGTAACACACACACTCTTGGTTGCCGCAATTGCGACCAACCAACTGACCTTCACACTACAAGACACATGCAAGAATTTTCCGTAGCCGCAGAATTTCCTGGCCCTAGAGGGTTGCATGCCAAAGAGTTCTGCATGGCCCTTTTGAGAGCTGCACCAACCAACCCACCCGCCCTCTATCTCTTGCATGGCGCCAGGCAGTTAGAGCCCACGCTTCAACCACCTCTTGCTCTCCCCGCCTATTGCCCTCTCAGGCTGCTAATTCATTCCGGCCTGACCCGCCGCATCTGCCATGTGCTCCAACCTCTCTGGTAGGCCTCATGTGCCTTGCACTGATCGTGATTGCACGCCAAGTTTTTCATAGCCCGACCTCTTCAGGTTATTCGCTACAGCCACCTTGGATGGCTTGACTCGCTAGTGGAAGGACAATTTTGTGAGCTCTATTTGCCTTGCATATACACACATCACGTTCTCAGCTTCATTGCATTGACAGCAGACAGTTTGGCAGCTCGGTTTGTTGATGTGAAGGCATGACGGCAATCAATCGGCGGTATATGCTGGGTCCCGTCATTTTACAATGGCCCACATCAAAGGACAAAATGTTTTCACCTATACAAATTACCCTCATGACTTCAGGTTTTCGAAACCCAGGTAGGCCAAGAATACTGGCAAGAATGCACGTGGCATGACATTCTGCCGATAAAGATCCAGGTCACCATCATCCACATGGGACACGATACCTAAGGCAAGGTGACTATGACAATCTCCAAGCATATACAACAAATCCTCACCACAATGCTGCTAATCAAGGAGTCCCAAGCAAAATTATCATTGCTATCATTATCTTTTCGTTCATAAATTGCCATATCTATTCATGAGAATCGCCCATGTCAACCATGTTTCAGTTACAACTTGTCACTGCCCATTTTTTATTTTTATTTTACTCTACCCACAAACCAGTGGTTTGATGGTGATGTCCGCTCACAACTATTCCCTGTACATCAGGCATCCGCAGGCATTGCCGATGATGATGACCTGATGACTTTAGGTTTTTAGTTGTAACCTTTTTTTCTTCACGTTATTTCATTTTATCTTGTACCCAAACATTGTATTAGAACCATAAGGATTGTATTAGTTTGGTTCCATAGACCTTTGCAAGACGCGAAATATAGCATTTCATGTCGCTCTCTCTCTTTCTTCTCCCAATATGACTACTTACAGCGGTGGGCATTGATGAAGCTCTTCCATGACTAATGCGATACTCTTTGCGACAACGCCCAAGGTCGGGCATCCACGTAGCTTGACGACGATGACGATGATTTTAATCTATTTTGGTATCTAAACATTGTATTAGAACCACAAGGACTGTCTCCATTTTTTTCGTAGGTTATTTTTACATTTTAAAGATGGATACTATAACATTTCATTTCTCTCTCTCTTTTCACATCACCCGCCCCCCTCTCCTCCCACCCCAATTAAAAATATATATATATCTCTATTTCATTATAATAATAATACTTCTAATAATAAAAACATTAGAGAACACGCATCTACCTGGTACCCGAACAATGCAACAAGCAAGGCTCATATATAATTTGGACGCTAGTGTCATACACTAACCACCCTCAAAATTGCAGCTTATCCAGAGCAGCTTTGCTCATTTTAGTTGAGCATGGCCACTTAGTCGAAAGGAGTTTTTTAATGAAACTTTCCACCAAAATTCAGTGCTTCAAAACTATTTGAGCACAAGCTGCCCGACCACTACTCATTAAGTCGATAAGTTCTACCATTGCTATTAAAATGTTCATAATTATGTTCTTTGTTTATTTAGCATCCTTTTCAAATGAATCTACCTGAATTTTAAATACATGACACACTCTTTGTGCATTATATTTCCACTTTTAGTACCAATGGTAAATATATCACACATTCATGTCGACTTCTCACTGTTAACAGGACATGTCCCCTGTATGTCCATCACTATGACTGTTCCCATTTTGCACAAATTCCCTCTCAAATTATCAGTTTTAAAATAAATAGACTCACGATATTCCGCATTTGGCCACGTAAATTTAGTGTATGATTTGCTTGTTGTTGAATTTAACACAAAGTCGTTTTTAGTGCTTTGGTTTTCTAGAAAAGTTTTGCAGATAAATCTAAATACAATGTTCTCATATCAAAATCCAGATATTCTCACAAACCTATTGATATCCCAACAACTTTGCAGCAGGCAAGATTTTTTTTGTAGATGCTCCCTTACTTGTCTACATTATGTTGCAAAATCTATTGTTTCTAATGCCATGGGTTCTATTTTCCTTGATTGAACTCCTAGTGAGATGACTTGTCATACCACTACTTACACGAGCTCAGTTGGTGTGTGATGATCGCTAACAGATTCCAGTCTATTCCATTTTTTTTAAATTTTTAATCAAACAGGTCACTTATTTTTTACTTTTATGCCTAGCCTAGTCCATTGGTCACAGACACACAGATTCGCCGATTTACGCAGCACATTGACAAACTTCAGATTTATTATTTTTAAACAATATCCAATGCAGATCCGCCGATTTAGATAGCATTAGTGCAGATTCGCCGATTTAGGCAGCCGCTTTATTGGTGTAGACTCGCCGGATGAGGCAACACCAATCACAAAATCATGCTGCAATGGCTGGCCACCACTGTAACTGGTATGATTTTGTTACCCGGGTACATAATGAAAGTGATTTGGATTTGGACTTATATTGTGGAATTGGAAGTGGATTGGGATTTGGTATCTGGTGATTATTATGGCAGTGTTTATGTGATGAGACTTGACATTATGAGATTAATGATGAGTGTGACCAATGATATCCTGACTCATTAGGGTATGACATATACTGCTTATTCTAGTGGTATGGGACAGAAAAGGCTTGAACGAGCTAAGCTATTGCAAAAGGATATCATATTTTATGTACATTTTATTATTCAAGTGATCTTTATGAGCTTTGGCCATTTATGACCGGCCGGCCAGTTTGTAACCAATTTGACCATTCAAGAAATCTATATAACAAATACGTGCAAGAGGGAAATGGTAACTCTTGCACGGGGGGAGATTGCACCCAGTGTCCGTCTCAATCTTCTCTCCTCTCCTCTCTTCTCTCTCGCCGTGCCAACGTAGCACTCCGCTCTAGGAGGTGCGTCTGCACGTTCTCTTCTACTCTCTCTCGCTCTATGTCTCACTTGGTTCGCGTACGTCGTTGATTATGTGCGTGTGCGACGATTCAGGTATACCGATTTATCATTTTATGGTATTGTGTTATCATGAGTATTTTGTAGGGCCATCGCGCATCCATTTGTAGCAATATTATGGATCGTAAATGTCAGTTAAAAATAGTACCTCAAACTAGAAGATATAATAAATAAGTCTTGTACTCATGTTTCATTTTCCCTATTATATATAATATCTTCATGGTAGTATATAAGAAGGTGGACGTTTTCATATGGACTAGGAAGCTAATCATAAGTAGTGCATCATATTATGGATCGTAAATGTTAGTTAAAAATAGTATCTCAAACTGCAAGATATAAAAAAGTCTTGTAATCATGTTTCAGTTGCCCCATTACGATAAAATCATGGCAATATATAAGAAAGTGGAATCTGATGAGAATACACTTCATCATCTGTAAATAGGTATGGTACTCATATAATGGACTAGGAAGCTACTAATAAGTAGTGCCGCATATTATGGATCGTAATGTCAATTAAAAATAGTATCTCAAACTCGAAGATATAATAAATAAGGCTTGTAATCATGTTTCATTTTCCCTATTATGATATTATCATGGTAGTATATAAGAAGGTGGAATCTGACGAGAATACACCTCATCATGTGTACATAGGGATGGTACTCATATAATGGACTAGGAAGCTAATCATCATAAGTAGTGCCTCCTATTATGGATCGAAAATGTAAGTTAAAATAGTATCTCAAACTCGAAGATATAATAAATAAGGCTTGTAATCATGTTTCATTTTACCTATTATGATATTATCATGGTAGTATATAAGAAGGTGGAATCTGATAAGAAATATATATCTACATTAAAACGCTCTGGGATTAGGAATGTGATTTTTACATAATCCCTATTATGATATTATCATTTAATTTCCCTATTATGATGTTATCATATTAGTATATAAGAAGGTGGAATTTGATGATCATCATGTGTACATAGGGATGGTACTCATATAATGAACTAGGAAGCTAATCCTAAGTAGTGGCTCATATTATGGATCGTAAATGTTAGCTAAAAATAGTATCTCAAACTGCAAGATATAATAAATAGTGCATGTAGTCATGTTTCCTTTGCCCCATTATAATATAATCATGGCAGTATATAAGAAGGTCGAGGGCTTCATATGGACTAGTAAGCTAATCATAACTAATGCCTCATATTATGGATCGTAAATGTTAGTTAAATGTAGTATCTCAAACTGCAAGATATAAAAAGGCCTTGTAATCATGTTTCATTTGCCCCATTATGATATTATCATGGCAATATATAAGAAAGTGTAATCTGATGAGAATACACTTCATCATATGTACATAGGGATGGTACTCATATAATGAAGTTGGAAGCGAATCGTAAGTTGTGCCTCATATTATGGATCGTAAATGTCATTTAAAAATCGTATCTCAAACTACACGATATAGTAAATAAGGCTTGTATTGATGTTTCATTTTCCCTATTATGATATTATCATGGCAGTATATAAGAAGGTGGAGGGCCTCATCTGGACTAGGAAGCTAATCATAAGTAATGCCTCATATTATGGATCATAGATGTTAGTTAAAAATAGTAATTCAAACTCGAAGATATATAATAAAGGCTTGTAATCATGTTTCATTTGCCCCATTATAATATAATCATGGCAGTATATATTGAAAAGGGATTTGATGAGAATACACTGCATCATATGTACATAGGGATGGTACTCATATTATGGACTAGGAAGCCAATCATAAGTAGTGACTCATACTATGGATCGTAAATGTCAGTTAAAAATAGTATCTCAAACCCAAAAATATTATAAATCAGGCCTGTAATCATGTTTCATTTTCCCTACTATGATATTATCATGGTAGTATATAAGAAAATGAAATCTGATGAGAATACACCTCATCATGTTTACATATGGATGGTACTCATATAATGGACTATGAAGCTAATCATACGTAGTGCCTCATATTATGGATCTTAAATGTTAGTTAAAATTAGTATCTCAAACTTGAAGATATAATAAATAAAACTTGTAATCATGTTTCATTTTTCCTATTATGATATTATCATGGTAGTATATAAGAAGGTGGAAAGCCTCATATGGACTAGGAAAATAATCATAAGTAGTGCCTCATATTATGGATCGTAAATGTTAATTAAAAATAGTATTTCAAACTACAAGATACGAAAAAGGCTTGTAATCATGTTTCATTTGCCCCATTATGATATAATCATGGAATGTATAAGAAAGTGGTATCTCATGAGAATACACTTCATCATCTGTACATAGGTATGGTACTCATATAATTGACTAGGAAGCTCCTCATAAGTAGTGCCGCATATTATGGATCGTAAATGTCAGTTAAAAATAGTATCTGAAACTCGAAGATATAATAAATAAGGCTTGTTATCATGTTTCATTTTCCCTATTAGGATATTATCATGGTAGTATATAAGAAGGTGGAATCTGATGAGAATACACCTCATCATGTGTACATAGGGATGGTACTCATATAACGGACTAGGAAGCTTATAATCATACGTAGTGCCTCATATTATGGATCGTAAATGTCAGTTAAAAATAGTACCTCAAACTCGAAGATAAATAAATAAGGCTTGTAATCATGTTTTACTTTCCCTATTATATATGATAATTTCATGGTAGTATATAAGAAGGTGGACATTTTCATATGGACTAGGAAGCTAATCATAAGTAGTGCACTATATTATGGATCGTAAATGTTAGTTAAGAATTTTATCTCAAACTGCAAGATATAAAAAAGGCTTGTAATCATGTTTCAGTTGCCCCATTATGATATAATTATGGCAATATATAAGAAAGTGGAATCTGATGAGAATACACTTTATCATATGTACATAGGTATGGTACTCATATAATGGACTAGGAAGCTACTTATAAGTAGTGCCACATATTATGGATCGTAGTGTCAATTAATAATAGTATCTCAAACTCGAAGATATAATAAATAAGGCTTGTAATCATGTTTCATTTTCCCTATTATGATATTATCATGGTAGTATATAAGTAGGTAGAATCTGATGAGAATACACCTCATCATGTGTACATAGGGATGGTACTCATATAATGGACTAGGAAGCTAATCATCATAAATAGTGCCTCATATTATGGATCGTAAATGTCAGTTAAAAATAGTATGTCAAACTTAAAGATATAATAAATAAGGCTTGTAATCATGTTTCATTTTACCTATTATGATATTATCATGGTAGTATATAAGAAGGTGGAATCTGATGAGAAATATATATCTTCATTAAAACGTTCTGGGATTAGGAATGTGATTTGTACATAATCCCTATTATGATATTATCATATTAGTATATAAGAAGGTGGAATCTGATGAGAATAAACCTTATCATGTGTACATAGGGATGGTACTCATATAATGAACTAGGGAGCTTATCATAAGTAGTGGCTCATATTATGGATCCTAAATGTTAGCTAAAAATAGTATCTCAAACTGCAAGATATAATAAATAAGGCATGTAATCATGTTTCCTTTGCCCCATTATAATATAATCATGGCAATATATAAGAAGGTCGAGGGCCTCATATGGACTAGTAAGCTAATCATAACTAATGCCTCATATTATGGATGGTAAATGTTAGTTAAAAGTAGTATCTCAAACATCAAGATATAAAAAAGGCTTGTAATCATGTTTCATTTGCCCCATTATGATATAATCATGGCAATATATAAGAAAGTGGAATCTGACAAGAATACACCTTATCATATGTACATAGGGATCGTATTTATGTAATGGAGTAGGAAGCGAATCGTAAGTAGTGCCTCATATTATGGATCGTAAATGTCGGTTAAAAATAGTATCTCAAACTACACGATATAGTAAATAAAGCTTGTACTAATGTTTAATTTTCCCTATGATGATATTATCGTGGCAATATCTAAGAAGGTGGAGGGCCTCATCTTGACTAGGAAGCTAAATATAAGTACTGCCTCATATTATGGATCATAAATGTTAGTTAAAAATAGTATCTCAAACTTGAAGATATATAAAAAAGGCTTGTAATCATGTTTCATTTGCCCCATTATAATATAATCATGGCAGTATATATTGAAGTGCGATTTGATGAGAATACACTGCATCATATGTACATAGGGATGGTACTCATATTATGGACTAGGAAGCCAATCATAAGTAGTGCCTCATACTATGGATCGTAAATGTCAGTTAAAAATAGTATCTCAAACCCAAAAATATAATAAATCAATCCTGTAATCATGTTTCATTTTCCCTACTATGATATTATCATGGTAGTATATAAGAAAATGAAATCTGATGAGAACACACCTCATCATGTTTACATATGGATGGTACTCATATAATGGACTATGAAGCTAATCATAAGTAGTGCCTCATATTATGGATCTTAAATGTCAGTTAAAATTAGTATCTCAAACTTGAAGATATAATAAATAAAACTTGTAATCATGTTTCATTTGTCCTATTATGATATTATCATGGTAGTATATAAGAAGGTGGACAGCCTCATATGGACTAGGAAACTAATCATAAGTAGTGCCTCATATTATGGATCGTAAATGTTAATTAAAAATAGTATTTTAAACTACAAGTTATTAAAAAGGCTTGTAATCATGTTTGATTTGCCCCATTATGATATAATCATGGAATATATAAGAAAGTGGTATCTCATGAGAATACACTTCATCATCTGTACATAGGTATGGTACTCATATAATGGACTAGGAAGCTACTCATAAGTAGTGCCGCATATTATGGATCGTAAATGTCAGTTAAAAATAGTCTCTGAAACTGGAAGATATAATAAATAAGGCTTGTTATCATGTTTCATTTTCCCTATTAGCATATTATCATGGTAGTATATAAGAAGGTGGAATCTGATGAGAATACACCTCATCATGTGTACATAGGGATGGTACTCTATAATGGACTAGGAAGCTAATCATCATACGTAGTGCCTCATATTATGAATCGTAAATGTCAGTTAAAATTAGTACCTCAAACTCGAAGATATAATAAATAAGGCTTGTAATCATGTTTTACTTTCCCTATTATATATGATATTTTCATGGTAGTATATAAGAAGGTGGACGTTTTCATATGGACTGGGAAGCTAATCAAAAGTAGTGCATCATATTATGGATCGTAAATAGTGATATTATGCGATGACGCATTTTGTTAAATGTTAATTATTGTTGTTATTATCACTATTTTTTTCATGTTAATAACATATCTAATGTCATGACCTACGAAAACCGGTAGAAAACGTAGAACCGACGAGACAACCAACAATCCCGGTAGGCCCGGCGGGCCCGGCGGGACAAGCAAGAAACACGCCGGACCCGTCATGTACCCCCTCCATATTTGGCGGCTCTATATAACCCTGCAGTAGACATCACATCACATCACCTCTTCCTCTAAATTTGGTCATCCTTTAAAATTTAGAAGAAAAACTTAAGGTAAAAAAATGAACAGTCTTTAAAAAAAATTAAAACTTAATGTAACTCTGATCATGGATCATTATTTCTTTTTTGGACTGAAGTGATTCTTGAAAGGAGGTAGAAAGGTGAATCTTTGGGTCTGTACCTCTACATTTGGGATGGACTAATCTCATGTTTGGTTCACCGTTATATTTTCTAAATTGATTGCTATATTGATTAGAACTTCTATCATGGGTCATTAGTTCTTTTTTGGACTGAACTGATTCTTGAAAAGAGATAGAAAGGTGAATCTTTGGGTCGATATCTCTACTTTTGGGATAGACTGATCACATGTTTGATTCACCGTTGTATTTGCTTGCTATTCCGATTAGAGATCTAATCATGGGTCATTAGTTCTTTTTTGGATTGGACTGATTCATGAAAGGAGATAGAAAGGTGAGTCTTTGGGTCGATATCTCTACTTTTGGGATGGACTGATCACATGTTTGATTCACCGCTGTATTTGCTTGCTATTCCGATTCGAGCTCCAATCATGGGTCATTAGTTCTTTTTTGGACTGCACTGATTCATGAAAGGAGGTAGGAAGGTGAATCTTTGGGTCTATATCTCTACTTTTGGGATGGACTGATCACATGTTTGATTCACCGCTGTATTTGCTTGCTATTTCGATTAGAGCTCCAATCATGAGTCATTAGTTCTTTTTTGGACTGGACTGATCGATTCATGAAAGGGGTAGGAAGGTGAATCTTTGGGTCGATATCTCTACTTTTGAGATGGACTGATCACATTTTGATTCACCGTTGTATTTTCTTGCTCATGTTTGAGTAGATTGAGGTTTATTCCCTTAAGGCTTCACTACTACGCTTGAGTGTGATATTGATTATAACACTAATGTTTGGTTTGAATAATACTTGAAAGAAGTGATAGCATACTGAGCTATGTTTATTGGTATTGCAGGCATCCAATAAGTATGTCTTCCACCGGGAATGTGAGCAGTGATGTTGGTGTCTCAAGCTTGGCTTCCTTGAGGAGACCTCCTACCTCGATGCCAGGTCTTGCTTCGCAGGGCACCACTTCGCAGGGCAAGCGAAAGGCAGGTGGAAAAAGTCCAGAACCCGAGTGGAATTTTGCCACAAATTTAAATAAGTATCAAGATTGGAAATGTAACTTTTGTGGCGAAGAGAAATCTGGAGGAGCACCAAGAATAAGGGATCATTTGCTAGGTGGCAATACCAGAATCCAAGGAGGAAAGTGCAAGGGCTTAGGTGCAAAAGAAGCAGCTATGCGCTTGAAAGCTTTAATTGGTAATCTAATTTCCACGAACAAAAGATCAAAACTCTCTACTTTCGACCATCACACCCCGGTATCGATAAGATCAAACCAGTATGAGGGATCATTGGGTGTAACGCCCACCAATGGAAGCACTCAAAGCAGGGAACCAACTTCTCATATCGATGGAACTACACCTCCAAACCATGGATCTTCTAAATTTCAAGTAGGATCGTCAAAAAGTAGACAGGTTAGCTTACAGACGAGCTTCAAAACACTTGCCTTAGAAGAAGCACAACTTGCTCTAGCTAAAGCCGTCTATTTCACTGGGGGATCATTGGCCATTGTCACCCGTGATGCATGGAAGTCAGCTTTGAAACGTATTGGGGAGTATGGTGCTGGATTGACCCCTCCAACATATCACCATATGAGAAACCAACTGTTGGATAAATGTTACACAAGCACACAACAGAATATTCAAAGGGTAATATTAAATGCAACAGAAAAATCTGGATACACCATAGTTAGTGATGATTGGTCAAACGTTCAAAGGCGGCCATTGATCAACATCATGCTTGTATGTCCTCGTGGTGAATGTTTTATCAAAGCTGTTGATAGCTCTGGTCAAATAAAGTCTGACAGTTTTATAGCTGACATCATTGGCGACGCATTTGAGGAACTTGGAAAAGAAAATGTTGTCCAAGTAATCATGGACAATGCCAAAAATTGCAGGGCTGTAGGTAGGATACTTGAAAGTCGCTTCTCTCACCTATATAGAGCTGGTTGCAGTACACACAGCTTGAACTTGGTATTGCAAGATTGGTACAAGAGGGAGGACACAGAGTGGTTCAAATGGATAGTAGACAATGCTCGCTTAATAGTCAAGTTTGTTTTGAAGCGTCAGAGGGTTCTTGAAATGTACCGTCAAAGGATGTCTACTATGTTAAAACTGCTGTGCGAAACTAGATTTTGCACCAACTACTATACGGTACAATCACTAATAAAAAATAAGAATGCTGTGATGGAGACATTTGTTTGTGCCACTTTTTCAGAATGGGAGGCCGGTCAAAGGGAGAAGATAAAAAGAAAAATAGGGGTGATCAGAGATCTACTAGCTGATCGCCACTTCTGGGATGATGTGGTGGATGTGCACAATGTCATGATGCCAATTATGCTCGCATTACGCCAACTGGATTTTGCCTTGCCTAACATAGGTAAGGTGTGGATGGCTTGGTGGACTGTTCAAGAAATCCTTGCAAATCCAGAGGAGCCCCAAGAGCCAATTGTGAAGCCTTGGAAGACACCATTCACTCAAAAGAGGAGAGAAATTTTGAGAAAGTATGTGCATGGTTGATGGGTTGGAGCACATAGTCCACTACACAGCATAGCTTTCTTATTGGATCCAGAGTATCGGGCAATGGAAATAGACAAACTTGATGAGGAGGTGCTGGAAGACTTTTATGATGTGATATGCAGGTTTTATGATGATCCTGATGAGCATGCATCAGCTGTTACTAATCTTACGAAGTTTAAACTCAAAGAGGGTAAGTTTGGTACAGAATTTGTGCAGAAACTTGCCACGGAGCAACCAGTGTGGAAGTGGTGGATGATGAATGGTGGTAGTGCACCCACCCTTAAACGCCTAGCTGTTAGAATCCTAGCCCAATGTGCATCCAATTCAAGTTCTGAGAGAAACTAGAGTACATATAAATATGTACATTCCACCATCAGAAACCGCCTTCTAAATTCAAGAGTTGAAAAATTGGTGTATATGTACTGCAACCATTCGCTATTGGCAAGAGTGCAAACTGAGAACTACAAAGAGGAGATGCCGCGCTGGACTTATGATGTAACCAATGATGAGGTGGATGAAGAGAGTGAGTAGCAAGGGGAATCTCATGAAGTAGAAACTACATGTACTTTAGAAGAGATTGAAGAGAATTTGGAAATTGAACCAACTTTGAGCCGTCGCAGCAAGCGACGGTGGTTTAATTAATAGATTATCGAATCCATTGAGTGACTTCTGTTTAAGTTTAGAAACTATTTATCTTATAAGCTTTTTTTTATATTTAGTTTAAGGTTTAGACATTTGCATAATAATAAACGAAGCCCTTAAAAACCTTTACAAGGCCACAAATCACTATTATAGCTTCATAATATACAAAGCCCTAACAAATCTTTGCATTATCACATATCATAATTGAAGCTGAAGTGAGGACAATTCACAATTCACTAATAAATTCTCGCAAGACAACGAGTAAATGTTTTCAAATGTTACAAAAACTATCCAAGTGATAGTGAAATATTTTTGAGAATATCTTCATTCTCGTGTTCAAGTTGACCTTTAAGCTTATTATAGTCTTCAGACACTTTGAACATTGCATATAGCTTTTTGGATATCTCATACTCACATATAGCACAATGAAAGTTATTCATCATGCTTTGCATCAAGCATGATATATGGTACATATGTCCACATGGCAAGCTGAAGTGACCACACCACTCATGAAAGAATGATCTACATATGGGGCAAGGACCACCGTGCTCACCAGAAGGTGGAGGGGACTCAATAGATGTTGGGTGCTCAATCAATGTGGCAGCATTTTGTTTTTTTATAGTCGCCTCTAACTCTTTTACGTGGCGAGATAGCACCTTCACCTCCCTTTGCAAGTCTCTATTTAGGGTTTCTTGTGCATGAGAGCCTTGTGTAGCTTGTGATGCTTGCCTCAGTTGAGTTTTAAGCTCCACCTTAACTTGGTGCACTTCCATTGATGCACCTTCTAGTGCCAATGACATCTCTTGCCATGTGATGGTGATTGCACTACTGCGAATGTCCTCAATCGTCATGTGAGGTGTCCTTGAGCTGAAGTCCACTGCTTCACCCAAGACATAATGCATGTATAACATCTTGGCAAACCACAATGGACAATCCATATGATGCATAGGATGACCCATAACATCAAGATATATGTTCTCTCCATTGTCTCGTATGTCTGCATTAATGCATTGTGATAGCTTGAGTCGGCCTTTCTTGATGTTGTCATCTTCAACGCCTGGCCATATGGATTTGACCATTTCTCGGTCAATCCTAGTGTTGACCTCTTTCCATTGTGTACCCACTGGATTGGCCCACTGGGAGCAACGAGCTGCAATTCGAGCGGTGTCGTTCACTCCACTGCCTTGACACATGGATCTGGGACGCTCAAAAGCGCGCTTAGCCCTTTGATTATCATTATCGATATTCTGATTAAACACTATACTTCAATTACGGCATACAAACTTAATGATAATCAATTGCTATAAGAGTAATCACCATTTTACGACAATCAATTGCTATAATTTTAACCACCATTTTACGACAATCAATTGATATTAGAATAACCACCATCTTACGACAATCAATTGATATAAGAGTAACCACCATTTTTTAAATCAATGAATGACAATCACTGATTTCACGTGGCTTATTGCTTGAAACTTAAGAGAAAAAACAAAACTCATAGAAAATTTGTTGTCTATTGAGATATAACAAAGTGTTTTTATTACTCATACATCATCCATGGCGCATAGAACCCAGTTTTTAAAAGTGCTTTTATAAGTCAAAAGTCTCAGAAAACCCTGCTTCATAAAGGACATCATATATCCATAAAAAAAAGGCTACACTCATTTCAGAGGGAGGGCGTAAGCATCGTTCTGGCTGGGCTTCAAATCTTTCTAATTCTTCGTCCAAAAGTGCCAAGGTCTTTCTGTCTGTGGATTTCTTCCTCACCCAACCTTCCACAACAATCCTAGATATGGCTTGTACCTCCACTGAAACCTTATGTTTGAACCAATCTGTGTTGTAGTAGTCAGAGAACTCTCCACAAAACTTACAAAATTTCCATATCACCCATCCTATGGCATACACATCCGTGGCCTTGGTCCATGGGCACAGGTGATTGCCATCTAGTAACTCAGGAGCTCGCCAAGGATGAAGCTTTTGCTAGTTTTCATCGGTATTGTTGGTCTTTTGTGTCTCTAAGCCAACACGCAGAGCCAATCCCCAATCAATTATTCCAATACGGGGAGTGAGATCCTTGGCTAAGTCCAACATGATGTTCCATGGATGGAGATCATTGTGGATCACTCCCTCGTCATGTGCGAATCGCAATGCCTTCACCAAGGCATGGATCGACGAGGGAGCATGAGTGCACAGGCTCTTGATACGTGTTTTCTTGTCTTCAGAGGGCTGCTCCCATTTAAAGTCTTCAGGGATCTTTCCTTTCCCCTCTTGATGCGCTACAAGCGTCGTGAAAGAGCCATGTGGAAGGGGAATTATCTCCATAAGATCACCTAAAGTTCCCCCATTGAAGTAGGGGAATATCAGAAACCATGGCAACATTACAGAGTGGGCAATACTCCTCACAATCCCTCTATGGTTGAGATCTACCCCACTTTCTCATGCAAAGCTTTTCCACTGATGCTTGGCATGTCCTTTGAACTCCTTGGTACAATAAGTATTGGTTGCAGGAAGGAAACTGATCCCTTTGATTTGAACTTGCCACCCTGTGCCATGAGCCCCTGACCCAAGTTTCTTGATCTTCTTAATGGACTTATTTGGAATGCCCAGAGTCATACTACACTCAGAATTGTATATACTGCTCTCCAGGTGACTGGCAGAAGCAGTAGAACCCGATGTTCCCTCAATGGCAGCCTCCTCAATAAACGGTTGTCCAACTTGGCTGCTCCCCATAAGTCTGGATATCCATTCGCATTTTCTTGCTTAGGCCAAACTGTGTGTCTATGTGGGATGCTCGCCTTGACCTCTCCTTTTCAGCTCTCCATCTAGTGTTCCAATGCTCTAGCTTACCCTTGTCTACTTCTTGAGGGTATTCCTCTTTCAAATCAGAGGCCACCTTGGGCAAATGGCCCACCCAACTGCTCAGTAATGAGATTATTGATTCGGTTGTTTTGTCTGGATATAACAACAACATTTTGCGGGCAATCTCACTGTATAATGATTGCAATCTAGACTCATTTGTAACAATCTGCGCTATATCATCGGGATCTAGTGCACTGATGATCGTAATCAACAATTGTCTAATTTTCTTTTTGAATTAAACTCTATCATTGAAGTAGCAGAAGGATCCATTTTGCTTGCAATGGTATTATTGCAAACAACACATCGTGAAATATAACTATGTGCCACTGCATTTGGATCTTTTCTACGTGAAAGAAAAAGTGCAGTATAGACCATAGATCTCATACGCTTTTGCAGTGACACACCTAATCGCAATTGCAACCATGTGCCAATGCCTCACCGTACGACAACTTACAAACAGATGCTCTTGTCATTCTAGCAGCAACACACCTAGTCGCAATTGCAACCATGTGCCGAAGCATGAATGACTGGGAGCAACATATAACATAGTCACCCTACGCTTTTGCAAAGACACACCTAGCCGCAATTGCAACCATGTGCCAGTGCATCCACGCATGGTGACTTCTTTCAATCAGATTCTCCTGTCATTCTAGTAGCAACACACCTAGTCGCAATTGCAACCATGTGCCGAAGCATGAATGACTGGGAGCAACATAACACATAGTCACCCTACGCTTTTGCAATGACACACCCAGCTGCAATTGCAACCATGTGCCAGTGCATCCACGCACATTGACTTATTTCAAATAGATGCTCCTGTTGTTCTAGCAGCAACACACCTAGTCGCAATTGCAACCATGTGCCGAAGCATGAATGACTGGGAGCAACATAAAACATAGTCATCCTACGCTTTTGCAATGACACACCTAGTCGCAATTGCAACCATGTGCCAGTGCATCCATGCACGATGTCTTCTTTCAAGATTCAAGCATATGAAGCATTATGAAATTATTTGAGCACACATTCATGCATTAGATGCTACCGTCAATCTAGCAGCAACACACCTAGTGGCAATTGCAACCATGTGCCCAAGCATGAATGACGGGAAGCAACATAAAACATAGTCATCTTACGTTTTTGCAATGACACACCTAGCCGCAATTACAACCATGTGCCACTGCATCCACGCACGGTGACTTCTTTCAAACAAATGCTCCTGTCATTCTAGCAACAACACACCTAGTCGCAATTGCAACCATGTGCCGAAGCATGAATGACTGGGAGCAACATAAAACATAATCACCCTACGCTTTTGCAATGACACACCTAGCCGCAATTGCAACCATGTGCCAGTGCATTCACACACGATTACTTCTTTCAAACAAATGCTCCTGTCATTCTAGCAGCAACACACCTAGTCGCAATTGCAACCATGTGCCGAAGATGAATGACTGGGAGCAATATAAAACATAATCATCGTATTCTTTTGCAATGACACACCTAGCCGCAATTGCAACCATGTGCCAGTGCATCCACGTACGATGTTTTGATAAAAGAAATTTTATACCTTTAAGTTTTAACGCAAAAAACTCAAAAAAACATCAATAAAATAAGGAAGGGTTTAAAAAATTACTACTACACTGCTTTGAGAATGTGGAAAGCTGCCAGAAATTTTGGTGAAGACTTTCCAATGTACCTCTTTTGTGAAAAAGACAAGCAGCGGCGTCGCCTTTATATAGCCATGGCGAGCCCGGCAGGGAAATAGCTTTACCCGGCGGGCCTGACGGGCAAACTAATTAGCCCGGCGGGCTACGAGCCGATCTCCAAGTCTCCCTCGAGGTCAAAAAAGATGAATGTCAATGAACATAATATTTGTTATTTTGCATTTCTATTGCTATTAACCTGAAATTATAGTGTGATCACGTCATTTTGAAATCCCTGAGATTCGTAAATGTTAGTTAAAAGTATTATCTCAAACTGCAAGATATAAAAAGGGTTTGTAATCATGTTTTAGTTGCCCCATTATAATATAATTATGGCAATATATAAGAAAGGGGAATCTGATGAGAATACACTTCATCATCTGTATATAGGTATGATACTCATAAAATGGACTAGGAAGCTACTCATATGTACTGCCACATATTATGGATCGTTATATCAATTAAAAATAGTATCTTAAACTCGAAGATATAATAAATAAGGCTTGTAATCATGTTTCATTTTCCCTATTATGATATTATCATGGTAGTATATAAGAAGGTGGAATCTGATAAGAAATATATATCTTCATTAAAATGCTCTGGGATTAGGAATGTGATTTGTACATAATCCCTATTATGATATTATCATATTAGTATATAAGAAGGTGGAATCTGATGAAAATAATCCTCATCATGTGTACATATGGATGGTACTCATATAATGAACTAGGCTTGTAATCATGTTTCATTTTCCCTATTATGATATTATCATGGTAGTATATAAGAAGGTGGAATCTGATGAGAAATATATATCTTCATTAAAATGCTCTGGGATTAGGAATGTGATTTGTACATAATCCCTATTATGATATTATCATATTAGTATATAAGAAGGTGGAATCTGATGAAAATAATCCTCATCATGTGTACATACGGATGGTACTCATATAATGAACTAGGAAGCTAATCATAAGTAGTGGCTCATATTATGGATCGTAAATGTTAGCTAAAAATAGTATCTCAAACTGCAAGATATAATAAATAAGGCACGTAATCATGTTTCATTTGCCCCATTATAATATAATCATGGTAGTATATAGGAAGGTCGAGGGCCTCATAAGGACTAGTAAGCTAATCATAACTAATGCCTCAGATTATGGATCGTAAATGTTAGTTAAAAGTAGTATCTCAAACTGCAAGATATAAAAAAGGCTTGTAATCATGTTTCATTTGCCCCATTATGATATAATCATGGAAATATATAAGAAAGCGGAATCTGATGAGAATACACTTCATCATATGTACATAGGACTAGGAAGCTACTCATAAGCAGTGCCGCATATTATGGATCGTAATGTCAATTAAAAATAGTATCTCAAACTCGAACATATTATAAATAAGGGTTGTAATCATGTTTCATTTTCCCTATTATGATATTATCATGGTAGTATATAAGAAGGTGGAATCTAATGAGAATACACCTCATCATGTGTACATAGGGATGGTACTCATATAATGGACTAGGAAGCTAATCATCATAAGTAGTGTCTCATATTATGGATCGTAAATGTCAATTAAAAATAGTATCTCAAACTCGAAGATATAATAAATAAGTCTTGTAATCAAGTTTCATTTTACCTATTATGATATTATCATGGTAGTATATAAGAAGGTGGAATCTGATGAGAAATATATATCTTCATTAAAACGCTCTGGGATTAGGAATGTGATTTGTACATAATCCCTATTATGATATTATGATTTACTTTCCCTATTATGATATTATCATATTAGTATTTAAGAAGGTGGAATCTGATGAAAATAATCCTCATCAAGTGTACATAGGGATGGCACTCATATAATGAACTAGGAAGCTAATCATAAGTAGTGGCTCATATTATGGATCGTAAATGGTAGCTAAAAATAGTATCTCAAACTGCAAGATATAATAAATAAGGCACGTATTGATGTTTCATTTGCCCCGTTATAATATAATCATGGTAATATATAAGAAGGTAGAGGGACTCATATGGACTAGAAAGATAATCATAACTAATGCCTCATATTATGGATCGTAAATGTTAGTTAAAAGTAGTATCTCAAACTACAAGATATAAAAAAGGCTTGTAATCATGTTTCATTTGCCCCATTATGATATAATCATGGCAATATATAAGAAAGTGGAATATGATGAGAATACACTTCATCATATGTACATAGGGATGGTACTCATATAATGGAGTAGGAAGCGAATCCTAAGTAGTGCCTCATATTATGGATCGTAAATGTCAGTTAAAAATAGTATCTGAAACTACGCGATATAGTAAATAAGGCTTGTATTGATGTTTCATTTTCCCTATTATGATATTATCATGGTAGTATATAAGAAGGTGGAGGGCCTCATCTGGACTAGGAATCTAATCATAAGTAATGCCTTATATTATGGATCATAAATGTTAGTTAAAAATAGTATCTCAAACTCGAAGATATATAAAAAATACTTGTAATTATGTTTCATTTGCCCCAATATAATATAATCATGGCTGTATATATTGAAGTGAGATTTGATGAGAATACACTGCATCATATGTACATAGGGATGGTAGTCATATTATGGACTAGGAAGCAAATCATAAGTAGTGCCTCATACTATGGATCGTAAATGTCAGTTAAAAATAGTATCTCAAACCCAAACATATAATAAATCAAGCCTGTAATCATGTTTCATTTTCCCTACTATGATATTATCATGGTAGTATATAAGAAAATGGAATCTGATGAGAATACACCTTATCATGTTTACATATGGATCATACTCATATAATGGACTATGAAGCTAATCATAAGTAGTGTCTCATATTATGGATCTTAAATGTTAGTTAAATTAGTATCTCAAACTTGAAGGTATAATAAATAAAACTTGTAATCATATTTCATTTTTCCTATTATGATATTATCATGGTAGTATATAAGAAGGTGGAAAGCCTCATATGGACTAGGAAACTAATCATAAGTAGTGCCTCATATTATGGATGGTAAATGTTAATTAAAAATAGTATCTCAAACTACAAGATATAAAAAAGGCTTTTAATCATGTTTCATTTGCCCCAGTATGATATAATCATGCAATATATACGAAAGTGGTATCTCCTGAGAATACACTTCATCATCTGTACATAGGTATGGTACGCATATAATGGACTAGGAAGCTACTCATAAGTAGTGCCATATATTATGGATCGTAAATGTCAGTTGAAAATAGTATCTGAAACTCGAAGATATAATAAATAAGGCTTGTCATCATGTTTCATTTTCCCTATTATGATATTATCATGGTAGTATATAAGAAGGTGGAATCTAATGAGAATACACCTCATCATGTGTACATAGGGATGGTACTGATATAATGGACTAGGAAGCTAATCATCATAAGTAGTGTCTCATATTATGGATCGTAAATGTCAATTAAAAATAGTATCTCAAGCTCGAAGATATAATAAATAAGTCTTGTAATCATGTTTCATTTTACCTATTATGATATTATCATGGTAGTATATAAGAAGGTGGAATCTGATGAGAAATATATATCTTTATTAAAACGCTCTGGGATTAGGAATGTGATTTGTACATAATCCCTATTATGATATTATGATTTACTTTCCCTATTATGATATTATCATATTAGTATTTAAGAAGGTGGAATCTGATGAAAATAATCCTCATCAAGTGTACATAGGGATGGCACTCATATAATGAACTAGGAAGCTAATCATAAGTAGTGTCTCATATTATGGATCGTAAATGTTAGCCAAAAATAGTATCTCAAACTGCAAGATATAATAAATAAGGCATGTAATCATGTTTCATTTGCCCCATTATAATATAATCATGGTAGTATATAAGAAGGTCGAGGGCCTCATATGGACTAGTAAGATAATCATAACTAATGCCTCATATTATGGATCGTAAATGTTAGTTAAAACTAGTATCTCAAACTGCAAGATATAAAAAAGGCTTGTAATCATGTTTCATTTGCCCCATTATGATATAATCATGGCAATATATAAGAAAGTGGAATCTGATGAGAATACACTTCATCATATGTACATGGGGATGGTACTCATATAGTGGAGTAGGAAGCGAATCGTAAATAGTGCCTCATATTATGGATCGTAAATGTCAGTTAAAAATAGTATCTCAAACTGCACAATATAGTAAATAAGGCTTGTACTGATGTTTCATTTTCCCTATTATGATATTATCATGGCAATATATAAGAAGGTGGAGGGTCTCATCTGGTCTAGGAAGCTAATCATAAGTAATGCCTCATATTATGGATCATAAATGGGTGAAATCATGTTAACCTGTCATGCTTTCTCATGTCCCGGACAATGCTAACTAGCACAGTTTTGACATATGCTAACTAGTACAGTAACTTGAGCTACAACTCCAAGATCTATGACGTATGATATATCAATAGAAAGCACTTGAAACAAGGAATTCAAATGTAAAACCTCCAACAAATTTTGATATTATTTGTAAAAATTTTACCGGACGCCCAACTTTTCGAAGATGTGCTAACTTGAAACTGCTAACTAGCACAAAAAGCGCGACAGGTTAACATGCTTTCACCCAAATGTTAGTCAAAAACAGTATCTCAAACCCGAAGATATATAAAAAAGGCTTGTAATCATGTTTCATTTGCCCCATTATAATATAATCATGGCAGTATATATTGAAGTGGGATTTGATGAGAATACACTGCATCATATGTACATAGGGATGGTACTCATATTATGGACTAGAAAGCGAATCATAAGTAGTACCTCATACTATGGATCGTAAATGTCAGTTTAAAATAGTATCTCAAACCCAAAGATATAATAAATAAGGCTTGCAATCATGTTTCATTTTCCCTACTATGATATTATCATGGTAGTATATAAGAAAATGGAGTCTGATGAGAATACACCTCATCATGTTTACATATGGATGGTACTCATATAATGGACTATGAAGCTAATCATAAGTAGTGCCTCATATTATGGATCTTAAATGTCAGTTAAAATTAGTAACTCAAACTTGAAGATATAATAAATAAAACTTGTAATCATGTTTCATTATCCTTATTATGATATTATCAAGGTAGTATATAAGAAGGTGGACAGCCTCATATGGACTAGGAAAATAATCATAAGTAGTGCCTCATATTATTTATCATAAATGTTAATTAAAAATAATATCTCAAACTACAAGATATACAAAAGTCTTGTAATCATGTTTCATTTGCCCCATTATGATATAATTATGCAATATATAAGAAAGTGGTATCTCACGAGAATACACTTCATCATCTGTACATGCATCATAACCAGTCAGTCAATCAGTGCATTTCCTCAGTTATGCCCAAGAACAAAAGATGCCAGAGTTCGGTAGCAATACACTGTGAGCACTTTGGATATCACTGTACAAGACACAATTGTCTTGTTTGAATCCAAGCTCTTCTAAGAGTCTGTGAAGCCACATAATTTCTTTGCTTGCCTCCTTCATCGCTACATACTCTGCTTTCGTGGTAGAAAGTGAGACCACTTTTTGCAGCTTTGAAGCCCAGCTTACTGTTGTGCCTCCAACCATGAAGACATAGCGAGTAGTGCTCCTTCAAGTATCTTTGTCACCTACCATATCTGCATCAGCATACCCTTCTAGAAAAATATCAGTTCCTCCAAAATACAAAGCATTTGTTGTTGTTCCTTTTAGATACCTAAGTATCCACTTCACAGCTTGCCAATGCTCTTTACCTGGGTTGTCCATGAACCTACTCACAACTCCCACTGCATGTGCAATGTCTGGCCTTGTCCAGACCATAGCATACATTAGAGAACCTACCGCTACGGCATATGGAACTTTAGACATATAGACTATCTCCTCTTGTGTCTTTGGACACATATCCTTCGTTAGTTTAAAGTGACCAGCCAAAGGTGTAGAAACTGGTTTTGCATTTTGCATTGCAAACCTTTCTAGTACCTTCTTGGTGTAATCTTCTTAAGATAACTTTATTGTCTTCTTCATCCTTGTTGGACGGATACGCCATGACGGACGTCAGCACAACGAGAACTCACCTAACATGTAATGTCAGCTAAGGACGAAGCTCAACCCGCAGGCGCGTGGAAGAAAGCATAGGGTGTCAACCTACACTCGACTGAATCCTAACTAATTCCTACAGAGGTCTCTACCAATTGTCTAAGTCACAGCCTTCAAGAGTGCATAAGAGAAAACTTCCTACAACGCTGTTTAGAGCCGACTGTCTAGAGCCAAACACCCATAAAACAATCTTGAAACACCATAGAACTTGAAGGAGACCCTACTAATACCAATAGGTCTCTTTCGCTAGGGTCTATGAACCAAAATCCAGACCCAACACACCCGGTGCAGAAACACGTAGGATGTCTGGCCGAAATCTGGAGGTCTTCGTTTCCGAAATCTAAAGTGCCTAAGGTGTAGTTCTACTCAATGTGAACGTGTGGATATGCTACAATGCAAAATCGGACAACGTATACTCACCCAAACACCCGATGAAGCTCGTAGAAGGAGCTCGCAAGACCGGACCGTACGCGTGCAATGTAGGTATCGGCGCGTAGCTCTCGTCAGGGGCAACACACTGCACTTCTCCGCACTCAATGCTGACCACCGGAGCACACGTAGAGTCAAGATGAAGCTCACACACTCTCTCTCGTTCACAGTACGCTCACTCACAGACTTCAAACTTGTTTTGAAATGACAAAAGGTTTTTTCATTAAGGTCAAAAAGTGGTATATATACCTTACAATTCCTCAAACCCTAAAGTTCCAAAATCAACCATCTACTCAATCTAACTATCAAAACTAGGATACAATCTGGAAACTTCTGTAAGTCCCAATAATTACAAGGTGAAAAATCAGGTTTTCCTCAATGAATGAATAATTACAAAAAATAATAGTCCTCCGAGTAGTTACTGCCGTGGGGTGTGTCCAGCTTCTAACACTCCCCCCCTCCTTGCTCATGTCGTCCCCGACATGGCCTTGATTGGCTGCTTCATCTTTCAGCAATGGATATGGGAGAGAGGGTTGAAGCCACTCGCGCCTGAGATTGCTCGCGTTGATCTTTTGAATGGTCATAGATTTGAAGACCCTCTGCTCCCACTCCAAGGCTTCCTTCGTGGTTTCTCTGAGCTCTTCCTCTATTGCCTTGCGCAATTTTTCCTCCTCTTCTTGTGTTAGATCCTGTGGCTCTTGAGAGGATCCTACTATGCTTTCCTCGTGCATGGGTGTGTCCACTGGATCTGCCACATTTTCGAGGTCGATGCCCTCATTGGCGGCTGGCCCTGAGCTTTCTGCCTCTCCTCCTTGCTGGCCTTTCAACTTCTCAATTTTCCTGAGGAGTGTTTGCTTTTCCGCTTCATCTTGTCCGCCCATATTCACAAGGAGGTCATTAAGTTCGGCGTTTATTTTTTCCGCCTCCTCGAGCTTTATCTTTATGCTTTCCACTTCTTCTTGCAGGGATTTTTGGCCCTCCTCTATTCTTGTTTGCATTACTATAGAACCTTCAGCCATCATCAATCTCTGCTTTTTCTCGAGAGTCAGATCCTTCTGAAGTTCCTGCATTTGCTCTTCATAGAGTTGACTCTCGGAAATGATTTGAGTCAAGCTCGTAGCTCTGACTCTAGCAGGTGATGCTCGCAGCCTCTGGATGGTTTGATCTTTGACTTTTAATTGGTCCTTGAGCTCAAGGACTTCATCCAGGCTTGCTTCTTGTTCTATCTCTGCTTTTCCTTGGCATCCCTCATGGCCTCTACTTCTTTTGTTTCTTCTGCCAGCTGTAGTGTCAGATTATCTCTTTCTCTTTCGGCATCTCGCAATGACTTGCTGAGCTGCTAACACTCTTCTTCAACTCCTTGTATTCTTTTTACTGCTTCCTGATTTACTTCTTCCATTGCTTGGCAGTTTTGTAGAGCCGTTGCTAAGCTGGCCTACAGGTCATCTTCTCTCTCCTTTTGCCTTTGGCTTTGTGTTTAACTGTCGGCTCGCATAGCAAACCGGAAAATCCATTGTTCCGTCTCCAGGTTGAGCTAGAATACTTCCAATGGCATATGCTGATGCATCAGTGTGCACATAGAATATCTTTTCCCAATCTGGTGCCTTTAGTACAGGTGCTGATGTAAGGTTTTCCTTCAGCTTTTGGAATGAAGTTTCACACTCCTTGGTCCACTCGAAATTGACTAGCAAACGATACAGTGGTTGTGCGATAACCGCATACATGTATATGAATCTTCGATAATATCCGCAGTGTCCCATGAAGGATTGCACTTGTTTTGAATTAGTAGGCCTGAGTAGGTCTACAATGACTTTGACTTTGTCTAGGTTTGTGGTTATGCCATTTCTTGAGACAATGTGTCCTAAGATTCGTCCTTGCTTAACCATGAATACACACTTTTCTGGGTTAAGACAGATTCGATATGTCCTGCACTTTTCAAAGACCTTTTGCAAATGGTCAATATGTTCCTGTCGTAGAAGAGAGTGTACACATAGGTCATCCATGTAAATTTCTAAGAATATTTTGAGGTATTCCTTGAATGCGTGGGTCATTAACCTTTGGAAAGTGGCTGGTGCATTAGTTAAGCCAAATGGCATAACTCGGTACGCATAAATCTCCCATTCTGTGGCAAATGCTGTTTTGTGTTGATCCTCCCTTGCTATTGCCAGTTGGTTGTATCCTAAAAACCCATCCAGAAAGGAATAAGTCCGTTTCTCGGCCACTCGCTCAAGGACATGTTCTGTGATTGGCAAGGGATAATTATCCCTTATGGTTGCTGCATTCACCTTCTTGAGGTTTAGACACACTCGCAGTTTTCCATTCTTTTTGGGAACTACCACAATGGGTGACACCCAATCTGTATGTTCAATCTCATAGATGAATTCAATTTCCATTAGTTTATCAATCTCTTCTTTGATTCGTTTAGCAAATGTGTCATTATATATATAAGGACGTTGTTTGCTAGGTTTTGCATCCGATTTCAAAGGAATTGTATGTTGACATATCAATGGATCAACTCCTTTGAGGTCTTTATAGGACCAAGCGAACACATCTTTATACTTCTTGAGAAGTTGTGTTAGCTGTTCTTCCTCCTCATGCTCTAAATCGTTAGCTATATAGACCGGCTGAGGCTTTTCACCTGGTTCTGCGAGGTCTATCTTTTTTGCATTTTCAGGCCCATCGTAAGATTCTTGGTTGGTTCTTTCTCTGACTTGCGGTGTCATTAGGATTTTTCTGTCCTCGATAGAAAATTCCCGATAGTGTGATGGTACATTCATGTTCCCCTTTTCTGACTCCCCTTTACCATCACTATCTTCTTCAATGGTCCATATCTCTCTCAAAGACCGTTTCAGTTCTTGGTATTTCTGTTTACGCTCCAGTTTGGCCCACTCTTGGTCTTCTGTTGTTTCTTTTTTTTATTTTTGAGATTTTTGTGATTTTGTTTCGGTTTTAGCTTTTCGTACCTGTTTTATTTCCTCTCGCGTTCTTTCTATTCGATTTTTTGAGAATCTTCCTGATATTTGATCTTTTATACAATCCTTTGCTTTTACAAGCATCAAATAGTGAGTTTTACCTTTTATCCTTGGCATCAGGTTCTCTCTCGCTTTGTTTCCTGCTCGTTTCCTCCTATAGCGTTCTTGGCGTCTAGGATGTTGATTAGCAAAATCATAAAACTTGATATTCTCAGTTTCATTTCCATGCTCACTTGAGGTGTCTGAACACTCATTATCTGCATCATCATTTACTTCCAAGTGTTCAGAGGAGTTGTAAAACTCTTTTTGTTCTGGTAGTTCTACCTTCTCTTTTTCTGGTATAACGCTTACCATGTAATAGAGTAACACATCATAGCCATCCTTATCACAAAATTTTGTTGTTGGACTGTCAGCAATGGTACAGACATCCAATGTTGCTAGTATGTGTTCCCATTCTAGAGGTTCCAAGGCATCTTCAGGGAAAGGTTCCGGAATATACTCCTTGTCCTCAATTGCTCTTTCTGAGAAGCAGTCCTCTCTTCTTAAGCTTCCACAATGTGAAGCTCCGCACATCCATAGCTCTTTTGGTTTCCCTAACCATGTTGGTAGTTCTGATCTTGCTACTGTAGCCCAATCAAACTCTTCCACAGGTGTTTGGTTCGCATCTTTGTAACTATGGTCCTTCAGGTGTATTTTAGTTGTTGTCTCGCCATGTCTGAGGTATATGTGGTCATAACCCCAATCTTGGACCATCTTCAATTGTCGCATGAATGGTCGTCCCAAGATGATCTCATAATTGTTCTTTTTGTCGAAATCGACTATTACAAATGTATGCTCATACTCGATTCCGCACGAAGTGACAATCACTTTTTCTAAGAGTCCTAGAGGCTTCTCCATGAACCCATCTGCCAATTGCAGTTTCATTCTGGTAGTCCTCAAAGCTGGTTTTTCCCATTTTTTCCAGATTTCCTTGGTGGCGATAGCAACTCCCGCTCCACTGTCAAGAATAGCCTTGGAAATTACTCCTTGGAATTCTACCAGTAGCGTGGTGTTTCCGTCTTCTCCCTCACAATATTCTCCAACCTTATTCAATGGTACTGGCCTAGTGTTTAGTTGAGGCCTGTCCAACTCTTTGATCCCTTCTTGTAGCTTCAAGGTGGGGTCTTTCACTCCAAAATTTTCTAGGCATTTTCCTACTGTGGTCCACATATTTGGCCTTAACCTTAGGAGTTCTGCTAATGTGATTGTGCATGCCACCGGAGTGGATAACAACTCAATCAATCCTTGCGAATCCATCACCTTGTTAGAAGAAAGTCTTTGAGATGGGATTGCTCTCACTTCCGACTTGGCTTCGTACTCTCCCAGGTAAGAGGGTAAATTTCTCAACGAGTCTGGTTGGCTATGCCCCGAACTAATTGATCCTTGGTCTCCCCCTTGTGAATGTATCTCAAAGTTCATCTGCGACCTTGCCTCAAATTCTTCAATGGGAGGTAAGATCACATTCTTTTCTTTTCTCATGCTATTCATGTGGTTAATCATCCTATTAGCCTCGTTGACTCACGGATTTGCTTCCACAGATCATCTAGACCGTCACAGTCCTTACCTATTTCTGCCAATATTTTAGGCTGGAACCCGTCACTTGCCCCATCGGTGGTATTTGGCACTATGATGGGCTCTCCTCTGGACTCATAGGCATTAGTGAGTCTTTCCTTTGTTTCCACATGTTTCTCTAAACTTAGTTGGGTAGGGGTTGGAGCTGGTGCCTCATGCCAATTTGCAGGTTTACCCAGCGGGTCTTCCATCAATGATTGAGCCGTCTCAATCATGTTTTTACACATATCCAACCTCTATTTTTCTATTTATGCATATGGATAAGTCATCCACCTTTGCTACTGCGTTTGGTTCTTTTTAAGTCGAGCTTCATAAGCTTTTAGAAGCGTATCCAACTGCTCATTTACCTTGTCTGCCAGTATAGATCCTCTTGATCCTGCACTCTTGGGCTCTGCTATTTCCTTGGGTGCTATGGCTGTTGTGGTGTGTGAGCTTAAGCTAACTAGATCCTCTAACCGCTCCAATCTGTCCTTGGTATGTTTCAACTCCTCGGATAGGGATGTTTGCTCTCGTTCCTTCCTGGCTTTCCTACGCACCTTTCTAGCTTTCCAAGTGCTTCTCTGATTTTTCGTTTCTGAACTTTGGGCATCGGTTTTTGGTTCTTCAACTATGGGTTCATTCATCCTTCATTGGGCTTGGGCCCGTGTTACCTCCTGAATAGGTATGATTGTTTCATTTTCCGATCCTCCATTGGCTATTGTTTCTAACATGTTCAAGGTGGTTTTTGCTCCTTTGCTCGGGTTTTTAGGGCAATCGGGAATCAAATGAGTAATTCCACATTCTGGGAAATACACATTGACTCTAATGATTTCATCATGAGGACAGTCTCTCAGCCAATGGTCTCCTCCACACTTGTAGTAGGGTCCCTTGGGTTGTTGAGGCGCTCCTTGAGCTCCTCTTTGTTGGTAAGCATGTCTCTATCTGCCCATGCCTCCATTGGCTATGAAGATCAGTGTTTGTTCATCTAAGATATATCTTCCTTCTCCTGCTGCCTGTATAGCAGTTGGTGGTCCTGTATTTCCGATCATGCTCCATGGTTCTGGTGTCGAGGGTTCTTCCGGTGGATAATAGACAGGGTTTTCCGCATATCCATTTGGATCTTCTCCTCTGATTCAGTTACTGTTGGTGTGTATCTTATATCAACTGGTCGTAATCGTGGTAGGGGTGGTTGTTTCCCCAACACCGGTTGGGGTCTTTCTACACCTACAGGTCCTGGTAAGTTGCTTGCTTGATATCTAGGCATCGGTGGAACTTGAGGGGAAGCTACTGGAGCTTGGGGAGCGTAAGGTCTCTCTCTCACATATCCCTTGTTATAATAACATTCCTCGGTCCCATGGTTTGTCCATTTTTGTTCAATAGCACTTCACTTGGGCTGTTTAGCCTGGGGTTTGGCGTACAAGTTGATCTTTTTAGCACTTCATCTACAAGCTGCTCCTGATTTACCGCTACTTCTCCTTTCGGTGCTGTCTTAGAAGACTTGCTTCCACTTTGTTGTGAAGACGAATCGTCATCAAGGTCCTTGAACTCCCCTTCTTTGTAGACCGCACAATTGTCCACAAGGTACAGAGCCTCCTTGGTCAACTCATTCAACGTCGTGCTCCTCTTCATATGTAAGTCTTTCTGGAGATCTTCATTCCTTAGTCCTTGGATGAATATCAGCATAAGTCTGGACTGAGTTGGCAGTTCTTCAACAGGACATAACTTAACATATCTTTTTAGTCTTAGGGCTCTCTTTCGTACAGACTCTCCATCTTTCTGTTTGAATTTATGGATTTGTGATACGGTATTATGAGCTATTCCCCTTTGAGAGAATTCCTCGATAAACTCGTCAAACACTTCTTCCATCAACTCAAAGTCTCTACGCTCTACAGAGTCAAACCAAGTGGCCAGCATCATCCTCTAGGGTTAGTCCAATCCCTGCAAATTGGGTAGGAAAATCTAACACCTCTTTGGCTCTAATTACGCGCACAAAGGTTGCTACATGATCTCTTGGGTCTCTACTTCGTGTGTATTTCTTGTTTACCCATTTTTGCACTTGAGAAGGTCTAATTCTTCGATGGTCTACAAACCTCATCATGGGATCTCCCTGTCCTAGTCTATATAAATCCCCAGGCCTTCTGTAATAGGCTGGTTCCTCTCCCAGTGGTGCTCCTAAACCATAATTTCTAATGGTTCTCGCTAGAGGTGGTTCTTCTCTTCGAACTCGTTCTATGGGTGGTCCTCCAAGCTCTATCGACCCTTGTGCCTTTGGCTTACTCTCTGCCTGATACCTTGAATAGAGTGGTGGTTCTTACAAATCCTTGAGCCCTCGTGCAGCTTGATAACCATCTCGGTTTTCGTCTGATTCCATTGTTGCACTCTGTCGAAGCCATGCCTGCAATGATGACTGGTTTGCTGGTTGGTCTTGGTTGTTGAATGCTTGCGGTCGGGTGGAATGTGAGGTAGCGTCATACTCATCTGAAAAAGGATTCGTTGACTTACTTGGGGTGTAGGTGGCTCTTGGCACTTCTTCAGGGGCATACACTGATGCTCCTGAACCTGTTGCCCTCTCTACCTCCTCTGGAAGAATACATTGGTATTCTAGCCTGTATCTATCAACAAAAACTATGCCCTTCCCCGTAGCAGTTTCATAAGAGAATAAGTAAAGAACCTTGTCTTTGCTTAATTCGTTTACGTATGGTTCTTTGCTGCGAAAGTAAGAGACTATACCCTCACTCTCATGCTTGTAGATTCCCACATTTTCGTTATAAGTTGGAACCCTGGTTGTTTTCTTATCATACATAAAAATAGCTCCAGGCCGATCAATGTTTGGTGGCGGTTCTTGAGTTTCTGAAACCATTTTCCCTTTTGTCACGTTATCTCCATATCTGTTGTAATCTTCAGGGTTACAAACTATTAAATAATGGTTCCCCTTTTCGTCTCGGAATCTATCTCCATCATCATACACTCGGATTATCTCCAATCTTTGACCTGGCCTCTCTTCGATACAAATGCACTTGCGGCCTCGATAGTCAAAATAGACTAGGGCTCCTCTCGAGTTTGTTCCCTCTAAGAAGATCACCGTGAGCTTGGAATCACTCAAAGGATTTTGGGAGGTGCTTCCTCCTCGCATAGGTCCATCATAGGTGAAACCTCCTGGCTGTTGACTACCCATCATGAAGAAAGATTTGTCTGACGAAGTGTCAGTATCACTACCTTCTTCAATAATCAGTGCTAGCGGATCTAGCCTTGCCTGAGTTACACTCTCTTCGGTGGACACTAAGCTACCTTGGTCTCCTGCCACCTTCTGGTCTCTAACAACGTATCTTCCTGATCTTAAATTCATCAAACTTATCAATGCAATTTATCACAAATCCAACCACTCACGTGGCAAAGGGTCGGTTTCTGCACAACTTCTTGCTTTCTTGCTGAATATACCTGTACACAAGCGTTTTAATTTCAGCAATTGAATCAAAGCATTTATCTGCTAGCGGTTATCTTAGTAATGATTGGTATAACTAGAGTTAATCTCAACCACTACTGTATTTTATACACTGCTGATGTTCTGGATTAGGTTTGCTAATCTGAAACAATACTTCCCTCAGATGTTGGTCAATTTATGCGAAAAAGTCTGAATTCAATCTTTGCTTCATCAAATGGGTAAACAAGGTCCAAATTCACTTCTGAAAGAAGTTCTGGAACCCCTAAGCCAAATAGAATCTCACTGTCTATGCCAAGTCAATTTTTCCTTGCAGTATGCCCCAATAGACATCCTACGCGTAGGATGTCTCCTGCTGTGTTTTGCCTGGATTTTTGCACTGTTGTTCCCCCTTATTGTGCTGAGCCTACAACTGCTTTTACTTTTTGGTTTGGACACCTATTAGCTGGTCAATGAGTCCGAAATCTGTTCCGACAGCCTGCTGCTGATATTGATCAGTCTAATCAACTCCAAATTGGACCAAAATTGGCTAGGAGGGTTGCCTTAGGCTATCTAACACCTTACTATGCTCAAAGTCAAAGTCTGGCTTCAATTTCTTGCATTAGACATCCTACGCATAGGATGTCTTTTTCATTAGAATGGCTTCAAACTCAAAGCCCAGGCTCCCCTTGAGTTGCTGATCACTTTGGTATACTCAGAATTTAGTTTGGAGTCCCAAATCACTTAGAAGACATCCTACGCGTAGGATGTCTTTTTGGCCTGTTTGACCCCAGACTTGTCCCACAACTTCCTCTTGATGTCAGTAACCCAGTGGTATGCTTAGATTTTGGTTTGGATGTCAAAAGTCCCAAATTTCAGTTGTTTTTTTTTTTTTCAGTCAAAAGTGCTAAAGTCCACTTTGAATCCAATTTTCTTACCCAAATGAGGTAAAACCCCTTTCAGTCACTCAATATATCATGCAAGACATGCTCATGCAGCCATCTTATGGTTTTGGTCTCAAAATAATGTTTTAGCAGTATTTGGGTAGGATGTCTGGCAATTTCAGTCTATCTGGCCTTATCCTCTCAAGATATTGTCAAATTTCCACTATCCAATTGAAATTAGGGTAAACCCTACCTTCTGAACACACTGCTCAACTCAAAATCCCAAAATTCCTCCCAGATTAGCCTGTAAACATCCTACGCGTAGGATGTCTCCTGGCTTAAAATTAAATTTTTTTCTAACAAGAATGCTCCTGATGCTCTGTAGATCTATCAGAAACACTCACAGTAACTTTTGGACTTCAATTAGGCTTTCAAAAACACTTTTGCGTCTTTTACAACTTGTAATGATTTCACCAAGCAAGTGTACATGCATGAAATGCTCTAGATCCTAAATCATGATGTCCTAATTACTCTACTCCTACCTATAATGTGAAATGGTGATAATGGTGTTTTTGGTTACTTTTTGGCCTCTCCGGACTGTCAAGCTCTCCTCTCACCGCTTCTACCACTCCAACTCCTACTCTAGAACTCAACTACCACCTAAAACTACCTAAGTCTATCTCATCTACCTAAGTCGAAGGATATAGTCCAGACACACGCTTCCTAGACTCCCTCTAAGACCTAGAGAGTCCTCCACCCTCTGATCCTATCTAAATGTAAAGCGAGACTCTTGGCAAGCCAAAAATCCCAATCCTCAAGGATTAGTCTCGGTCACCTACCTAAGGTTTTCGTCCCCGGCAGCGGTGCCAATGTTGGACGGATACGCCGTGACGGACGTCAGCACAGCGAGAACTCACCTAACATGTAATGTCAGGACGAAGCTCAACCTGCAGGCGCGTGGAAGCAAGCATAGGGTGTCTACCTACACTCGACCGACTCCTAACTAATTTCTATAGAGGTCTCTACCAATTGTCTAAGTCACCTTCAAGAGTGCATAAGAGGAAACTTCCTACAACGCTGTCTAGAGCCGAACACCCATCAAACAGTCTCGAAACACCATAGAACTTGAAGGAGACCCTACTAATACCAATAGGTCGCTCTCCCTAGGGTCTATGAACCAAAATCCAGACCCAAAACACCCGGTGCAGAAACAGGTAGGATGTCTGGCCAAAATCTGCAGGTCTTCGTTTCCAAAATCTAAAGTGCCTAAGGTGTAGTTCTACTTAATGTGAACGCGTGGATATGCTGCAATGAAAAATCAGACAACGTATACTCACCCAAACACCCGATGAAGCTCATAGAAGGAGCTCGCAAGACCGGACAGTACACGCGCAATGTAGGTATCAGCGCATAGCTCTCGTCAAGGGCAACACGCTGCACATCTCCGCACTCAATTCCGACCACGGGAGCACACGTAGAGTCAAGATGAAGCTCACACTCTCTCTCTCGTTCATAATACGCTTACTCACAAACTTCAAACATGTTTTAAAATGACAAAAGTTTTTTTCAATAAGGTCAAAAAGTGGTATATATACCTTACAATTCCTCAAACCCTAAAGTTCCAAAATCAACCATCTACTCAATCTAACTATCAAAACTGGGATACAATCTGGAAACTTTTGTAAGTCCCAATAATTACAAGGTGAAAAATCAGGTTTTCCTCAATGAATGAATAATTACAAAAAATAATAGTCCTCCGAGTAGTACTGTCGTGGGGTGTGTCCAGCTTCTAACAATCTTGTCCCTTGATATTTTCATACCAAGTTTTCTCTTTGCAGCACCTAAATCTTTCATTGAAAAAGATTTAGAGAGCTCCTCTTTTAGGTCTTTGATGTCTTGCATGTTAGCACTTGCAATCAACATGTCATCAACATACAACATTAGGATGATGAATTTCCCATCTCCCTAATTCTTCGTGTAGACGCAATGATCCGAGTTGCATCTTGTGAATCTATGATCCAACATCCATCGATCAAACTTTAAGTACCATTGTCTTGATGCTTGCTTTAAACCATACAAGCTCTTCTTTAATCTGCAAACCATTTTCTCCTTACCTTTTACTTCATACCCCTTTGGTTGAAGCATGTAGATTTCCTCCTCTAAGTCACCGTGAGGGAATGCCGTATTTACATCCATTTGCTCGAGATTTAGATCATGAGCAGCCACAAGGCTTAAGACAAGCCTAATTGAGTTCATTTTTACAACAGGATAAAATATTTCATTGAAGTCAATACCTTTCGTTTGAGAAAACCCTTTTACCACAAGCCTAGACTTGTACCTTTTCTTCCCACCTTCTTCTTCCTTCACCTTGTACACCCATTTGTTTTGAAGTGCCCGCTTACCTTTAGGCAACTCAACCAACTCCCATGTTTGGTTGCGATGTAGTGAGTCCATCTCCACTTGCATGCTCTTCATCCATTCTTCTTTGGATTCATGTTGCATAGCTTCTTCGTATGATTCTGGCTCTCCAGAATCTGAGATCAAGAGATGGTTGAAGGAAGGAAAAAACCTTTTTGGAGGTCTACTTGCTCTTGTAGATCTTCGGGGAATAGGTTGAGGCTCCTCATTTGGTTGACGTTGTTGTACATTGTCACCGTTTGCAGTCCTTGAGTCTTCACCATCCTCAAGCCCCATGTACTCATCACCTATTTCTTTTGTTTGTTTTCTTTCCAAGTAACATTTGTACATATTTTGTTTGTTAAAAATTACATCCCTACTCCTTAAGATTTTACCATCTTCAAGATTCCATAGGCGATACCCAAAGTCACCTTCTCCATAGCCAATGAAGAAACACTTCTTGGACTTTGCATCTAGCTTTGATCTTAGGCTTCTATCAATGTGCATGAAAGCCTCACACCCAAACACTTTGAGAAATGTATAATTCACCAGTTTACCTGACCATACCTCTTCTGGAACTCCCCCATCCAATGCCGTTGAGGGTGACCGATTGATTAAGTACACAGACGTACTTACAACTTCCGCCCAAAGCTCAAGCGCTAGGCCTGCATGTAGCCACATGCTTCGTGCTCGCTCCATGATTGTCCTGTTCATCCTTTCCGAAATTCCATTTTGTTGAGGTGTCCTTGGGGTTTTCCTTTGCCTCCGAATGCCATTGCTAGCACAAAAGCTTTCAAAAGCTTGGCTGCAATATTTGCCTGCATTGTCGGATCTAAGGCATTTAACCGTGGTACTTGTTTCATTCTCCACAAAGGCTTTCCACCTTTGAAATATGGAAAATACATCGGATTTATTCTTCATGACATAAACCCATGTTTTTCTAGTCGCATCGTCTATGAATGTTACATAGTATAATGAGCCACCAAGTGATGGTGTACTTGCAGGACCCCAAACATCAGAATGAACCAACTCAAGTTTTTTATTTTTTCTTTCATTTCGTGATTTTTGAAATTTTACCCTCTTTTGTTTACCATAAACACAATCTTCACAGAACTCTAAGTCCACTTCTTTCAAACCTGGTAGAAGCTTCTTTGTTTGAAGGATTTGCAGTCCTTTGGCACTCATATGCCCAAGTCGGTAGTGCCACACCGCACTGTCAACTTCTATAGTTGCTGCATAAGCTGAAGGTTGCGTGCTAACAGTACACAAGTAAAGTGTACCGACCTTTTCTCCCTTGGCAGATCCCTTTGAGATCTTCCACCGTTTGTTTCCGAATGCAATATTGTGACCTTCATCGTCCAATTGTCCTGTAGAGATCAACTTTTTGCGAAGAGAAGGAACATGCCTAACATCTTTAAGCTTCCATTCATTTCCGTTAGCAGTTTTGACAAAAACTATACCTTTGCCGAAAATCTCACAAGATTTATCATCTCCCAAGTATACATACCCGAAATTACCTTTGGTGTAGTCTTGGAAATGTTGCTTGTGTGGTGTCTCATGGAATGAAGCCCCGGAATCTACTATCCAGGAATTAGACACATTGTCTAATGAGAGAATTAGAACATCTTGCTCTACTTTACCTGCCACATTGGCCTCCAATGTTTGCTTGTTGTCTTGAGAATCTGTCTCCTTCTTCTTCTTGGACCAACAATCCTTCTTGACGTGGCCCTTCTTGCCCGCAGTTCCAACATTCAAGAACTGAATTTGTGCGTGACTTGCTTCGTGTTGAGCGATCACGACCCTTTTGGTTTTTGAACCTCTCCTTAGGCCTTCCTCTTGTTTCCATTGACAATGCAGCAGTTGATGATTCTCCTGTGCTTCTCCTTCGTATTTCCTCACTTAGGAGAACACCCATAACATCATCAAACTTAAGAGTATTTGTGTCAGAAATAGAATTACTTACAGCCATCACAAGGCTGTCCCAACTATCCGGTAGAGATGATAGTATAAGGAGATCTTGCACTTCATCATCGAAATTGATTTTCACCGATTGAAGTTGACTTATGTTTGTGTTAAATTCATTTAGGTGTTCTGCAACTGAACCATTCTCTGCCATCTTTAGATTGAACAAGCGCTTCATAAGAAATACCTTATTGGATGCCGATGGTTTCTAGTAGAAGTCGTCAAGTGAGTTCATCAAGTCCTCCGTGGTCTTCATCTTCGAAACATTGAAGGCCACCATTGATGCCAAGCTTAATCGGATTGTTCCCAGTGCCTTTCGATCAAGGACAATCCATGCTTCATCTACCATCATTGCGGGCTTCTTTGCAAGACTGCCTAGTGGAAAATAGAGGTCCTTCTGGTAGAGATAGTCTTCAATCTGCATCTTCCAATGTTGGTAGTTTTTGCCGTTGAACTTCTCAATCTTGAGCTTCCCTTCCTCCGCCATAAATCCCACTCAATTCAAGGAATCCTTTCCTTGAGATAATTTAGCTACGAGAAAACCTTGCTCTGATACCAGTTGTTAGGAAATATGACGTAGCTAAATAGATATTTGAGTAGATTACTTAATGGAGAGAGATAGATTTCACACACAAGAGATTATAGAGTAGAGAGAGAGAGAGAGAGAGAGAGAGAGAGAGAGAGAGAGAGAGAGTACACACGATATATGTGGTTCACCCAATGTGGGCTACGTCCACGGGAAAGCAGCCACTCAATGGCCTTAGTACTTCAAAACAAGAAGTAGTTTACAAAGGGATTATACCCTTAATGGAGCTCCCGCCTTGCTTGACTCTCACCACCTCACACTCACCTTGTTGCATCAACTTCACACTATGAAATGTGTGTAGAAATGGCCTCCTTTTATATGCCAAAAGGGCTACCCTCTCTCATGAGAGGCAGCCATGTGTAGCCGCCCTTGTGTAGATAAGTCCAAATCGGACCCTCCAATCCGCCCATGTGTGGCCGCCCTTGAGAAGACAAGTCCACTTTTGAATTCAGCCACCGGCCATTGAATTCGACCACTGCCCACCGGCCATTGACTTCCGACCACCGGCCATCGGCCAACTGACCGGTTGTTTTCCGACCACTTTTCGCCCGCCGTCCAGCCATAATATTCCGACGAAAAGGAATATTTCGGCAAAGGAAAAAAAAGTATCGGTGCCCCTGATTTTTGGCCATGAAAATTTTGCTTCCGGTGAGTGATTTTCCTTCACGTACGATGGCTTCTCCTCATTATGGGGGCCTTACAAATGTGCGCTTTTACCATAGAAAATTACAAGGGTAAATTAGGATCCATACTTAACACTCGGGTGGGTCTTCAATAGTTGGTTCTTGATTGCCTCGTTTAGGAGGTAGTTCACAAGGGATGTTGTCAATAAAAACATTTTGAAATCCCTTGAGAAAATTGGATAGCTCTAATTCCTTGTGATTGTTTATACTTTATTTTGCTAAAGCATTAGGTTCATTTTGAGAATCTTATACAAAAATCATGTACACGTAAATACAACTCTTTATTGACTTATTGAAAGGTTGCGTATGTACAATGGATATAGTGTTACCCAGCTCCTTAGCATCTATGTACATATCTTTTTCCTTGAACCTAAAGTAGATTTTCCTTTCAAGGAATTCAACATTGGAATCCATGCGATCAAACCATGGTGCCCCTAGGATTACATCCTCGTTCTTGAGAAGAGAGATAAAGAAATCCTCCTTGTCCACATAGCTTTGGACATGGAGCCTCAATTTCCCAATCAAGGGAGTGACTAAGGATTATTTCCCCTTGAAAGCACCATCAATGGGTAGGACATCTCCCATCTCATAGGCTTGGATGCCTAGCTTGGTGGCCAACTCTGTGGATATGAAATTGTGAGTAGAACAAAGCATCATGTTCTCTTACCTTTTCCCAAGCATGGCATAGAGAAGATCCTTTGTGGTGAGCATCCTCTTCTTGGATATTGACCAAGGTAGCTCTAGGAGGCTCATCTCGTGTAATATTGTGGGGACAAGCATGATAGGCATGCCCTTGCTCCTCGCACTTGAAACAACGGTTATCTTTACGATAACGTTCTAGGTCTTCAGGAGAGAGTTTATTTTTGCCTTTATAAACTCCCTTCTCCTTAGCTTTGTTGTTGTTGGCATTGACTTTAGAAGACTATTGAACATTTTCTTTCCCCTTGGGCTCCTTATTACAGTCCTTGTTGGGCTTAAAATTTCTCTTAGCCCCTTGTTGGAAATTGATTTGTGAAGCCACCATGGTATGGTGTATCACCACAGATATGGTGCTTGACCTTTGGGAGTTGACATACTCCGCTATATCTTCGATTAAACCAGCAAAAAATTGTTTTTTTTACTCTCCAAAATCCATCTTTTTGAAGGCAGGTGCTTTGAGATGCAAAGCCCAAAACTTGTCTACATATTTGTGAATAGATTCGTAGGGAGAGACCTTCAAGCTTCACCATTCGGTGAGTACATTGTCTTTGACATCGGTAGCCAAAAACTACTTCACAATGAAAGCTCTTTAAGCTTTCCATGTTCGTGGAGCTTCATCATTTGCTCATAGTCTAGACCACCATTTCTTGGCGGGCTTTTGAAAATGCATAGCTACATGTTATAGCTTTGAGGACTGTGTGAAGCCCTCATCTCAAAACGCCACATCGAATTGTTGGATGAAGGCCAAGAATTTGTCCATAGCACCAATGGTGCCATTGTAGGTAAGGAAAGAGATGTTCTTTCCTCCCTCTTTGAACTTTTTGAGCTTGGACGACCTCTTCCATGCGGCATAGGATTTTGTATGGCCTCTTCTTCTAGGAGATTCAAAAGCTACACCATCACTTTCTTCAGAAGAGGAAGAATTTGAGGAGGATGGAGAAGAGGGTGACCTCTTTCTCACCTTTTTCTTCCCTTTTTCCTCCTTGTCTACACCATCACTTTCTTCAGAAGAGAAGATGATGAAGAAGATGGAGAAGAGGGTGACCTCTTTCTCGCCTTTCTCTTCTCTTGTTTTCTCTCATCCCTCTTTGAATTATGGTGTGGAGAAGTATGCAATGGTATTCTCCGTTTAGGGGGTGCTGGAGAGCGTTTTTCCAACCGTCTTCATGGAGCCATCTCCGTTGAGGTGGTAGGAGACTCACTTCTTTCTCGTTATTTCGGTGGGGCTCTACCATTGAAACTTGAGTTCTCCTTTGGGAAGGAGATGTGTCTTCAAGTAGTAGATTTTTGAGCCCTTCGTATGGATCCTCTTCTTCTTCCCTTATTGGACAGAGGACTCTTTTGATAGAGCTTATCACTATCTCAAGGGTTAGAGCTTCCTACTGAGCCTCTTTCTAAAGTCTTGATTCAAGTACTCAGATGCAATCATGATCCTTTGGTATCAGAACTAATAGAAGGAGCTTCGGCTGATCTAGACAAATCCTTGGTTCAAACCATGTCATTTGATAAGTGTGTCCATACCCTCACCCAACTTGTCGATAACTCTAAGAAAGGGGTTGCAGATCTCTCCAAATTCATAGAGAACATTTCTTGTCTCACACTTGCTCATAAAGGAGAGTTAGCTAAATTCTCTTCTGAAGGTGCTGAATTGACCAATTACTTACACAAGTTATGTGGTCATACACCTGGGTTTATTTCAGCTCCATCTATTCCGGTACAAACTATATCCAACACTCTATTTTGCAGGGACCCTTTGGCCCTTGATGCTGTAAAATCCATTCAGAAAGAGATGTGTTCTCTTAGTGAAACCTCGCTAATGGAAATGTTACCTAAATTTTCCTAGGTTTTTTCCTTCGTGCCTTCAAAACAAGTTGAAATCGAATCACTTGGTGTGGACCGTCACCTATGGGCCCTACCTAACAAAGGGTTTTTAGCTCCCATCTCTATCAAGACCTTGGTTTTTCTAGACAACCTTCCAACTGCTTCAATAGAAGAAGCACAACTCAAAATGTTTAGAGGTTTCCAATCTCTTGATAAAGGTGACCTTATTAAATCTCCTTTTACTATGTGGTTTCTTGATACAAAGAAATGTGGATCAAATACTGGCTTGTATGTACGTACAAAGGGTTGGTGGAGTTCTCCAAAAGTAACTCTGAGTACTATGCTAAGTCTATTTGGAACATTTACAGGCCTTATGTCAAATGTGCTTGTCGGTTCTTGACCCTAAGGCTCCTTGTGAGTCAAGCGTTATCTCGTTTGATCATGCTATATGTTATGCCCTCAACAACTTGGATCTCACATTCCCTAACACTCCTTCACCTCACTACCTCTCCCTGTTCTGCTCCTGGCTTGGATTCTAGGCCAAAGAGCTTGTGCTAGCTTTGGCGTTTATTCAGTTTCCATTCCCTTATGCTTTCTCTTCTCAAAGAACTGGCTGCAGAAAAACCTGGGCTTCTTTTGACTACTAAAGGTAACTATCTTGGTATTAAAACTCTCCTAGGCATGCTAAAACCTAATACGGAGGCTGAGAATTCCCCTAATCTTAAAAAACCCAACTCTCTTATATCCCCCACTTCGTCGTACATGTCCTTTTTGACGCCAGCGTCTTATTTTGCTGAGTCATATGGAGGGAGAGGGAAAGTGAGAAGCATGATTAGAGGGAGAAGAAGAGGATATCTTGTCAAACACTTATTGGATTTATGAATGCAGATACTATATAATGGGGTTGGCAAAATGCATTTGATTTCTCAAGACAACAATGGGCATGGAGTTTTTTTTCATTCCGTCTTTGCAATAGAATTTTAGAACTTTTTTCACCTCATTTTATATTTAACAAATGCTTTCTCTCTACATTTGGTAATTTGGATCTACTCAGCCAAGTTAGGATTGGGTGGAGATTTATTGCTTCCATACGACATCTGTATACTCTAATGAGTTTCTTAGGAAAGGAAAACCCTTGTCATGTGATCGTTACTTATGGAATGAGTTTACAGTTGATTTTGGCAATGCTAGAAGGCATGTATATACTACAAATCTTTCTATTATTGAGAACACCTCTATGAGAAGTGTTTTGTCTAAAGTCCTCAATCACATACCTCCTCAACCACTTAATCCTCATATTGATTTCAAAGCACTTATTGAATGTTTGTCCAACTTGTTTAGTAAACTCCAATTGGAGTTATCAATTCAACAAGAATTGAAAAAAATGTTGGAGGAAGTCTTTTCTAGTCTAGTTTCACAACTCCCACATGAGTGGATACTCATTGAGTCTACATAAACTTTCCTTAGCCTTTTGCAAGCTTAAGTCAAAATGGTTCATTGTAGGTTTAGATACAGCATCGAACACAACATCTATCATATGCAAAAAAGCTTACCTTTGAAGTAGCTGAAAAACGACTCAGAGGTAATGAGTTCTGCTACATTGCAGAAGACCTGGATATTATTACCCAAAGAACATGTAAAAGTATGACCGAGATAGGATTTCAAGAAGAAACTACTAAGCTTCCCATCTTGTTTTCAACATTTAAAAGTCATAAAAGAAAATTTCGATGGATCTCACATGCCTCCAATTGCCTGCTTTCCAAGATTACAAAACATGTCACGGTAGGACTTAATTTGATAAGTGAAGGTCATCTGATGTCATCTTAAACCTACCATCTTCCATTTATTCGAGATATACAGCAGATATTACCCAATGTTATGAAAATATCCTCTTAGTAGGTGAATATGGTCTTATAAATGTATTAAATTGTCTCGCAGAGTCGGCTCTCTCTAGTAAAGCAAGAGATGGATCCTCTGGCATATCCTTTGTTAAGACAGCCAGGTGGGTGAAGAAGGTGAGCAAGGCTTCACCTCTTCACATGAATAGTAGTCAATTTAAAATAATCATTCAATGGGTTCTGAACCACTACTACATTGTATTTGGTAATGATTTCTTTTGTCAAACAAGTGCCATTCCTATGGGATTCTCTTGTTCCCACGCTGGATTTTAGGCAAACCTCCCCAGCAGAAGGACTCTCTATGCTTATAAGGTGTAATAACACCTTTAGATTTGTGGATGACATATTAAGTATTAATAATCCCAACTTTGTCTAGCAGGTGTTGGATATAATCTATCCTTCTTGCTTAGCAATTGAAACCACCTTTCAGAACAAGATACAATCAATGGTATTACCTTCACTAGGCGTACTAATTATCTGTCCAATGAATTGATTATTGTGACAGTTGCGCTGTTGATAACTTTTCCACGATATTTTTTTGGAAACCAAATTACCTTAGGCTTACTTTTACTGAGTTTGTATTAAAACATAGCAACATACCATTTAAAATGGCTCTACATACTTGTTTAGGTATCCTTCACTTATTTTTCTACTCTTCCTCTAATGTATTTTTATCCCTTGAAGAAACGGGGGTCCTTATTAGAAAATTTTAAGCTAAAGGCTTCCAAAACACGTTCTAAAGAAAAAAGCGACAATGAGGTCACCCTCTTCTCCATCTTCTTCATCATCTTCCTCTTTTGAAGAAAGTGATGGTGTAGACAAGGAGGAACAAGGGAAGAAAAAGGTGAGAAAGAGGTCACCCTCTTATCCATCCTCCTCAAATTCTTCCTCTTGTGAAGAAAGTGATGGTGCAGCTTTTGAACCAACTAGAAGAAGAAGCCATAGGAAATCCGATGATGCATGGAAGAGGTCGCCCAAGCTCAAAAAGTTCAAGGAGGGAGGAAAGAACATTTCTTTCCTTACCTACGATGGCACCTTTGGTGCTATGGACAAAGTCTTGGCCTTCATCCAACAATTCGATGCGGTGTCTGGAGATGAGGGCTTCACGGAGTCCTAAAAGCTATGCCATGTAGCTATGCATTTTCAAAAGTCCATCAGGCGATGGTGATCCGGCCTATGAGAAAATGGTGAAGCTCCACAACCATGGAAAGCTTTAGGAGATTCCATCACAAAGTAGTTTTTGGCTACCGATGCCAAAGACCATGTACTCACCAAATGGCGAAGCTTGAAGCTCTCTCCCTACAAATCTATTCACAAATATGTAGACAAGTTTTGGGATTTGCATCTCAAAGGCACTGCCTTTAAAAAGATGGATTTTGGAGAGCAAAAACCAAAATATGTGCGGTTTTAACCGAAGATATGGCGGAGTATGTCAACTCCCCAAGGTCACGCACCATATTTGCGGTCATACACGATACCATGGTGGCTTCACAAATAAATTTTCAACAAGGGGCTAAGAGAAATTTTAAGCCCACAAAGAAGAAGGATCCTAATAACAAGCCTAAGGGGAAGGACAATGTCCAAAAGTCTCGTAAAGGCAACACCAACAAAAACAAAGCTAAGAAGAAGGGAGTTTATAAAGGCAAAAATAAAATCTCTCCTAAAGAGCTAGAGCATTATCGTAAAGATAACTGCTATTTCAAGTGCGGGGAGCAAGGCCATGCCTATCGTGCTTGTCACCACAAGAATACACAAAGTGAGCCTCCTAGAGCTACCTTGGTCGAAATCCAAGAAGAGGATGCTCACCGCAAAGGATCTCCTCTATGCCATGTTTGGGAAAAGGTAAGAGAACATGATGCTTTCATTCTCTTTGACCCTCATTCTACTCACAATTTCATATCCACAGAAATGGCCACCAAGCTAGACATCCAAGCCTATGAGATGGAAGATGTACTACCTGCCGGTGGTGCTTTCAAGGGGAAGAAGCCTCAGTCACTCCCTTAATTGGGAAATGGAGGCTCCATGTCCAAAGCTATGTGGACAAAGAGGACTTCTTCATCTCTCCTCTCAAGAACAAGGATGTAATCCTAGGGGCACCATGATTTGATCGCATGGATGCCAATGTTAAATTCCTTGAAAGGCAAATCTACTTTAGGTTGAGGGAAAAAGATATGTACATAGATGCTAAGGAGTTGGGTAACACCATACCCATTGTACATACGCAACCTTTCAATAAGTCAATAAAGAGCTCTATTTCCGTGTACATGATTTTTGTTAAAGACTCTCAAAATGAACCTAATGCTTTAGCGAAAAATAATATAAACAATCACAAGGAATAAGAGCTGTCTAATTTTCATAAGGGATTTCAAGATCTTTTTATTGACAACATCCCTTGTGAACTACCTCCTAAACAGGGCAATGATGACCATGCAATTGAACTTCTTCCAGGAAGTTCACCGCCTAATAAACCTCGTTATAGAGTTTCCCAAGCTCAACAAGAGGAGATTATGCAGCAAGTGCATGAGTTAGTTGATAAAGGCATGGTTAGGCCTAGCTCATATCCATTTTGTTCACCCATGATATTAGTACAAAAGAAAGATGGCACATATCATTTGTGTGTCAACTATAGAGGACTAAATAGGATCACTATCAAGAATAGGTTTCCCGTTCCACGGGTAGAAGACCTATTTGATTAGCCACAAGGGTCGACCTACTTCAATAGGATTGACCTAAAAAGTGGCTACCATCAAATAAGGATAGTAGATCAAGACATTGTAAAGACCACATTTTGCACTACGTTTGGTCTTTACGGATACATTGTCATGCCTTTTGGCTTGACCAATGCACCAGCCACATTTAACCGCTTGATGGAGAAGCTATTCAGGCCTCACTGAACCTTTACTAGAGTGTTCTTTGATGATATAATCATCTACTCTAATTCACTAGACGAACACAAGCAACACCTCCAGTTAGTATTTCAATTTTTACGAGAGAATAAACAATATATTAATTGAAAGAAAAGTGATTTTTTCTTACAAGAGATTCAATATTTAGGTCACATTATCTCTCAAGATGGCATCCAAATGGATCTATCAAAGCTAGAGGTAATAAAAGGATGGCCTAATCCAAGGAATCTACATGAACAAAGACGCTTTATAGGTATGTGTGCATACTATAGATGCTTCATAGAAAGGTTCTTACAAAACGGGACCATCACATGACCTAACAAAGAAAAATATTGAGTATACATGGTCTACCAAGGAGAACAATGCTTTCAAAAAGCTTATCTCTCAACCTATGCTTACACTACCGGCTCTCTCAAAGCCATTTGAGGTCCAATGTGACGCTTGTGGTGATTTCCTTGGAGCTGTTTTTCTCCAAGAAGGGCACGCCATAGGCTATGAAAGTCAAAGGCTCGACCTTGTTGAGCAAGCTCTAGGCATATATGAAAAGGAACTCCTCGCATTCTACATGCCTTAGACTTGTGGAAGCACTATTTATTGGGGATTCCTTTATTCTATAGACAAATCACCAAAGCCTTAAGTACTTCATGATGCAGACCAAACTCTCTGACAAATAGATGAGGTGGGTAAATTTCCTTTCGCAATTTCATTTTCATATTGCTCACATTGCTGGCAAGCATAATCAAGTATCCGATTCCCTCTGAAGAGGGGCCAAGAAAGAATGCGGTTTCCATAGCAACTCAGAATGATCTATCTTCGATGATAGATAAGTACGCGCTATTGATCCCGATTTTAGAGAAGTGATTTCAGCCCTTGCACTAGGGAAGAAAGAAGAACCATTTACCTTACAAGATGGTTATCTTCTCTATGGCAATAGACTATGTGTTACTAACTCTCACTATGTGAGAAAGTAATGTATGAATATCATGTTCCTCCTTATGTGGGGCATAGAGGGATTTATTCTACCCTAAAGGAAATAGAAACATATTTCTACTGGCCTACCACAAAAGCAAGCATACAAGAGTACATTTCTAAATGTGTGGTATGCCAAAAGAAAAAGTTTGATAGAGGGAAGCAACCTAGATTGCTTCAAAATTTTCCAATCCCTAATTCATCATGGGAGAGCATATCCATGGATTTTATCTTTGGATTGCCTAAGTCTATCCATGGGATTATGGGAATATGCACGATAGTAGACAGGTTCAACAAACAAGCTCATTTTATACCTGTCAAAAAGACTATGAAAGCCCATCAAATGGCAACCCTCTTCATATCACAAATATTCAAGTAGCATGGCTTGACAATGTCCAAAGTGTCGGATAGAGATCCTAGAATGACCAGTAATTTTTGGAAGGGTCTCTTTGAGAATTTAGGGACAAGGATAAACTTCTCTTCGGCCTATCACCCACAAACAGATGGCCAAAGTGAAATAGCTAACCTAACAATTCTTGATCTACTAAAAGCCTATGTAACGGAAGTAGATCAAAGGTCCCAATGGGAGAAGTACTTACCGTTAGTGATGTATGCCTACAATAACACTATGCATACCTGCACCGGAAAATCACCTTTTGAGGTCATTGAGGGAATATCTAAAAGTATTCTACTTAAGGTACACAAGAAGATCTTCACCGCATATGAGTATAGACGAGACCTACAAGAATCTTTCCAAAAGATTAAGGATGCTATCTCTATCTCACAACAAAGACAAAACGCTGTTGCTGATAATCATAGAAGAGCTCAAGCCTTTAAATAAAATGATTGGGTCCTACTTAGATTTCCTAAGGCTCAATTAAGGAACACGACGAGAAAGAATCCTACGGGACACCAAAAGTACTATGCTAAGTTATAAAAAAGGCCCTATGGTCCCTTCCAAATTCTTAGACCAATCAATGAGATGGCCTACAACTCAATTTTCCCAGTCATTGGCTCATACACAATGCTTTCCATGTGAGCCTACTAAAGCCTTACAAAGGAGAGCCACCTCAAGAACCAACTATTGAAGACCCATCGGAGATCGAGGACCAAGAAGAGATGTTGCTGCCCGAGTCCATTCTCTAACAGGAAGACAAGGTATTGAGAGGCGATAAGATTATCCGATGGTATCTTATTAAGTTTAAGAACTATCCTTTTGAAGATGCTAGATGGATGCAGGGCATACAATTAAGGATAACCTAAACCTTGTCAATGTTTACAATGCTTTTCTAGAGAGAAAATGTAAAAATGTTTAAATGAACAAAGTTTTTTTCTTATAAGACTCTCTTTTTCTTTATTGTTCACAAATGTTAACAAGTATGCATGCTTAGGATCATGTTTGCGGAGACGATGTCTCCTGAACACCAAGTAGAGCTTGTCACTCTACTATGGAAGATTGATACGGACTAATGTGCAGACATGTTTGCCACAGCTAACGCTCTCAAGCACCAAATGGACTAGTCATCCATTCTGGAACGATGTCACAGGGTAAAATAGAAATTGTTAACCGAGATGACATCAGTTAACAGGAGCTGCTAAAGATCGAAGCCTTATGAATGCACATTGAAGATGAATATGAAGAAGCAGTGAAGATTGGAGTTACACAAATTTCACATTTTTCCAAAATCGCCATGTATTGTAATTTCCCAATTTATTTAGCCATTGTAATAATTTTAATGTGTTACGGGCTCAATAAGAGTTTGAAGATGTAAAGCATAGGACAATTAGTGTACCTAGGTTGCAGATACAATAAGTGTGGAGCCTTAACACTAGACTGGTAACCTAACAGGACATAAAAGTGTCCTTTCAGGGTTTTGGAAGAAAATTCCAAAACCATAGTAGATCCACTCATTTTAAAGAATCCTTTCATGAGCTTATAGTTCAAGGACTACTACATACGGAGAAAATGCGAAACTTGTAAGATTTCTCATCCCTTGGTCACTACAAGCCTCCAAAGTTGATGGGACGAGTGCATTTTGCCCAAAGCAGCAATTTCTTACAGTTGATTGCATATAAATAAGAGTGGGGATTTTTGTAAGCCATGAGATAAAATGCCCCGTTAACTTCGATGGGTTGGTGATCAAAACATATGGTTGCTTTTACCTCACTAAATTTTTTTTGGGCAAAAAGAATAGGTAAACAAAAGTTACATTTTTGCCATTCTGTGGACCTATCATCAAAGTTTCTATAGTCACGCTCAATACAGATACTATATACATGTTTTCTTAGTTCCTTTGGACCTTTAGATTCAAAAGGAACCATGGAGCATGTCAAAAGGATAATGGATCTCTTACTAAGTGGAACCTTGGGGGCAATGATAAAGTGGTAAATAAACATGAAAAAACTGGGTTTAGCATTATGACCTCTAGAAACCCATAGAAACTACTCAATATCTAGCCAAGTTTGTAGTTTATAATTAGATATGACTAATACCTATAAAATACACACAATTGGCCTAAGAAACTAGCAATATTGAGAAAGTTATACTTGCTACTCTAAAATGTCTCGTATTCTTCAGCAATCAAAAAACTCAACCATCATCATATACTATGCTATATAGAGAATTAGGTCCCCCAAAACTCAAGGAAGATTATCTTTATGTTATACATTACACTTACACAATCAAAATTGAATTTGGATATCGAGAAAGCCACCCAAAAAATCATAAAAGTGCTAATTTTGGTCAAAAAACAGGATTATGCAATCCTTGTAAGTTGGTCATAACTTTCAATTTTAACACTTAGCTCTCCCTACAAGCATCAAAAACTGTTGAGAACTATGAAGGCTTATCCTCTAGAAATCTAAAACTCACAAACATGAAGTTTAGAGTGGTATAGTTGCAAAAAACTGAAAAAAAACCAAAAACAGGACTCGTTTTTTCACATAGTTTAGGTTCAAAAATGTTGTGCAAGAGTAAGGTTAATGGTGAAATCAATACTCCAAAAAAAATGTCAAGTTTTTTTCAGCTCATAAGGCAACTTTGTGGATATATAGCACCTAGAAATTCATTTTCATACTCTTCAAATAATTCAAGCAAAATGGTCACTTAACAAGACACAAAAGTGTCCAAGGACATAAATGCTCCTGTTACCATTCTAGTGTTAAAGGTCTTGGGTGCTGGACATTACACATTTTAGACCTTGGCTCTGGTATAAAAGCCAACTTTGTAAAGATTTTATTAAGTTTTTGGATAATGAAACACAGCATGAGCTAAGGACGCTCACTTCTCTCCTTCTCGTGCTTCCTAGTCCCTTCCCGGTTGTCACATTCCAGAGTAGTTTGTTACGTTGCAACCACAGATAAGAGCTCTATGCATTGACGTAAGCATTTCATAGTAATCCGTAGCTTTTTGTATCACCGAGACCCGCAGCCTAATTTCATCATAAGTAGGAATTTAAGCTTCAAAATCAACAACTAAGTATAGGTGGGGTATTAAGGCATCATTGCCAAGCATTTAGATGCATTCTAAGTCGAAAACGACTAGGTCAAAAACTCACTACTGTTAATAATCGCGATTTTTACACTTGACCTAAAGTGAGATTTGAGACCATAAACATGTGTGCTTATGGTCTTATAAACATGTCCTAGAAGTTTCTTTACGTTTGGATGTCGTTTGATGCTGTAACGGATGTGATTTGTTTACCAAAGAGAAAATAACTTTTGGTGATTTCAGTCATTTGAGTGTAGCCTGAGTTAGATGCAAGTTGTTTGTTGTTTTCCAAGAGTGGACAACCTCTTGTAGCCTTTATGCACTAGTCGAGTCAGCTTTGTCCCATGGATTGCCAATTATTTTTGTGGTTCCTGCTATGTCTGCAATAAGATAGGAGTGAGGCACGATTGCCGGGGATCAAAGAGACCTAAACTAGGAAAACCACGAGCGTTTTCTGTAGTTGTCTATTAACTTCCTCTAGGTCCACCTAGAGTTAAACTTTCTCTTTAAAACCACATAGCTTAAGCGTATCGTAGCTTGCTGTGTAGAGGTAGCTTGGAAGTAGATTGTACTTGCTAAGTACCTTGTAGGATTAGATTAGGATTTCGAGAATGATTGATGGACAAGACAAATCTTAAGATCAAAGCTCAAAAAACCATAAAAAACAAGAAAACGAGTGTTTGTGGACACTTTCCACAACCCAATTGCAGAAGAACCTAGAAGTAGGGTAAGTAGAATCTGAGGTGACATCTCAAACTATTATTCACTCCAAAACAATCATCTGTGAGTTGTTCATGTGAAGTTGCAAAATTTCAGGTCTACGGCTTGAAACAACACCAAAAGACTGTCAACCAGTGAATACGGTTGGAGATTATGCTTTAAAATTTTTATGAACCAGTGGGTAACCTTTAGGACTATTTGAGCTAAATTTTCAAGAGTTTGCAAGAAATCAGATTATTTACTTTTTCTTTAGGCCAAATTAAGTCTTGCCTTGACTCAAAGGCATAAAATAGATCATAAAAAAACTGTCCGTGAAACAGTTGAAAAAAGTGTTCATTTTGGGCCAAACGTAAATAATCACGATTATTTACTTTTAGCTCAAAATGATCAAGGTTGATACCACAGAGACTCTATGCATGTGTATAAACATCTTTTGTAAAGGCTCATAGAGTTTGGATCACAAAACATACCAAAAACTTGACAAAAACTGAAATCTGTACTGATTGTCGAGAAATTGTGTCTGACTTGATGAATCTTGTTCAAATTTGGTGAAACTTGACTCAGAGGCTTAAAACATGTCACAAAAAGACTGAGTATTGAAAAAAGTTCAAAAAGTATTCATTTTAGATCAAAAGTAAACAATCGCATTTTTTGCATTTGGCTCAAAATGGATCAAGGTTGATATCACAGACTCTATGCATGATTACAAACATCTTTTGTGAAGGTTCATAGAGTTTGGATCACAAAACAGACCAAAACTTTGATGAAAACTAAAATTTGTACTGGTTGTCGAGAAATTGAGTTTGACTTGGTAAATCTTGTCCAAATTCAGTGAAACAAGCTTGACTTAGAGGCTTAGATTGAAGTGTTAAACAAGTGTATATGCTAAGATAACAAAAAGTATGAAAAATATTATCAAAAGTAAATAATCACGATTATTTACTTTTGCCCTATTTTTCAACTTTTTTGACCAAATAAGCATACCACAAGTTTATCATGTTATATTAAGCCCACAAATCAAATTTTGGTAATATTTGGATCATTGGAGTGAAAATTGTGGCCAAATTTGTAAAGTGAGTCTACGAACAGAAAACTATTGACAAATTGAGCAGTAATTATCCAAACATGGTGAAACTTGGCTAGGAAGCTTAGCTTGAGTTGCTTAACTAGTTGGTATCAACATTTTGACAAAAAATTGCAAAAAAATTCCAGTGTAAATAATCACAATTATTTACTTCTGCTACAAAATTGGACAATTTTGCACATTTGAGTATACCACAAGGTCAAGCATATCAAGTAGACTCCACAAATAAAATTTGATGAAGTTTGGATCACAAAATTGAGACTTAAGCCAGATTCTTGGAATGAGAGTCTGCGGACACGAAACGATTGATAACTTGGACAAATTTTGTTGAAACTTAGTGAAACTTGTATAGAGGCCTTAACAAGTTGATTACTTGGCAAAACAAGCCAAAAAGTGCAAAAAAATGAGAAAAATAAATAATCGTGATTATTTAGTATCAAGACCAAGAGACAGAATTTTGGACTTTTGAGCTTGTACAGTGTTAGAACAACATAATACAAGGCCACTAGTCAAGTTTGGGTTCAATCAGATCCAAATTAATACATGATAACTCAGTTTCCTGGTTGCAGATTAGTCCTTTAGCTCCTTCCAAGGATAAACTTTGGAAATCTTATTTGCTGACTCACTTAGCTCAGATTGAAGAACCAGGTTGCAGACAAAGAATTGGGAGGTTGACAGGAGCTAAATTCAAGTCAAGTGGAAAAATGGATAACAATCCAATCCGCCGGTTAAATTATTCAAGGCCAAAATTTTCATTATTTCAAAAGTTGCAATCAATTCTGACACATTCAAGCTAGAGTTAGTCAACTCTTGGACTCTAAAGAGTGTGAACTACAAAAATTCCTTTGGCCCAAGTAGTTTTGTCAAGCCGAAGCAAGAGAAAATTGATCGAGCAACATCAAAATATGCTAAAGGACATCTTTACAAATTAAGCATAACATGGACTCAAGTCGAGCCAAGAGTTCAAATGCACAAGAATCAAAGCTAACCAGTAGCAGTAGCAACACATGCACAACTGCAACAAAGTGAATTTTACAACTATATGGCTCCATTGGGGATAAGGTTTTGTATACAAATCCGGAAGGCCATAGGTATCTTATGAGTGGCAAAAGCATCACAGGAGCCACGATCCTATTGATCAGAGTAAAGTCAGATTCCCAGATGTTCACAGATTTCAATGGAGCCAAGGTATTGCAAGCTCAAAAATGAAGTGCAGATAGAAGTGCAAAAGATTAATCCAAGTGTTTATCCAAAAAATTTCACAAGTCAGCAAAATATACAGTTGGTGCATATGCAATCAGGGTCATTGTACATGGATTACAGTGGTCAGATCTATAGTCGAGAACTAGAAAGGAAATATCCAACAGATCAATCAATGGAAGCAAGTCTAATTGGGGAACCAAGCCAAAGACGGTACAAAGGTCTAGATGGAGCAATCTACATGCTCAGTATTCTAAAAGAAATGCCGACAACTTGGCCGGCATAGAAGCAAAAACTTCTCAGCTAGAGGTTGCCATGGCAAAACCAAATGAAATACCACCAGTCATGGCATATTTCTCAGATTGTGAACGAAAAGGTGGACATTTTTTTGAAGATTATCTCAAAATTTAGACAACAGGGATAAATCAATTGCCAACGAGCAAGGCAAAAAGCAAATTGGACATGTGAATCTCGATGTAAGTGCATCTAACTCGTCACTTTTAATGCAATCAGATGATTTTGCAGTACCGTTAGAAGCACCAATAAAAGCACTACAAGTTCAAAATCAGCATAAAGATGCACAAGCACCTGGAAAGCTTAAAATTGATTCTTTGGAAAACAAATTCTTGCATGAATTTGGTCAAGGTGTCCAGATATCACCGAAGGTTGAAAACACTGTTAGGTTTGCAAATGATTCTGCCTCCACTGCCACAAGTGTGCAATCATTCACGAGTCTAAAGAACACATCAAACATAATGCTATTAGCATTGTATGGTACCCATATTCATATGCACACTATGTAGACCAAAAAGGGAAACTGTACAAAAAGGATCAACCAGTGTTTGAACGGCCCACATACCAGCTCATAGAAGTGCATCTAGTGATATATCAAAAAGGATGGTTCATTTTAGAGGAAAGAATATATTATAGGCCATCCTCTCTAGAGATGAAGGATATTTCTCAAGTGAACCCAAAAATTTGTTCAGAGCCAAACTCTCCTCCATCAAAAATCAAGCCTCAATGTTGTGACCAAACGAGTAAATACTTTGACCAAAATAGTTGTAGATATAGACGAGAGTCTAGCATTTATGATGCCATGGGTCCTGAAAATAGAGAAGCTCATATAATAGGAGACCCATGGGATAGAAAATATGAGGGCGAAGATAATGCTATCTACAACTTGACTTGGGGAATAATTTGTCATGTTTCATGGAGATACATAGGAAACTATGTAAAAGGTTTACAGATGCCAAACATCAATAGTGCTACCCAGAGTGTGCCTTCACAATCTCAAAAGGTGAGACTAAACCAGATCCAAATAGTTTAAAAATATCATAATGGAGAAGGCTATATTGATTACCCTAGGAAGGAGGGAGTTGCAAATCCATCAAGCTCAGCTCTAGTACCAGAAAATGCTACACCAGTTAGAAGCCCAAGAACTTCTAGCCAGCAAACCCCTTCAAAGAAAAAACCGTTGAAAGATCATATGGTTGCTGGAAGTTTTCCATTGACCTAGATCCCATCAAAATCTGCAAAAAAGTTATTCTTTGAAGATCATCAAGGGTAAAGATTTCAAATGATCTCCACAAGCAAAATCAGAAAGCCGACAATTCCAATAGTACTCAAGCAGTTGCATGACACCAAGCTCGCATATGCATATGGAGATGCAAATGGCAATGATTCTCAGCAGGTTCATGACCTTGTACAAGCCCCTATAGATGCTAAAATTGAATTCAAGGACTATCTAAAGATGATGCAAAGCCTCAAGCTGGCAGAACAGGTGACAGAAAAGTCAAAATCAATGAAAGCTAAAGTCCAAAAGGCTACACAAAGGTCACCACCACCAAAATCTCCTCCGAAGAGACAGATTCTACTAGATAGTACAGTGGATCTTTTAAGGTCAAAGGTTACTAAGATACAGTGGACAATGCTCAACAATTGCAAAAAGGTGCAATATTATAGCCAATGGAGCCAACATTGATTGAAGCAGGTGGTCAAAGAAAAGAAAATGCAAATAAAAATCAACCAAAGACACTGCCACAATAAAAGAAGTCAATTCAGACACAAATCATAAGAAGATCAAGTGCAACATCACCAATGAAAACAAAGAAAAATTGTCAGGCAAAGTAAAGCTAGAATTTCAATTAGACAAGACTTGGAAAAGATGTGGCCAACCACAACTGGAAGATGCTCCTGAAGTTGTGAGTATATCAGGAGACAAACAAGCAGAATGCTGGCGAATCATCTCCACCATCATTGAAGTAATTTCACAGATCATCATAGCTCAATTTCACGTGATCACAGCAAAAAATATGCCAGAGGACATCATAATGGGAATGCCAATGGCCCAAAAGGTCATAGAGATACAAATTTCAATGAAGATGCAGTCTTTAGAGACAACAAAGAATGAAGACCAAGACTGGTCACCCACGGACGACAGCACAAAGTCCTCAAGCATAGTTAAAATGGAGACTTACATCAAATTAGACCTTATTGAAGATGATTCATCTCCATCAATCATAACTTTAGAATTGCTTAAAGCAAATCAGGCAATAGCTGTTGTTATACTTGCAATGCCCACCTCTCTAAGTTTTGCCACCACAATATATGTTGCACAGTTTGTAAGGCCCCCATATGAGGAGAATCCAATGGTGCACATATATTTGGTGGATTCCAGCTATGCACGCTAATGAGATCTCTATTTGTGATCATGGGTGGTACGGAGCAAATCCAGGGGCAACTTTGGGGTACTTGTATTACTTTGCAACTTTCCTAGCTAAGAAAGTACGAGAAGTACTTGTATTACTTTGTAAAATCAATTATGTCGGCGTCTTCAAGTGCCGTTGTCGGTGCTACTCTGCTTCGCATTCGTCCACCAGCATTCACCGAAGGAAATCTTGACGGCACCAACTACACATTGTGGAAATTCAAAATTTCTACAATTCTAGATTCATATGAGCTGTTGGATACGGTGTTGGGGTCAAATGGTGCAGACCCGGATCCCACTGCAACAAATGATCCAAAAAATCCAAGCGTTGTAATTCCCTTGGATGCTACTCTTCTATGTGCTTGGAAAAGAAGGAATGCAGATGCATTATGCACCATTGTCATGTGTGTAAGTGATTTTGTCCTCACTTTGATTCAGCATACCACTAAAGCACATGAAGCTTGGAACATATTGGCTCGCCAATATGAGGCGCACAATCACACCAAACTTCAAAATCTGGAAAATCAACTTGCTGCTGAGAAACTTGCTGATGGAGAGAAAGTGGAGGCCTTCATCAAGCGGATTAAGGACCTCCAATATCAATTAGCTGTCGTTGGTGTGGCTATTTCTCTAGAAGATTTAGCTCAGCGCTACATTTGCATACTTTCGGTGAGATATGATGGTCTCGTTATGGCACTCAACACTCAGGTTCTTCCAACCCCTCTTATGTTTGAAGAACTAAGTGCAATGTTGCTTGAAGAGGAGCTACGACTCAGAACCAGGGATGGTGGAGGTGATGTTGCCTTCACAGCCAATGCAAAAGGCAAGGGGACTACGTCAAATGCTTCTAAGAAGAAGCCCAAGAAGAGGAAATTTTCAGGTAGCTGTTTTTACTGTGACAAGAAGGGTCATCCTGTTAAAGACTGTATAAAGAAGAAAGCAGATGAGAAGAACGGCACCATGAAAGCTTCTTGGAAGGAAAGAGAATCCGCCAACAATGCTGAAACAGACCTTGAACTATGGGCTGTCATAGAAGAGGTATGCTCATCAGCACAAACTCCGCTTGTTGATGGATCTTGGATTCTAGATAGTGGTGCATCCCAACATATGACTAGTAAGAAAGACTGGTATAGTTCCTGGAAGCCTCTACAGGAACCTATAAGTGTAATTGTTGGGAAAAATGCCAAATGTCCAGTCGAAGAGTCTGGGAAAATTTATTTTTTAGCAGCTACAGGTGAAACTAAAGATCTCTCTAATGTGTTGTACGTGCCTCAAATCAAGAAGAATTTGTTGTCCATTGCTGCAATCACTGATTGTGATCTTGAAGTCTGTTTCAAGAAAAATGGAGCAAAAATCTTGGATTCTAAAGGAAACTCAGTGGGAAAGGATGTAAGGCGCAACAACCTCTACGAAATTTTTGCACTTACGGTCACTACAGAAAAAGGTACAACTCAATCATGGCATGAGAGATTTGGTCACTTAAGCATTGTTGTGCTAAAAGAGATGCTAAAATCTGGGATGGTAGCACACTTGCCTCAACTCTCAGAGATGAATGAAGTTTGTGAAGCTTGCATGATGGGCAAGCAACAAAGAAAGGCATTTCCACAAGAGATTAGTAATCGAGCTCAGTCTCCTCTAGAGTTGGTACACGCAGATCTCTGTGGAAAAATGTCTACATCCACTTTAGGTGGATCTTTCTACTTTTTGCTGTTAGTCAACAACTTTAGTAGAAAGATGTGGGTGTATTTCATTCGTGAGAAGTCTGAAGCTTTTGGAAAGTTTAAAATGTGGCAAAAGCTTGTAGAAAATGAAATAGGAAATAAGGTGAAGAAACTTCGCACAGATCAAGGAGGAGAATTCATCTCAAATGAATTCAACAATTACTGCAACGAGCATGGCATAAAATGACACCTTACTACAGCTTACACACCACAACAAAATGGCGTTGTGGAGCGTCGCAATCGGACGGTGGTAGAAATGGCAAGGTGTACGCTCAAAGCCAAGGGTATGCCAGATTCCTTTTGGGCCGAAGCAGCAAGTACAGCAGTGTACATTCTCAGTCGAAGCTACACAAAGGCTGTGAAAGGGAAAATGCCTCAAGAAGCCTATTCTGGTAAGAAACCTTCAGTCTTGCATTCCAAAACATTTGGGTGTTTTTGTTATGCTCATATTCCTGATTCTCAAAGAACAAAGTTAGAAGCCAAAAGCAAGAAGTGCGTATTTCTTGGATATAGTGAAGAGTCTAAGGCTTATAGACTCTATGATCCAGAGGCAAAGAAAATACTCACAAGTCGGGATGTGGTATTTGAAGAAGGGCCACATACGGTGGAGAAACCAGGTTCGTCCACTTTCTCATAAAAAATGAAGAAATAACTCACCATGTGCCAGACCAAAGTCAGGTAAAAATCAAGAGGAGGAGTTGTCTGATGATGACTCAAATAAATCTAACCAACCTATTACAGCATCACACGAAAAGCCACTACCAAAGTGGGCTCAACAGATTTTTGATGCTCGAAACCCTCAAGTTCACAATCCTCGTGAAGAGGAGGGGGGTTTGCGACGGTCAAAGAGAATAGAGGAGCAAAGGAGAGCCTCCGAACACATCGTCAACATGGCTCTCACGACAGAAATTGTGGGCTCTGTAAAGGAGCCAGCCTCCATCGACGAGGCCATGGCTGATCCAAAATGGAAGGAAGCCATGTAGTTTGAATACGACAGCATCATAAAGAATGACACTTGGGAAGTAGTGGATCGGCCTCCAAAGAAGAAAGTCATTGGCACAAAATGGGTGTACAAGCTCAAACATAAAGCTGATGACTCTTTGCAAAAGTACAAAGCCAGGTTAGTAGCACAAGGATTCTCTCAAGTCAAAGGGTTTGATGTTAGTGACACCTTCGCTCCCACAGCTCGAATGACAACTATTCGTCTTGTGCTTGCTCTTGCTGCTATCTATTTATGGGTTGTTTACCAAATGGATGTCGTGTCTGCATTTTTGAATGGAATTCTCAAGGAGGAAGGCTCAACAGCGTTTTGATGCTCGAAGCCCATTCAAAATAGAAGGTTTGCAAATTGAAGAAGGCTTTATATGGCCTGAAACAGTCTCCAAGAGCATGGTATGTCAGAATTGATAAGTTTTTAAAAAAGCTTGGCTTTAGAAGAAGTGCTTCTGAAGTGAATTTATATGTACTTAGAGAGAATGGAAAACAAGTCATTATTATCTTGTATGTTGATGACTTGATAATCACAAGTGATCACAAAGAGCTCATCCAAAAAACTCGTGAGAGTTTGAGAATTCGAAATGACAGACTTAGGTTTGTTGCATTATTGTTTGGGGATTGAGGTTTGGCAATCCTCAAAAGGCATCTTCATCTCTCAACAAAAGTATGCAACAGAGATCCTAAAAGCTTTTGGCATGATAGATTGCAAACCTGTGAGCACTCCAATGGAGGTAAATGCAAAACTCTCCATGGAAGATTGTTCTCCCTTAGTCGACATTAAAAAATACAGAAAACTTGTGGGAAGCTTAATTTTCTTGTGCAACACTAGGCCGGATACATCTTTTGCAGTAGGTGTTTTAAGCAAGTTTTCCAACCATCCAAGAGAATCTCATTGGAAGGCAGGTATGCGAGTTCTAAACTACATCAAAGATACTTTAAGCCATGGAATTTCCTATGGCATTGGCACAAATACTCTTAGTGGGTATTGTGACTCTGATTGGGCAGGAGATTGTGACTCTAGAAAGTCAGTTTCTGGATTTTGTTTCTCACTTGGTTCTGGAGTGTTTTATTGGATCAGCAAGAAGTAGCCAACCGTCACTCTTTCTTCAATGAAGCAAGATATAAAGTTTCTTTTTTTGCAGCTTGTGAAGCAGTTTGGATAAGGTGAGGGGGGGTGTTGGTATACTGGCAATGCCCACCTCTCTAAGTTTTGCCACCACAATATATGTTGCACAATTTGTAAGGCCCCCATATGAGGAGAAGCCAATGGTGCACATATATTTGGTGGATTCGAGCTATGCACGCTGATGAGATCTCTATTTGTGATCGTGGGTGGTTCGGAGAAAATTCAGGGGAAACTTTTTTTTCCCTTTGCCGGAATATTCCTTTACGCTGGAATATCTTGGCCGGACGACGGCCGAAAGACAATCGGAAAATGGCCGTCCGGTGGCCGGTGGCCGGTGGTCCATGGTCTTTGGTCGGTGGTTGGCGGCAGGTGGTCTTTGGCCGGTGGCCGGATTTCCTTGGACGGTGGCCAATTTCTAGGAGGACTTGTCTACCCAAAAGCGGCTACACATGGGTGCATGGGAGAGTCCTACTTGGACTTGGCTATCTAAGGGCGGCTGCACATGGGCGTTTAGAGGCTCCCTTACAACTATATAAGGAGGCCTTTTCATGAGTATTTTGGTAGAATGGTGTGCACACTTGACGCACACAGCACATCCTTGTGTAAGGATTATTAGTCCCTTGTATTCACTTGCTCTAGTTGTCTAAATCGCCATCTAAGCTCTACCTTGAGAGCGCATGGGTGGATGACGCCATCAATTTGTATAGTGTGCTAATCTAATTTTTTTAATTTTCCACTAATCTACTTTGCATCATGTCTCTCTCTACTCTCCTTGCTACTAGATCCTTATTGTATTCCGCATTTCTTACAATAACAAGTGAAGATCAAACACAGCAAAGAGCAACCATGATAGCTATTGAGCAAGGAATGCCACCAAAGCCAGAAGTTAAGAAGAACAAAGTTGCAGACAACCAAGAAGCAACATGAAGTCCAAACATCAATCACTGATTTCCAGTCGAATCAGCCGATGCAAGTCAAATTGGAAAACAGTCTCAAGTCACCTTCCATAGAGACACAATTAGATCAAGATGAGACCATGGCAAAAGCTGGACAAAGATCTTCAATGGAACCAACAACAAAGATAGCTATAGTTATCAACAATACAAAGGAGAAAGTGTCAAATGTAATGCTCTGTCGGATAATGAAGCAGAGTGCAATATGGTTTTAGACAACTACAAGTAAAGAAGAAATAGTCGCTACCCTTAGCATACAAAATCATGAAGAGCCTTCAAAGGAAATGATTATAGATGTCATCCTTGGACATCAGTGGTTAGACCAACACAAGGCCTACAAAGAAGAGTCAGAGTTGCAAAAGTCACAAGAATCAAAGACAAATCTTGCAGACAAAGGTAAAGCTAAAGTGGACCTTCCACCAATTATGAAAGAAGGTGTGATAGCATATGCCTCTACATCAAAGAACCCTCATGGATCAACTTCTTCAAGCAAGTCAGGCTTTCAAAATTTCAAGTCAATTGCTCACCCAACTAAAACCTCTAAGGAGACACCCAACAAATCAAAGGTATATCAGCCAAAGTACTCAAGAAAGCAAAGTAAAGTCAAGAAAGTGTTTGTTCCAAGCAATTTAGTCAAAGTCAATGATCCGGTTTGGATTAAGGATGAGAAAAAAACACATAAAGACAAATAAATGGGATGGATAGCATCACAATGGATCTTAAAATAACATGAGCACTACGGAGGTAATAGACAAATATGGGTGCCAAAACCGCAGGTTAGAGCATACGAAGTAATTTCAAGTCCCTCCCAAGAAAGAAGGCCCACAAGGTATCAACCTTGAAATTATTCTAGGATACCTAAGAAGCAGGTATACAACAGAACAGAATTGAAAGATGCTAAAATCTACCACAGCTCACAAGAGGATACAGAACAAAGACGGATCTCAAAGAATCTTTCTCTTAGACAAGGATTCTACATAGGTTATACAAAGATTTAGCTACCAGTCAACCAGAAGCCAACTACAACTACACCAGATCTGCATGCAGATCTCAAGAACTCAACAAGACCCAGAGTGAAGCAAAGTCAACAAAGGAGCTACAAAGGTCCTCAAGAGATTTGGATACCTAAGGCTTTCAATGCTCCTAGTCAAAAGCCAGATGTTGACAGTGAACAGAGGGCTACAACAACATCAAAGATTCATATCAATAGGCCTAATTGGAGAATCAAACAAATAATGGAGTCTTCACAGTCAAAGAAGGACAACCCAACCAACGAGAATGCAGATTCAAAGAAGATGAAACAAGTATGGAAAAAGAAACCTTCAATGCCAACTTGGTCCTTCAATAATCCTCTTTTTGAGGATTCAAGCTTACTTTTACATGAAGAAATGTTTGTAGTAAGCAGAAGAATGTAAAAAGTCAAGTCGTCGGGGTGAAAAAAACACTCTTTGGCATAGTCAAAGTTGGGTTGCTGAGCCATAAAATGAGCAAAGCATTAGCCCCAAAGCTTCAAGTCATATTAAACTATGTGCTAAGAATCGTAGTTATTAGGCTTACGTTCAAGCTAGAAGAGTTGAGCATATATATGTTATGTCACTCATGCTGGATGAGATCAGCATAAGAGTCAAAATCTATTAACTTACAATTGGTGGAGTGTTGTAGAGTCCAACACTCATGCATAGTGCACAGTAAGATGAGAGCACATATCCTCAACAACGAAAACCATTCTTAAAGGGGTGCTAGCTTGAAAAGCCATGACATAAGCTTTTATAGCTATACCATCTTTTTGAAGAACCCTCAAAATCTTTCTTGCACAGAACATTGTTTTCCATGCATTTTTGTGTATGCATAAATAGGATGTCCCATTATTGGACATATGCATTAGACACTCTTTTTTGCTTCCACCTATGTACCTTGAGTGACTACAACAACACTGGAAACATGTTCCATCATGCTACCCTTTCATATTTGCTGCCTTTTTAATTTTATATCTATCACCAAATAATTCCTTGAGTACTTTATTATTATTTCCAATTCTTATAAGTACCCCAATAATGCACGTATCCCAAAGGCACTTTTTTCCCACTGGGTTTTTTCCCTTTGGTCATCCACGTATTAGACCCTAATTTAGAACCTCATCATTCTACTTCCCTTGCACATACTTTTCATAAATAAACAAAATCCTCCTCATTATGCTATTACAACAGACAAATCCAAAATCATATCTCACATCAAACATATTCGGATCAATCAAGATGCTGCAGCAAATTGAACCTCATCAACAAATCCAATGAAAAATGAAGACGATCAGGCCATCAACAACAAATCAAAAACCTTCTACAGCCTCCACAGACACTTTTTAACAATGCCTGAGGACGGGCACTAAAATCGGAAGGGGGGAATGTTAACTGAGTGGACGTCGGTTAACAAGAGTTGCTAAAGATCGAAGCCTTATGAATGCACATCAACAATGAATATGAAAAAGCAATGAAGATTGGAGCTACACACTTTTCACATTTTTTGAAAATGGCCATATATTATAATTTTCCAATTTATTTAGCCATTGTGATAATTCTAACGTGTTACGGGCTCAATCAGAGTTTCAAGATGTAAAGCATAGGAAAATTAATGTACCTACGTTGGAGATACAATAAGCGTGGAACCTTAAAGGTCTTGGGCTCCAAACATTACACATTTTTGACCTTGGTTAAGGTATAAAACCAACTTTGTAAAGATTTTATTAAGTTTTTGGATAATGAAACACAGCATGAGCTAAGGATCCTCACTTCTCTCCTTCTCGTGCTTCCTACTCCCTTCTCGGTTGTCACATTGCAGTGTAGTCTATTGTGTTGCAACAACAGGTAAGAGCTCTACGCATTGGCGTAAGCATTTCATAGTAATCCGTAGCTTTTGGCGTCGCCGACCCGCAGCCTAGTTTCATCATAAGTAGGAATTTAAGCTTTAAAAACAAGAAATAAGTATAGGTGGCGCATTGGGGCATCATTGCTAAGCATTTAGATGCATTCTGGGTCAAAAACGACTAGGTCAAAAACTCACTGGCTGTGCTATTAATAATCGTGATTTTTGCACTTGACCTAAAGTGAGATTTGAGACCATAAGCATGTGTCTTTATGGTCTTATAAACATGTCCTAGAAGTTTTATTACTTTTGGATGTCGTTTGATGCTGTAATAGATGTGATTTGTTTGTTGAAGAGCAAATAGCTTTTGGTGATTTCAGTCATTTGAGTGTAGCCGGAGTTAGATGCGAGTTGTTTGTTGGTTTCCAAGAGATTCACAACCTCTTGTAGTCTCTATGGACTAGTCAATTCAGCTTTGTCCCATGGATTGATAATTATATTCGTGATTCTCACTATGTCTGCAATAAGATAGGAGTGAAGTTAGACACTTATCCCACAGGGATCCTCTACCCGCTAGCAAACAGACTAATGACTAGGCTCTATCTTCTTTACCTGATATTTGAGGAAAACTATGATTTCAAGAGAGAGGTGATGTCATAATAACTAATATCTAATTATCCTAAACAATTTTCTCCTGTTAAACTGATCATTTAATATGGGGAAGTACCAGGGGAGAAAAAGCTAGAATATTGGTTAGACTGGCAGACCGGTCATACTAGAGATCCAAAGGGGGGGGGGGGGGGGGGGGGGGGGGAGGGGGGGCATCTGCAAAAGATAAATGTGAATCAATGGGCTTCAAAGACCCCAAGGTTCAGCCCATTAAGACTTACAAAATGCTAAGATTCCAAAATTCAAAGGTAATGTCCAATGGCCAAAAAGTGTGGGGGAACTTGATGGTCATGGGGAAGACTAAAATGTCTTTCCACATTCTAGGAAAGTGGGGGCAAGCCAAATAGGTAGGATACGAGAGAGAAACACACACACACACTCTTCCAAGCTCCCTTTACACAAAGGACATAGTGGACACATGTCAGCTTCCTATCCTAGTTTCCCCTAAGGTGCATTCAAATCCTGTTGGATGGCCATAGAGGTGGACCAATGAGAACTAGGCTAGAGTAAATTTAGTTTAATTCATTTAAAAACAATTGATAAAAGAACCAATAGAAATGAAGCTCTCTAGAAGACTATTGGACAGTCTCCCAAGGGGTCCAATGAGCATTCAATAGCCCAATGGCTTGCTTGATTCCTATTAGCCAGAAGACTAATAGGTTCAATAAGAGTTTAATTACATTATCTAAATACCTAAAGCTCTCAAAAAATGGGAAAGGGGGACACATGTCACAAGTCTATCCACTTATGCTTCTAAATTGTCATTGGCTAGGCTGCTTGGCAATGCTTGGGAGGGGCCAATAGGATGCCAGCATAAGCAAATAGCAAGAGGGGTCAACCACAAGAGACAGGGGGCTGATTTTTTCAAGGCATTAACATACACACACACACACACACACACACACACACACACACACACACACACACACACACACACACACACACACACACACACACACACACACACACTCACACAAGCTCATGTGTGAAGTAAATAATACTATCTCCTTCTCCAAGATTTAATGGAAAGCTCATCATCTTCTCCAAGATTTTGAGAAGGGAGGCCTACACCAACAATTCTTGGCTTTGTGATGCAAATCCAACCAAGATCCAAGCTTTAATGCATGCTCATCTCCTCTACCATGCTAATTAATAAGCTATGCTAAGCTATTAAGAGTGATTATGTGAGGAGACATACTTCTTTCTTGTAAGAATCCTCTGGATCTACTCTTATAACCCACTGGCTCTCACCATCTTTGAAGGTGTGTGAGGTCTTGGATTTGAGACCGTGAGGGAATTGATGTTGTGTTTTCAAGTGTGACCTTGGTGCTTGAAGCTTCCATATTCATTGCACCAGCAAGTTATTGATGAAGGAACACAAAGTAATGTATTGTAAAATGTCTCCCTTGATGGGGGAAACATTTGGAAAGGGGATTGGCTCCATGTCAATCCAGTCCTCAGCTGTTGTCAATACCTTAATTTATCTCTCTTTTTGAAGTCTTTTTCATGCCTATCTAACTAGATGTTATGCTTTTGTTGTTCTCTCCATCCAAGCACTCTTGCTATGCTCATTAGGAATCTATTCTTAATGAAATTCTCACTATTTTTTTTCTATTTCTGCTACACATAAGTTACTATACCATTAAATGTTATACAATCCCTCCTTTCATGTTCAGTACTGTCACACCATATGCATTTGTGTACAAATCCTCCTCTGTTTTGAGGCCTCTTTGCCTTGTAGGTTGTCTTGATGATTTCTCTTTCCCTTATAATGTTTGCAAGATTTAACTTTAGCTCTTGCATTCCTTTGAGAATATCATCTAAAATGAAGTTTTCACTTTTTGGAACCACAAATAGCAGGATTCATGGGACTCTCAAGAACCATTGGGGATTCAGTAGGATTGACTACCATCTTGCCTCTCCATGGTTGTTGCTTAGCTACTATCAATGAAATGGGATCTTTCACCTCATTCCAATGGGTCTTTAGACCTAGTTCATAGTCCTTGTCCTCGAGTAGTAACTCCAGCTTCTCTTGAATATCTTTGTTTGCTACTTGCAAAAAGAGTTTTGTCTCCTTTGATTTTAGGGTAGCCTTTTTAGTCCTTGATAGGTAATCATAATGGCGTTCAAATTCCCTTAGCAGCTTGGTAGGTGAAAGTCCCTCTTCTAGCCAAGCTATTGGAAGAGGAAAGTTGTCTCTAATGGTAGCAGCATTCACTTTCTTGAGATTGACACAGACCCATAATTTTCCATTTTTCTTGGGTACTACAACAGTTGAAGACACCCAATGTGTTCAATTTCATAAATAAATTCAGCCTCCTTTAGCTTTTCTATCTCTTCTTTGATCTTTCTAGCAAATGTCTCATTATAAGTGTATGGTCTTTGTCTGCTTGGTTTTGCATCGTCTCTCATAGGTTTGGTATGTTGATAGATTTTTGGATCAACACCCTTGAGATCCTTATAAGACCAATAAAAAATATCCCGGAATTCTTTCAGTAAGCTTAACAAAAGCTCTTCTTATTCTTCTATTAGGTCGTTTGCAATGTAGGCAGGTCTAGGCTCTTCTCCTAGTTCAACCAAATCTATCTTTTTTGCGTTTTCACGTCCTTCGTAGTAGGACTCGCCCTGTTTTTGTAGTTCTCTTTCTATCCTGGAGAGTATATTTCTTGTAATGGGATGGAACACTCATTACATCTTAACCTTCCTCCTCAGTGGTTTCCATTTTAGTTGTATATATCTCCTTTAGAGATTTCTTCAACTCTTGATACTTCTTTCTCTGTTCAACTCGTGTCATGGTTGAATTCTTGTCCTGGTATTTAGGTTTTTCTTGAGTTTCCTTTCTCATTTTTCTCAAATTTTTTGATATTTTCTAATTTTTCTTTAAAGGATATCTACCAGTGATTTTGTCTTTGACACAATCACGTGCATCTATCTGCATCAGAAACTGTGTTCTACTGAAGACTGATGGCATAGGTCTAGCTTTCAAATTTCTCATGTCTCTTTTTCTTCTATACCATTTCTTTCTTCTCAGTTTCTAGTTTGGAAACTCAAAAAACTTTTCCTCCCCTCCTTTCATGAGTAATTTAGCTCTCATATGTTCTTTTTCTGACCCTGAATCATCTGAGGTAGCTGAATGTTCTTCTAACTCATCTGTTGCATTATAATAGAGGTGTGAAAAGACTTGTTGAGCCTTCATCAAATCCTTGGATTCTTGAATTTTGTCTTCAATGTGAAGGATTGAGATCATTTGTACGGGAATTATGTCATAACCATCCTCATTGCAAAATTGAGTAGGCATAGACGTATTTACACATACATCCATTGCTGCAAAAATTTGAGTCCACTCAAATGACTCAAACAAATGCTCTGGAAAGGGTTCAGGTACATAGGCTTCATCTATGCAATCCCTTTCTAATATACATTCTTCTCGTTTTAAACTCTGATTTTCTGAGGTTCTGCACATCCAAATAGGTGTGTCTTTGCTCAACCAAGATGGAAGCTTAGTTTCTGTTGACCGTTGGGTGAACAACACAACATAACTCAAGTTTCGTACCAAAGTCTTATCTTTTGCGAGTTATGAAATGTTGCGGATTATGGCTATAAATGTCATTTGTAATCAGTAGTTATTCTAGTTTTAGAAGCCGGGGTGCAATGGCACTTCCAAATTGTAAATACAAAGCCATTTGACCCTTTCAACCCCATTTTTGGTTAAACCTAAGGTAGCCTTAGTATATAAGGTACCTAGGTCATTTTGTAAAAATACTTTTCATAATCAAAACTTTAGTGCTGCCGTCTACTGTGTGTGAGAGAGAAAGAGAGTGAGCGTGAGCTTTATCCTCTCGCTACGTCCGGCTCGCTCAACACATTGGAGATCTGAATGCACCATTGCTGTAGGCTCAAGGAGAGCTACGCAACAACGCCAAGCATTCCACGCGAGACGAAGCGCACATGCCGACGCATCTACGAGCTATTTGTGGCCGTAAGTGTATCAAACGATGTCTGTTTTCTGCGTGCTAGTATTCTATAGAACCGTGGCGACATAAGATACGCATAGGTACTCATAAATTTCAGTTTCGGGCACTCTCGAAATTCGGCTCTGTCATCCTACGCATTTTCTGCAGATGGGTTTGGAGTGAGGGTTTTGAGTGTAGAAGCTTAGGGACAGGTGTATCCTAGTGAGGGGATGGTGTTCCTTAAGTTTCGTACGAATCTGGCATGATAAGGTGAGTTACCTTCCGTATGTGTGTATGTGGCTAGGTGGTGTAGTTGAGAGCAATGAGGTTCTTGATTGTGGTTTAGTTGGCCTTCCAGAGTGTTGTATGTGTAAGATGGTCCCAGCCTGACAAGCTAAAAAGATTTCCTCCGTGTGCCTATCGTGTCATCTGTGTCCTTGATTGACATTATGTTGATCTAGGTAGTGTTTCCATGCACTTCATGGGTGTGTGAGTCGCTTCCCCTCCAACATTGGCGCTGTTTCCAGGGACACAAGGACCTAAGTAGGTTTCCTACTAACACTTGTGTGATGGTTGCTTGATTTAGTTTGGATAAACAAAGCGTTTTTCTTAAGTGGATCCGAAAGAGGATATTCCGCGATCAAGTGGATAGCCAGGAAGCGTGTGTCTTGCCGAGGGTCTGCGACTAGATAGGTTTAGTTAGGATCTGTGGATTAGAGTAGTTGTTGGTGGTCGAGTGATTTGTGAGGTGATAAAAGCATTTACTAGTCCGTGTGTGGCAGTGAAGCGTTTTTCTACTCATAGATGCAAAACCCCATATGATTTGTAGGAGTAGCTTTAGGTAAGTGATCCAATTCTGATCTAGAGCTATTCATTAATTATTTGCTAAAGTGCTTGATTGCATTTGAAATCACGGAAAAGTGTGCGTTTGAGGGTAAAAATGCATTAAACAAGCTTTTGTGGATATTTTTGTATGACTGACTGATGCTGTGCATATAAAAGAGCATTTGCAAGGGTTTTGTGAAGAAAACCTGCAATTCTGTAAACATAGACATTCTACGCGTAGGATGTCTCAAGGGGGTTCTGGAGACCAAATTTGAAAATTCTGACAGCACCAGTGGGTTCAGAGGGTAGGTTTTACCCTATTTTCATATTGACTTGGGTGTTTTTCCCTATTTTTGTTGACCAAAAGCCAAAAGGCGGAGTCAAAAAACGTAAAATTTCAGCAAAGGCTTAATTGAGTGATTTTTGCATGTTTTTGCAATTGTGAAGCATACTTGCACGTGCTGAGAGCATAAGGAAGCATCAGGGACACTTCAGTCTCCAAAAATCAGCAATAGACATCCTACGCGTAGGATGTCTACAGGGTGATCTGGTGGAAATTTTGAAATTCTGAGTTGACCAGTGTGTTCAGAAGGTAGATTTTACCCTGTTTTCACATGGAAAGTGGAAATTTGACCAAATTTTGACAGATCAAAGCCAAAAGACGAGAATTGCCAGACATCCTACCCAAATTGTGTCCAAGGCCTAATTTTGAGACCAAACCATAGGATGACTCCATAGGCATGTTCTAAATGTTGCATTGAGTGCATGTGATAAATTTCATCTCATTTGGGTCAGTGAAAGGGAAGATTGAACAGACTTTAGCATTTTTGACTGAAAAAGGCAAGGATAGCTAGTTTTGGGGTCTTTTGACATCCAAAGTCAAATCTAAGCATAGCATTGGGTTGCTGACATCAAGGGGAAGCTGTGGTACAAGTCTGGGGTCAAACAGGCCAAAAAGACATACTACGCGTAGGATGTCTTTTGTGTGATTTTGGACTCTAAACAAAATTCAGAGCATACCATAATGATCAGCACCTTAAGGAGAGTCTGTGGTTCACATTTGGGGCAATTCTGAGCAGTTAGACATCCTACACCTAGGATGTCTAAGGCATGATTTAGAGGCCAAATTCAAACTGTGGACATAGCAGGGTGTTGTATAGCCTTAGGCAAGCCTCTTAGTCAAATTTGGTCCAATTTGGAGTTGATTTGACTTAGGAATTCATCAGAACAGACATCAGGATTTTGGAACAGATTCTTGATCATTTGACCAACCTATAGGTGTCAGAATCAAAAAGTAAAAATAGCTGCGAGTTAAGCACATCAAGGAGAAGCTGGGGTGAAAATTTCAAGTCATTCTGAGTAAAAAGACATCCTACGTGTAGGATGTCTCAAGGCCATTTTTAGGTCCAAATAAAATTCGGAGCATACCATTGTGTTGCTGGACTTAAGGGGAGTCTCTGGACCAAATCTTGTTAAATTCTGAGCAAAAAGACATCCTACGCGTAGGATGTCTCAAGGACATTTTTAGGTCCAAATAAAATTTTGAGCATACCATTGTGTTGCTGGACTTAAGGGGAGTCTCTAGACCAAATCTTGTTAAATTCTGAGCATATAGACATACTACGCGTAGGATGTCTCCAAGCCAGTTTTAGGGTCCAACTGTACTTTTGACCATACAGAAGTGTTCACACCGTCACAGAGATCCAAATCTTCTTTTAAAATTGAATTTGGACTCATTTTGACCATTCTAAACTGCATTTCAGTGTTTTGGCCATAACTTTCACAAACGGTATTGGATCGGAAAAGTTTGTATATCAAAACGTAGCCTGAGAGCGACTCTACAGATCTTAGAGCAAAACTTTAGCTAAACGTATGCCTATGAAAAACAATTAGTTCAACTTTGAAAAAAACATCGTTTAAGGCCTCAAAATTCATCCGGAAGGCAGGGGTGTCTAAAAGCGTCAATTTGCGAGAATTGTGACGAAACGGTTGCGGGTTTGGACATAGTTTCGACTTTTCCCTAACCAAAGCACTTGAACACAGTGGACTAAGTCTACTTGAACCAAGCAAAAGCTCTTAAGCCTAGAAATCATGTCTACCCTAGATTCAAATGCAGCTTACACAAGCTTGGAGATCCCGACAATAGAGGAATATCCTCCCACAATGGATCTTCCAAACTTGCAATTGATAAAGACCCATCTTGTTGAGAGAGTTTGGATGATTGGTCATAAGAGTGAAGGACTATATAGATACATTAACGACAATGAGGTCAATCTTTATAGGTGCTCAGATCCATACCTAGAAGAGATAACGGATTACAAGCTCTTATATGTCTACACATACGGAGTTGACTGTCAATGGAGATCTATAGTTGTCGACAAGTATGGACGAGAATACAGAGTTATCGAAAGAACAAATCCACAGACTGTACTAGAAATAGGTGGATATTTGGTCAATGAAGGACCACAAATGCCTCCACCAAACACGAGAATTCCTATAGAAATTCCAAGAAGAGAGCCACCAGGATTCCCTTCAAGAGCGATAACGAGAGAAGGATTGGGAGAGTCTCTAGTTAGACTTATAGACAATCGACGAGTTAGACCATCCCAAGTCCAGAAATGGGTAAACAGAAAATACTCCAGAGATAAAGATCCGAGAGATCATGTAACGGCTTTTAAAAGAGTGATTAGAGCAAAGGAAGTTTCAGATTTTGCGACACAGTTTGAGGAATTTGGATTAACTCTAGAAGATGATGCAGCTACATGGTTTGACTCGGTGGAAAATGGGATTTTGAGACCCTAGATGAGTTGTTTGAGGACTTTATTGAATAATTCTCGCCAAAAGACATTGCTCACAACACGGTCTCGCAAATCTATAGATTCAAACAAAAAGAGAATGAATCAGTACGCAAAGCATCATTACGACTCAAAAGATATGTTAAGCTCTGTCCAAGAGCGGAATTACCTACGCAAACACGACTGATGCTGATCTTTATCCAGGGAATGAGGCATGCGGGCCTTCAGAAGGATCTGCATATGATAAGGAGGATGACGCTAAACGAGTTGATCAAAGAAGCTCTTTATCTAGTGGATAATTGTGAGGCATACAAAGAAAAGGACTTAAAGAGTCAAGGAGATGACACATCCTCTCAGCACATTGTTTCACAGATAAGTGAGTCCATTGCCAAGCCAATGGCACCTATTGATCAAGAAAAGCTTATCAACGACTTGGTCAAGAGGTTGATTCCTCTTGTAAGGTCTGATTCGGGAGAGCTGAAGTGGTGTGAAATTGAGAGAAAATGGACGAACCATACGGGGAAAGAGTGCTATTATAGCATGGAAAATGCTAGGGAAAGGTATGTACAACCTGTTCAAGAAGCACCTACTCCACCTAGATACATTATGGGGAATGCGCTAGGACCAGTAGGAGTTTTAAGGCCATAGCTTGTCTTAGGACAACAACCTCCGCTGCCAAGTGCTAGAATGCCGGTAGGCATGAGATACATGCCAATGATGGAAGCATCAAATAAACCAACGCTAGTACCACCTACAATGTGGTATAGCAACCAAAGAGAGTACTACCCTTCGGAGCAACAAAATGTGAGAGAAACACATGGAGTGGTGAGGCCGGTACAACCTCCACCTCCTGGGTTTTAGTCAAAAGAAATAAGGTATGAAATGGACGAAAGAACATTGCGATTCATTGCAAATAGCGGCTTATCTAGGTCAAATCTTGCTTATAGCCAAGAGGAAATGACAAAAGAATATCCTCAACCAGAGACAGATTGTCACAAAAGTCGTGACAACCACTTGGTCAAACAATGTCCTCATACGGAGATCACTGAAGTAAATGCCTATTGTCTTGAGTGTGGCATCACTCACTTGATCCCCGATTGCCCGAAAAAACTAAACCAAATCAGGAAAATCACGACAAATGTATCAGGGATTGTTCAGCTCCCTAGTAGCTCAGAAAATGAAAATGTCGTACCAGTTCAAGTGGTTACAAGAGCACAAGCTCAAAAGAAAGCTGATGATAATCCAGAGACAAAGAACACAAAAAGTGACACGAGTCCAAAGATAGATGATGGACCAAAGATAGACGCACCCAGTCAGAAAACCAAGAGCAAACGAAATAGTTGGAAGTCTAGAAAGACTAGGATGAAAGCACGCAGGGAACGAGAGCAAAAATCCCTAGCTGAGAAGCTTACTGAAGCTGAGGAGAAGATAAAACAACATGAGGAAAAGGAGGCACCTTCTCTTACACAGATGGTTAAACCTCTAGAAGAACCATCCACGGATGAGAAACCGAGAAGTGCTAGTTCAGGAGGATCTGTGCTGGCAGAGAAGGTTAATGAGACATTAGATGCCCTCTTGAAAGCCTATGATGTGAAGCTCAAAAACAACCAAACCCAAGAAAATTTCTATCTACCCCAGTCACCTGTACTTTAATGTTAGCCGAGTTGCTCAGAATAAGACCAAACATGTGGGCTAATGTAGGTAAATGTCTAGAGAAATTTGTGTAAAACCCCCAATGACTCGAATTGAGGAAGGCATCAAAGAGCTTGAAATGCCTCAACTAAATACTAGGCCAGTGCCATTAAACAAGGTAGGCGAGTACTACAAGGGAGAAGATGGAAACACCACCCATCCTGTGGAATTCAATGGTGTAAAAACCATGGAAATCCTTGACAGTGGAGCTGGTGTGGCCATTGCAACCAAAGAGGTTTGGAAAAAATGGGGAAAACTTGCCTTGATATCCACATGAATGACCCTGCAGCTTGCAGACAGACACAAGGAAAAGCCCATAGGACTGTTAGAAAAAGTACTTGTTACTTCTTGTGGCATTGAATATGAACACACTTTTGCTGTTGTTTACTTTGGCAAGAAGAACAACTATGACATCATTCTGGGAAGACCATTCATGCGACAATTGAAAATGGTCCAACATTGGGGTTATGACCATATATACCTGAGACATATGGAAACCATAACAAAGGTAAAACTGAGGGACCATAGCTATAGGGATGTCACGAGAACACCGGTTGAGGAGTTTGATTCCGCCACAGTAGTAGGATCAGAACTTCCGGCTTGGTTAGGTAAGCCTAAAGAACTGTGGATGTGTGGAGCTTCACAATGTGGTAGCTTGAAACGTGAGGAATGTATCCTGAGATGGTTATAGAGGATAAGGACTATATCCTAGAACCATTTCCTAAAGAAGAGTTAGAGCCTTTTGGATGGGAACACATCTTGGCTACTCTGGACGTGTGCGCCGTGGACGATGCTCCCACAACAAAGTTTTGTGATGAAAATGGCTATGATGTCGTTCCTTATTTTGTAGTGAGTGTAATCCAGGAAAACGAAGAGATCCAGACATCAACAAGCTCTCAAAATAAGGAGCAAACAAAGAAATGTGGAGAATCAAAAAATGAAGAAGACGACGAGTTCTATGACTCTGTAGAACACTTCGAGCTTCAAGAAGATCAACGACCCGGGAATCAATGTCATCGCTACACGAATAAAGTGCATCAAAAGTGGATTACAAAGTCCTCGGTGAAAACACAGCCACCACAAGCATCCTCATACATGGCTCCTAATAAGGATGCTAAGACTCAGCTAGGAGGAATATGACCAGAGCAACGAGCTAACAATGCTCTAATCAATGGGCTAGAAAAGTCCTCCAAGAAATTACCACCCACGAGAAAACAGACAGTAACTTTCCACTACCAGCCAAAAAATCAAGGGAAAGTATAGGAAGTCAACCTTGCTGAGGATAGTAGCGATAGTGATGAATCTTACAACATCCCCTATCATCAACTCAGGCCATCACTATCACCAACCCCTTCAGCAACAACCATGACAGGTCAAAAGAACAGGACAACAAGTCAAAGCCAAAAAGCTCGACAAATCTGGATACCAAAAAGCCAGATCGGCCAAAAACAGATATGGAGCAAGAACACAAAGATCTCTAATGAAAAATCACAAGATCCAACACCAAAACAAAAACAAGGAAAGCGTGCACGAACGGGTAAGAATATCACAAAGTCGCAAGCTTTCACAACTCATGTTTGGGCTCCAAAGAAGTTGATTCAAGCACAAAAAAGTCAGGAATTCATTTGGATTCCAAAACAACCACAGTATCAACTTTCAAAGCCTGAATCCCGTTCCCAACCAAGCGTACAAGGGCTGAAGCAAAGACCATTGTTGACTCACACAACAAAAAAGTGGATCCCAAAGAAGTCTCTTCAAACACAAACGAAGCACGGGCAAGTATGGGTTCCCAAACGAGAGCCAACAACAAAACAACCAATAAACGCAAAGAAATGGGTCCCAAAGAATGATAAAAAAACTGCTGTCAGTGCATCGCTGCTTGAATTCTTACAATTCTTCCTACGATTACAGTACAGTTAGAAGAGAGCAAGTTGCTTCAATCAAGCAATGATACAGGAGCTTCAAAGACCATTACATTGCTTAGAATAGGAAGCCTCGCCAACAAATGCCAATAAGAAAATTGCTTATACCCACATCTTGCACAACATAAATCTTTTCCATGCATTGACTGTGTATGCATAATAGGGCTAAATTACAAGGCCTGCATAGGCACAACTTTTAATTGCCCGAGCAAAACACATACCCGTTGCGATACCCTATCGTAAAGGATGACTCCAAATACGAAGGAGGGAGACATTCTGAATGCGGACCTAACATTATGACTATTAGAGGGCAATGTTTTGTGAGATGCATTGAATTTTTGCGTTTTATTGTGATAAATTTTTGACGAAATTTAGAGTATATGCCCTCATAGTAGTGTTACAGAGGAGTATGGGGACAAAATCCATATATGAGCCCCTAGGGACATGTGTATAGTGTACATAGCATTTAGATTTCTATTTGAATGATTTTTCTTTTGTTGAGTTCGTTTTAAGATTTTCTTTGTTTATTATTAAGAAAAAAAAAAAAAAATCCATAATCCACATGAAGAAAATACTGACAAGAGACCTGAGCACTACAAAGAGAAGAAGGTATAGGAAAACGATGAAACTTCACGAAGTATGTCTCAGCAGCCACTACAACAGCCGAAGAACTTGTCACAAAGCAGTGTCAATAGGCAACCGACAAGTCATAAAAGTCAGAGTCGGGTAGCTAAGCCACAAAATGAGTGAGGTGTTAGTCCCAAAGCTTCAAGTAATATTCTTTGTGGTCTAAGCGTCTTAGCTATTCTAGGTACTGCTCAAGCTGGAAGAGTTGAGCATATTTACGTTGTGTCGCTCATGCTGGTATAGGAGAGCAAAAGAGTTGAAGTCTAAGTACTTAAGTCTGGTGAAGTGAAGGAGAAGGTCCAAAAGACACTCACGTACTGAGCACAGTGAGATACGAGTGGAGAAACTTCTACATCGAAAACCCTTCTTGGAAAGGTGGAAGCTATTGAGACATCTTTTGATGTCACATGTGCTACATTTATTCCTCGAAACACCCATCATCTCCTTCTTTCACATTGCATGCTTTTATTGACAAATTTCTCATATGCATATAGAATGTCCCATAATTGGCACTTGCATCAGGCACTCTTTCCGTGTTTCACCCAAGCACTCACCTTTCATGAACATGTACTTCACGTTCAACTGCTCAACTCCAATAAGAGAGTATACCAAAGGCATATTTTTCCCACCGGGTTTTTTCCCTTTGGTCATCCAGGTTTTAGACCCTAATCGTAAGACACCTATCACCATCCTCTTGTACATATTCCTTCTACATCAACAATAAGGAAATGCTACTCAAATAAATTGACAATTGGATTGGAGCACCAATTTCAAATCATAGCATACTTCTCCTCAATGGCGAGTCGAAGAATGGCCTACAATGACAAAGCTGCAGACAACACTAACAACATGATTGCACAAGAACAAAGAAGTCCCCAATGAAAAAGAGCAGACATAAGGGTAATCAGAGGATCTCAAAAGCTTGTCCTTGATAATGCGCATCGAATGCTCAGCAGGGTTTTGAACCTCAAATTAGAATAATTAAGTCCTGGATTCGGCCTGACAGACAGACTTTGCATTGGAGTGCAACTTGGCCTAAAGAAGTTAAGGGTTTAGCCATACAATTTCTACAAAATCCTTACAAAGTTGTCATTGGCTCACAAGATCAGAAAGCCAATCACTCAATTCTACAGATTGTAGAAGTTGTTTCTGAGAATCACAAATACTCGGAATTCACAGATTTGCCGGAGCAAATGATGGATGGAGCTTTCTCTATCCATGATGATAACAGTCAAGTTAAATGACATTGGGTTCTTTTTGAATTTAGATCTGGCAGTAGACCTATAATGACAGAAACAGATGCTGCAACTCGGCACGAGGATGCGAAAGACATAAAGTTCGTCATCAATTATGATTTTCCTGAATCATGTGAAGACTATGTACATCGAATTGGACGAACAAGACAAGCTACTGCAAATGCTATAGTCTATACTTTCTTTCCAACAACAAAATGACAGCCAAGACCACATTGCCATCGACAATCAGGTCATGTCGGGGACGACATGAATGCGGAAGGGGGGAATGTTGATCGTTGGGTCAACAACACAACATAACTCAAGTTTCGTACCAAAGTCTTATCTTTTGCGAGTTATGAAATGATGCGGATTATGGCTATAAATGTCATTTGTAGAGTAGTTATTGTAGTTTCAGAAGCCGGGGTGCAATGGCACTTCCAGATTGTAAATACAAAGCCATTTGACCCTTTCAACCCCATTTTTGGGTAGCCTTAGTATATAAGGTACCTAGGTAATTTTGTAAAAATACTTTTCATAATCAAAACTTTAGCGCTGTCGTCTACTGTGTGTGAGAGAGAAAGAGAGTGAGCGTGAGCTTTATCCTCTTGCTACGCCCGGCTCGCTCAACACATTGGAGATCCGACTGCACCATTGCTGTAGGCTGGAGGAGAGCTACGTGACAACGCCAAGCATTCCATGCGAGACGAAGCGCACACGCCGACACATCTACGAGCTATTTGTGGCCGTAAGTGTATCAAACGATGTCTGTTTTCTGCGTGCTAGTAGTCTATAGAATCGTGGCGACATAAGCTACGCATAGGTACTCGTAAATTTCAGTTTCGGGCACTTTCAAAATTCGGCTCTGTCATCCTACACGTTTTCCCCAGATGGGTTTAGAGTGAGGGTTTTGAGTGTAGAAGCTTAGGGACAAGTGTATCCTAGTGAGGGGATGGTGTTCCTTAAGTTTCGTACGAATCTGGCATGATTAGGTGAGTTACCTTCCATATGTGTGTATGTGGCTAGGTGGTGTAGTTGAGAGCAGTGAGGTTCTTGATTGTGGTTTAGTTGGCCTTCCAGAGTGTTGTATGTGTAGGATGGTCTCAGCCTGACAAGCTAAAGAGATTTCCTCCGTGTGCCTATCGTGTCATCTGTGTCCTCGATTGACATTATGTTGATCTAGGTAGTGTTTGCATGCACTTCATGGGTGTGTGAGTCGCTTCCCCTCCAACAGTTTCCGCCGAAGAAACTGAGTCAAATTCTTGCATGGATGTTTTCATGACATCTCTATAAGTGTGATCTTTTAGAGTAACCCTTGTTATTGATTCCACTTGCTTCAAGTATAGAAAATTGTTTCCCCAATCCTGGATAAGTTGTACTTGTCGCGTGAAAGGTCTTCCCAAGATGATCTCATAATTGAGTTTCTTTCCAAAGTCCACTATTGCAAAAGTGTGTTGATAATCAATCCCACAGAAATTAACTATCACTTTTTAAAGCAGTCATAAGGGTCTTCCGATGTGTCCATCAGCCAATTGCGATTTCATTTGCGTTTTTCTAATGGCTAGTTGCCCCCCATGATTCTCATACTGCTTTCGTGGCTATGGCTTTGCCTGCCCCACTATCCATTATTTCCATGGTTTCTATATGATTGTATCTCATTGGAAGGGCTGTGTTTCCTTCTTCCCCTTTGTAGTATTCTTCGACTTTGTTCATTGGAACGGATCGAATCTCTTTGTTATCCATTTCGTGTTTCAACTTTTCCTTTTTCTTTTACGATTAGCCCTATTATCCCCGCCTTCTCTAGAGTTTTTGTAGATCATTCCATAAATATGGTCTGATTTTTAATAGTTCTCGTGAAGCAAGAGTGCATTGAATGGGTGTAGACATGATTGAATGGATGTTGTCTACATCTAGGGTCTATTTTGCTCTTTTTATCTCAGTATTTTTACACACTATGGATTCATCTTCATTATCTTCCAAGTAAGAGGGTAGTGTTTTCAGAGTCATGGGTTTAGACATTCCTGAAGTGTCAGAACTGCAATCTCTATGCAAGGATTGTACATCCATGTCCATATCAAGAGGTAGATTGTCTAACCAAACTTCCTCTATAGAAGCTGAGTTCAGAGCTAGGCTCCCATCGTTACTCTCTCTTACTTTTTTCCATAAGTGTCCTGGCCAGTCTTCTTCTACAAACGGAATTTTGTCTAAGGCATCTTCACTGTCAGGCATTATGAGTTCTGGCTCTTTTGTTTCCAGGTGGGGTTCTACCACCACTTTGGATTTCTCTTTATTGGTGCTTACCACAAGCTCCTCAGGTTTTACCATACTCTCGAGCTTGGGTTTTTTATTTTCCAACATCTCTTGAGTAATTCTTACCAAATTTTGGTAAGCTTCAAGCTTACATGATTCCATGTCTGGAGAAGGATAGTTTTTTCATTTGTTTTCCATGCTTTGGCCTGCTTGGTAAGCTTCCAAGGCTACATTAATTGGCTCAAAAATTTTATCTACCAAAATTGATCCTCCAGATTTCAATTGATTCTCTAGTTTTCACGGTTGTTTCCTTGTTTTCTTGGCTTTCTCCTCAATTTCCACCCTTTGTTTTTGTTTTCTCATACCTTTTGCTTCTGCTTTTCTTGGTCTTTTGAGAGGAAATTTGAGTATTCTCCGAATCATCAAAGGAGTTATGTTTCTTTTTCTTAGCCTGTGCTCTGGTGATTACCTTGATCGGAACAATAGGTTCACTCTCAGATGAGCTGCTAGGTATCACTTGGACTACGTTCACTACTATTTTACCCTTGTTTAAAGGATTTTTTGGACAATCTTTAGGGAAGTGTCCTCCCTTTTTGCAACATTGCATGCAATAGGCTTCAATTGGCTTAATGCTCTTGTCAGGCTCTGGACATTCATTTTTCCAATGATCATCTGCACCACAGTTGTGACAGTATCTAGTTCTTGGATTAATCATGGGTCTTACCATCGGAGGTCTAACACCTTGATTAGCTACATAGTACATTGGTGCAAGCTCTGGTGTAGTATAAGTCACAGATTCCTCCATTGGTGGTGGATGTGAATTATACCAATCTCCTTCTACCATTATTGTAGATGGACTAGGGTCAGCGTAGGGTGTGAGCTCTGGTGTAGTATAAGTCACAGGTTCCTCCATTGGTGGATGTGAATTACACCAATCTCCTTCTACCATTACTGTAGATGAACTAGGCTCAGCATAGGGTGTAACAGGCACTAGTGCTTTTTCATCTATAACCCCTCTGAGTCCATGTACTTTATAGGCACTGCATTATGTCCAAGATATGGAGGTTGTTGACCCAACATGGGTTGAGGTCTTTCCATGTCCATCGGTGGTCTTTGAGCTGGGGACATATTAGGTTGATATCTGTACATGGGTTGTCCTTGTGGCCTCATAGGCATGTATTGAACATTCCCATCATACTTTGACCGGTAATGGTGTTAGGTAAAGGCGGTGTGCCTCACCGTGCTTTGGCCGTGTCCGTCGACCAGTGTCTGGCTGCCCACATTTATCTCCTTATTCTTTATACATACAAAGAATAAGGAGCTCTCACTCACACTCTCACATGGTGCTCACACAACGAGATTTGGGAGCTCCACCCCACATCCTGTGTTGTTCCCTCTCTCTCCTCACACACACCGCATCCGTGCACTCACAATTGGTATCAGAGCTATGGTGACTGCGGAGAGCACGACGGCTTTGAGAGCTTCGAGGCGATAGCTCGCTTGCTCTCGGCCTTTAGTGGGAGAATGTTAGGTAAAGGCGGGTGTGCCTCACCATGCTTTGCCCATGTCCGTCGGCCAGTGTCCAGCTGCCCACATTTATCTCCTTATTCTTTATACATACAAAGAATAAGGAGCTCTCACTCACACTCTCACATGGTGCTCACACAGTGAGATTTGGGAGCTCCACCCCACATCCTGTGTCATTATCTCTCTCTCCTTCTCACTCTCCGCACACGCACCGCATCCGCGCACTCACAAATAGCACTCTTTGGTGTAACATTTAATGGCATAGTAACCTGTGTGTAGTGGAAAATAGCATGAACATAGTGAGCATTTCATTGGAATAGATTCCTAATGAGATTAACAAGAGTGCTTGGGTGGAGAGAGCAACAAAAATCATAACACCTAGTTAGATAGCATGAACAATACTTCAAAAGAGAGAGAAATTAAGCAATTGACAACATTTGAGGACCGGATTTGCATGGAGCCGGTCCCCCCTCCAAAAGGCTTTGTATTATGGTTTCTCCCATCAAGAGAGACATTTTACAATACAGTTCTTTGTGTCCTTCAATACTAGATAGTGCAATGAAGATGGAAACTTCATGCACTAAGGAAAACACTTATCAAACAAAACATCAATTCCCTCACGGTCTTAGACCCAAGACCTCACACACCTTCGAAGATGGTGAGAGCTAGCGGGGTATGAGAGTAGATTGAGAGGAAGGAGTATTCTTACGAGAAAGATGTACATCTCCTCACATAATCACGCATATTAGCATAGATTAGATTAGTAATTAAAATGGTAGAGGAGATGAGTATGCATTGAAGCTTGGCACTTGGTTGGATTTGCATCACAAAGCCAAGAGTTGTTGGTGTAGGCCTTCCTTCTCACAAGCTTGGAGTAGGTGATAATCTTTTCATTAAAGCTTGAGAAGGAGAGAGAGTATTCTTTAGTTCACACATGAGATTGTGTGAGTGTGTGTGTGATAATGCCTTGAAAAAATCAGCCCCCTCTCTCTCTTGGGCGACCCCTCTTGCTTTTTGCTCTTGCTAGCATCCTATTGGACCTCCCCAGGCTTAGCCAATGGTAATTAAGCAGCATAAGTGATAGCCTTCTGACATGTGTCCCCCTTTCCCCTTTTATGAGAGCTTTAGGTAATTATTTAATTCAACTAAACTCTCATTGGACCCTTTTCCTCGTGGCCAATCGGAATCACACAAGGCATTGGGCTGTTGAATGCTCATTGGTCCCCTTGGGAGACTATCCAATAGTCTTCTAGAGAGCTTAATTCTTATTGGTTTTATTATTAAGTGTTTTTAAATTAATTAAACTAGATTTACTCTAGCCGAATTCTCATTGGTCCACCTCCAAGGCCATCCAATAGGAATTGGGTACATGCAACAAGGCGTGCAGGGTGAGCAGTAACGCGCAGGATCCAGAGTCATTGGACACAGCAGTTCTATTATCCAAGGTTACACAGGCAGCATAGAAGGGAATTGACAACAGCGAGCAGCAGCGCAGACCTGCAGGGATTTATTTGCAAGGAATTTGGAAACTGCAGTGCTCACAGAAATTGCAAATTGACACATACAGAAAGCAAACACATGCCATGTAGGCTGAGTGGGGAAACATATGTATGCATAATGCGGTACGTATAGGTTGCTCTCTCCTCTCTCTCAGAAAGTGAAACAAATAAGGCAAGACAAATGGCGGCGCACTACATGGTCACAAGCAAGAGGATGACAGCCATTGAAAAGGAGTTGAAAGAATGCAAAGCCCACATGGATGAGTGGAAGAAAGAGAAGAATTTAATTCTCGAGTGGAAAAAGAGGGAGGAACAGGCGAGGGAACTAGAACGCAAGGAGTTCCGGGATGAAATTCAAGCTTTAAAAAGTAGCATCTCAGCCCTTCGGGAGGAACTCGACGAAACCAAAGAGGGAAGACGCCTTGAAGATGGGGAAATTCAGCCATCAATGATTGACGAGCTGAATAGTATACGAGCACAAGTCAAAGAAATAAAGGAGGAAGGAGAAATGAAGACCTCATGGGTGGAGGTTCTCTCCAAAACGCAAAAGAAAATGGACGAGGCTGAAAAATGGATTGAAGTTGTCAAGAAGGGAAAGGGCAAAGAAATTCCGACTACACCCGACATCATCAACAAAACACTAGAAGAGGAACAACGAAGAAGGGTACGCGCTCTACACGTGAGAGTGACCGGCCTAAAAGATTCAGATAAGGTGGACCAAGAGGTGAAGAGCCTCATGTCCATGATGGGGGTGGAGAAGCCCTCGCACACACAAGCTTGGAGAGTGGCCGGCAAGAAGAGTGAAGGTAATGGGGAGAGTTCAAAAGGACGGGCTCTCATTTTGCGCTTTCCCTCCATGGAAGAAAAGAAAGAATTTTTAAAGAAGAGACCAACCCTCAAGAAAATAGGTATCTTTTTAGGAGATGATCTTACGCTCTCACAGCTTGCGCATATGAGAGAGGTCATGCCAGAGATTATAGCAGCAAGGGAGAAGGGGAAGTTAGCTTTCTACAGAAATGGACGAGTAGTGATTACAGAGCACCGCTCTACATGACGGTGCGAGACCTATGGGACCGCTCTCAGGATGGCAGTTTGGAACTGTAATGGTTCGTATAGACTTGATGTGGGGGCCTTTGAGGATAGCTTCAGAGACAGAGACATTGTTTTCTACTCAGAGACTCATCAAGCTCCAGGACAGTTGATGCCGCACATATCAGGATACAGATGGGAGACAGCTTGTAGGACATGCACCAGAACTGCGCATGGGACTAGAGGATCAGGAGGTGTAGCAGTTCTTTTCAGAGAGGAGCTCCAACCACTATTGCACATAGTTTGGAGAGATGATCGAGCCAGATACTTGTGGGTGAGGTTGAGGGCAGAGACTGGATGTTTCTTGTACATCGCCATATGCTATTTTCCTCCCAACACTTCAATATATGCTTCACCCAGAGGACAGTCTCCTTACTCTGTACTTGATGATGATATCTGGGAGTTCTCGAGAGTTGGAGACATCTTTAATGCCCGTACAGGCAGCTCACAGACAGTCTTCTATGACACATCAGAGGAGATGCTTAGAGAGCTAGAGCCAGAGGAGTTGGGACTTGAGAGATGCTCACACGACAGAGAGCATACAGAGTATGGGAGATACCTGAGAGAGATGACGACTACTCACAGTTTAGCCATACTGAATGGCTTAACGACTTTCCCATTGTCTACAGGTTTTACTTGTTTTCCACATAGACATGGGTCCAGCACTGTAGACTATGTTTTGACACATCCGAGCTTTATCTCTCACATTCAGGATTTCACAGTGGGGCCCAGGCCAGTTGGGATAGCAGTAGATCATGCACTTTTAACATTATCAGTCTCCTTTGAGTACAATACATCTCAGGCCTCACGGGGTGGTGGACATACACGCTATACTTTTACACCAGAGACTGACTCAGTCTATGTAGAGGAGATACGTAGGCTTTTATGCACATCAGAGCCAGTATACACAGTGGAGGAGATCACATCTATGCTGACAGTGACATTACATGGGGCAGCGACAGAGGCATATCCACACACTCAGCCTAGGCAGAGACGTCGCTCTGGGCACATGCCTCAGAACAACTGGTATGATGAGGAATGTCGACAGAGGAGAGCTCAGATACATCGGGACCTTACATTGGGAGTGATCACCTATAGACAGTCTCGCATTGCTACACGACGACTAGTGCGGCGGAAGAAGCGAGCTTTTTTGGTCCAGATGGAGCAAGATTTATATCAGCTCTTCCTTAGTAGAGATTCAGGAGAGGCTTGGCGTCTATTCCATGAGAAGTCTCCCCCACCAGTGATTACTTCTACAGAGCTATGGGGGCAGTATGCAACATCTTTATACACTGTACCTGGACAACCACCATTACCAGACCCACCACAGCCATGTCCGGATACGAGCACCTTTTTTACCACTGAGATGGTACAGGAGGCCATTGACAGGATGAAGACCAGACGGGCACAGGATCATGAGGGTTTGGTAGCAGAGCACATTATACATGCTGGGGATTTGTTGGCAGAGATGCTTGCACGGCTATTCAACCGTGTCATGTGTGAGGGTCTCCCTGAGTCTTGGAGATTATCTACTATTGTACCTATCTTCAAGACAGGTGACCCCACAGTGCCGGGGAATTACCGTACTATCATGGTAGGACACACATTGGCACGGTTATATGCATCCATCCTCGAGCATAGGCTGAGCAATTGGGCAGAGACTATGGGCATACGAGCACCTGGGCAGGCTGGTTTCAGAAGGGGTTTCTCCACACTAGATCATGTCTTTACACTCAGAGCTATCATTGAGGAGGGTCGAGCACATGGTAGACGGATATACTGCAGCTTTGTGGATTTTCGCAAAGCCTTTGACACAGTACCGAGGGCCAGACTGATGCACCGGCTTATGGAATTGGGGGTACCCACAGAGCTGATGTGGGGGATCATGGCATTGTACAGTTCAGTGATGGGTCATGTACGCACATCAGAGGGGATATCCGACATAGTTCACTCCACCATCGGAGTGAAACAGGGATGCCCACTGTCCTCTACTTTATTTGGTATGTATGTTGATGGGGTCTCTGATTATATTGACAGAGGAGGAGATAGAGGTGCTCAGCTTGTAGGGACATGGATCCCTCTTTTATTGTATGCTGACGATATCGTGTTGATATCAGAATCGCCAGAGGGTTTGCAGAGACATTTGGACGCATTGCATAGTTTTGCAGAGGATAGTGGATTGTCTGTCAACCTTGGTAAAACCAAGGTCATGGTATTTAATACCACGCCACAGTGGGTTAGGAGATCAGCACCTACTTTCACATATGGACAGGACAGTATGGAGTACACTGATGCATACACATATCTTGGGGTGGTCTTTAGTGGACCAAGGTTCACACTGAAAGTGGCAGCAGACACTAGATTGACTCGTGCCTATGCAGCCCTAGGTGGTTTAGGGAGGATTTGTTCGCAAGTTCAATTCCAGGAACCTCGAACAAAGCTCTGGCTTTTCGATACTTTGGTCGCTTCAGTTATGCACTACGCGGTTCAGGTTTGGGGACCGTCTATTGACAGTGCTGGATGGACTAATATGGAGAGACCCCTGATATCTATGATTTCTAGGCTGATTAGAGCCAAGGCCTCAGTCCCACATGACATCATACGAGCGGAGCTGGCTGCCCCACCTATGGAGGTTGAGGCACTCACCAGATCAGTATCATTTGTACACAGCTTATGGGACACCACCAGGGACAGGTATGCCAGGCTTGCTCTCGAGTCATCCAGACAGCTGGCATTACAGGGAGATACATCATGTTGGTATGCACAGATGAGCTCATGGTTTCAGAGGCATGGTTTCAGCATGGACAGGCTGCCCCCTTTCCAGTATTCTCTTGATGCACCATCCTTGGCTCTTACACGGATGGAGACTACTAGACTCATTCGGCAGGATCTTATCCAGCTTGATAGCAAGAGGACATGGATAGAACAATCACGGGAGTTGGGTACGAAGAGGGCTTTCTATAGAGAACATCTTCTTCAACTCACAACAGACGGATTTGTCACACGGCCCAGTTACATGGACACACATCTATCTCATAGGTTACGATGTGCTATTGGCCAGATTCGCACATCTTCACACCAGCTTGGGATTGAGACAGGTAGATTCAGAGGCATACCAGCAAACAGTAGGATATGTCAGTTATGCCATGCAGAGCCAGAGACAGAGTTTCACTACATATGTCGCTGCACAGTCTACTATGAGATACGTGGACGCTTTCATTGTCTATTCAGAGATGGTTTTGACTCGTTAGACAGAGTTATGAGATATCAGGATCAAAGATGTCTCGGATTATTCCTACTTGAGATTCAGAGACATAGAGACGCTCTATTGAATGGGCAAAGACAGAGACAGTCCCAGAGACGCATCTCAAATTTCTTCAGTCTGAGTACCACAGAGTCAGAGGGGACACCACCACCAGAGAGCTCGGGTCCCACCCATACACACATCGGGTCCCACCCATACACACATATCACTCTATGGCGTTTGGGCTATAGGGTGCCCTATGTGCTAGTAACAAATCCTCTATGCTCTATGTTGGCACCCTATGGACCTAGGGCCACAAGGTACCCTCTATGATAGTAAGAAATCCTCTATTCTCTATGTTTTCACCCTATGGATCTAGGGCCACAAGGTAGCCTCTATGCTAGTACGAAATCCTCTATGCTCAATATTGAAACCGTATGGCCCCAAGGCCATAGGATGTCCTCTATGCTAGTAAGAAAAACCCTCTACGCTCTATGTTGGCACCCTATGGAGACTTGAGGGCCATAAGGTACCCTTTATAATGACACTAAGAAACCTTGTATACTCTAGGGGAGCACCAAATAGCCCCTAGGCCACAAGGTTCCTTCTATGCTAGAAAGAAAACCTCTACGGTCTACATTGGCAACCTACAGCCCTTGGGCCATAGGGTGCATCAAATGGCTCCTAGGCCACATGGTGCCCTCTATGCTAGAAAGGAAACCTCTGCGCTCTACATTGACACTCTATGGCCCCAAGGCCATAGGGTGCCCCTTACGCCTAGTATGAAACCATTGAAACTCTATATTAGCATCTAAAGATTGTAGGCCGCAAGGTGATCTCTATGTTAGTAAGAAACCATCTAAACTCTATGTTGGTAGCCAAAGGCCAAAGCATTCCCCACAAAGACCACCTTATGGCCCCATGGTGGTTTAGTGGCCTAGGTGCCCTTCTGAAGACTCTTTTATTTTTGTATTATATGGCCCCAGGGAAATAAGCTATCCTCTATGCTATCAAAAAACCGTTTATGCTCTTTGTTGGAATCATATGGCCCCAAGGCCATAGGGTTCTGTCTATGCTAGCAAGAAACCCTCCATGCTATATGTTTGCACCCTATGGCACCAAGGACACAGGGTGTCCTCCATGATAGTAAGAAACCCTCTATGCTCTAAGTTTACACCCCATTTGACTATGTTGACACCCTATGGCCCTGGGGTGCTCCCTAGGGCCACAAGGTGCCCTTCAACCTAGGAAGAGACCCTTTATGCCCTAAATTGGTACTCTTTGGCCTCAGGGTCATAGGGTGCCTTCTATGCTAGTAGGATACATTATATGGTCTAGGTTTCCACTCTATTGCGTAGGGCTAAAAGGTTTGCTCTATGAAGAAACCATGTATACTATATGTTGGCAGTGTATGGCCCTAGGGATAGAAGGAAACCCTAGGGCTATAGTGTGTTCTCTATGCTACTATCATATGGTCTAAGGACCAGATAGTGACCAAGGTATCATGTGTGTCCCAAGGGTAACAAGGTGCTAATAAAAATCCCTCTATGCTCTATGTTGGCACCCTATGGATCCAAGGGCATAGGGCGATGTTTATGCTAGTAAAATTCCCTCTATGCACTATGTTTACGTGTATACTTATAAGAAGCCATTTATGCACTATGTTGGCATCTTATGACCCTATATCCATAAGATGTCCTCTATGGTAAAAGAGAAATTGTACATGGGATATGATGGCATCCTATGGTCCTAGGGCCATAGGGTATCCTCTATGCTAGCAAAATGTGTAAGTTAATACTCCAAAATTGAAAGAGATTTTCAGAAAAAAAAAGAAAAAAAAAACCCTTCTACTTCCATTGTGGTGTCATGCAATCCAATTCCCAACTCTTGGGCTACTAGAATATTTTCATTAGATTCTTCTTCTTCCCTTGCACATGTTCTGGAACTTTCACTGTCTTCTTCCATTGGATTACTCTTTAAATTTATCTCTAGTCGTTGTACCAGTTGACCTTCAAAGACTTGTAGATTCTTGTCATCTTCGTCAGAAACTCTTTGGTTGACATGGAGATTGATAGAATCATTCTCAGTAGGGTCAATGGCATTAGCATCCTCTATACCAAAAATCGAGTAAAACTTTGGCAGCCGCAATATCTTGTTGAAGGACTGCAAGTTTAAAGAACACCTAATTTTAGATTCCAAAGTATCTACATTTTGATAACTCTTTTTTGTCACACTCTTTGAAAAAACTAATCGCAAATAGAAAATTTACTAACAACTGACAACACATCTACAATGAATTTATTTTTATGCTCCTTATTGTCTAGAGATTCCTAATCTTTATCTAGCTACATTAGTTCTTTGTCCATGATGGTGGAACCTAGAAGTATACTTGGAGAAACATTTATGCCTTTAAGATCTAGAGCAGAAGTCTCATTTTCTATTGCCATTATCTTCTTGCATTGGATGATTTCCTTGACTAAGTTTCTTATGGCCTTCAGTCCATACAGTTCTCTTTGTAGATATCTCTATGAATTTAAGATAATCCAAAATATGTCTGTTTATGGCCTCAAGGCCATAGGGTTAGGATTGTTGGGAGGTCTCAACATATAAATAGATATATGGCTTCAAAGCCATATGGTACTTTATTTATGTGTCACCCTATGGCCCTAAGGCCATGGGTTGTCATAGGGCCACAAGATGCCCTCTATGAGCACTAGTAAGAAACCATATATGATTTATGTTGGCACCCTATGACCCGAGGGCCACAAGGTCTGCCTCTTATGCTAGTAAGAAACCCTTTATGCTACATGTTGTCACTCTATGGCCTTTGGGCCATAGGGTGCCCTCTGTGCTAGTAACAAATCCTTTATGCTCTATGTTTGCACCCCATGGACCTAGGGCCACAAGGTACCATGTATGATAGTAAGAAATCCTCTATTCTCTATGTTTGCACCCTATGGACCTAGGGCCACAAGGTAGCCTCTATGCTAGTAAGAAATCCTCTATGCTCAATATTGAAACCCTATGGCCCCAAGGCCATAGGATGTCCTCTATACTAGTAAGAAAAACCCTCTACGCTCTATGTTGGCACCCTATGGAGATTTGAGGGCCACAAGGTACCCTTTATAATGCTACTAAGAAACCTTGTCTACATTGGCAACCTACAACCCTCAGGCCATAGGGTGCATCAAATGGCTCCTAGGCCACATGGTGCCCTCTATGCTAGAAAGGAAGCCTCTGCGCTGTACGTTGACACTCTATGGCCCCAAGGCCATAGGGTGCCCCTTACGCCTAGTGTGAAACCATTGAAACTCTATATTAGAATCTAAAGACCGTAGGCCACAAGGTGAGATCTATGCTAGTAAGAAACCATCTAAACTCTATGTTGGTATCCTATTGCCCAAAATCCATAGGATAGCCAAGGAACCCTTTAGGAGCATTCCCCACAAAGACCACCTTATGGCCCCATGGTGATTTAGTGGCCTAGGTGCCCTTCTTAAGACTTATTTTTGTATCATATGGCCCCAGGGAAATAAGCTATCCTCTATGCTATCAAAAAACCGTTTATGCTCTTTGTTGGAATCATATGGCCCCAAGGCCATAGGGTTCTGTCTATGCTAGCAAGAAACCCTCCATGCTATATGTTTGCACCCTATGGCACCAAGGACACAGGGTGTCCTCCATGATAGTAAGAAACCCTCTATGCTCTAAGTTTACACCCCATTTGACTATGTTGACACCCTATGGCCCTGGGGTGCTCCCTAGGGCCACAAGGTGCCCTTCAACTTAGGAAGAGACCCTTTATGCCCTAAATTGGTACTCTTTGGCCTCAGGGTCATAGGTTGCCTTCTATGCTAGTAGGATACATTATATGGTCTAGGTTTCCACTCTATAGTGTAGGGCTAAAAGGTTTTCTATATGAAGAAACCATGTATACTATATGTTGGCAGTGTATGGCCCTAGGGATATAAGGAAACCCTAGGGCTATAGGGTGTCCTCTATGCTACTATCATATGGTCCAAGGGCTAGATAGTGACCAAGGTATCATGTGTGTGAGAATTCTCTACTATATATACAAAAACCACTTTATGGCACTATGGCGTCCTAAAGGCAACAAGGTGCTAATAAAAATCCCTCTATGCTCTATGTTGGCACCCTATGGTCCCAAGGCCATAGGGAGGTCTTTATGCTAGTAAAATTCCCTCTATGCGCTATGTTTACGTGTATACTTATAAGAAGCCATTTATGCACTATGTTGGCGTCTTATGACCCTAGATCCATAAGATGTCCTCTATGGTAAAAGAAAAATTGTACATGGGATATGATGGAATCCTATGGTCCTAGGGCCATAGGGTGTCCTCTATGCTAGTAAAATGTGTAAGTTAATATTGCGATAAATATGCAACACGATATACAAAATTGAATCATTATCATACATCATACATTTGTTGCTTTGCCACACGGTTGAAGGGGTCTTTGCCTTCAAATATCATCATAACATTCAAACATTTAAATGAAATTCGCAAGTACTTTAATTCACAGATGCATTGATCTGTTGGTGGATGGAAGGTCCGGCTCACCATGCACTTTGATTTAAAAATCTTGAGGGACAAAAGTATTTGTGTTGGATTCTCCTTATGGCATTGCACATGTTTTGGAACTTGCATTGCCTTCTACTTCCAATTTACAAACTTAAACAATGTTTATACATTATACAATCATTTCTTTGCAAAAAACCTTGATACAATGTTCCGATTGCTACATGACAAGCTAAAAAATTCTACTAGTCCTAGCTTCCCTCTATTGAAAAAAATTCAATATATAAATTCCAATTCTCTGCATCAGTTAGAAGAGAAACAAAATCATAGTTTGGAACAAAATACTCGCACTTTATATCTTTGAATAAAATCTTGTTACAATCAAAGAACTAGATCTTCACATAATCCAAAGGACAAATGCTTCAATAACCATTTATACTCGATGTTACTATATAAGCAAATAATTGGCATTTACAACAAATGTTGAATATATGTTTAATCTAGCTAGTTGCAATACAAAGATAATTATCTCAAACGCTTACACCATCAATTCAAAATAGAAGAACTTACACCCAACAAAAAATGATCATACATCAATTGTTCAAACTCTCGTTTTGGAATTTTGATGACTAAATACTTTTTAGTTTTTTCTAACTTATTTCATTCTCAATAGAATATTAAACCTTAATCACAAGATAAGAAATATATGTCCCTAATGTATATGGACACAAGATATAAGGCCAACGAAAAATGTTCTTGAAACACTTAAAGAGTCTTTAGGTGACCTAGAATAACCAACCTATGGTCTAAAGGCCATAGGGTGTCATGTGATGTTTTATAAGATGTGTCCATAAGAGCTAGGTGATTTGCATCCATGGGGTGATTTAAGTGCCCCTGTGGAGATTCTATGTCACCACCCTATGGCCCTAAGGCCTTAGGGTATCCCAAATGCTCTTGGATAACTTATGTTTCCTTCTAGAATAGCCCAAATACTCATGTGCCCGTTTAGAGACTTTATGTAATCTCTCTATATACATAAGATTGTAGGATAGCTGTGTTGACACCCTATGGCCTTAAGGCTGTAGACTAGCCCAAATGCTTATGTGCCCTTTTAAAGACTCTATGTAATCACCCTATATCCGTAAGATTGTAGGGTAGCCAAATGCTTTTGAGGGATTCTATGTTGACACCCTATGGGCCTAAGGCTATAGAGTAACCCAGATGCTTATGTGCCCTTTTAGAGACTCGGTGTAATCACCCTACATCTGTAAGGTTGTAGGGTTTCCCATTTTATTTTGGGGGATTCTATGGCCCTAGGGCCATAGGGTGTCATTTCTACAAAGAACTCTATGATCCTCAAGTCATAGTGTATTCTTCCCAAACCTCATATGATCAATTAACTTTAAAGTATTACATAATATATATCTTATAACCATATATAAATGTAGAATTCTATTTACCAAAACATGTCCATATAATATCATACACTTAAGTCTAATTCATTTAGTGTGAAAAAACTCAAACTCACAAGTTCACATTTTTTCAAAGAAAATAAATTGAGAAAAATAACAAGCCAAACATCATGGGCAGATTTGAGATGGGACAAATAAAATAAAATGACAACAATAATAATCTAAATATCAGTAATGTAATATCATGGGTGGCTAGCTTAACCTATTTCCTATAGACTTTCTAGAATGGCCTCAGCACTTGCATCCAATGGTTCTTCAATTTCTTCTTCCTCTGAATCCTTGGCATTGAATTTCTCTGTGTTATCCACACTTGCCCACCTTCTAAGATCAAGGTCTTCTTCCACTATGGAATGGCAAAGAGATTCCAATTGCGTCATTTGATCACTACGTACTACATGCAACTGATATCACCTTTCTCTGTTGTTGTAGTGCCTCTTTAGTCCCATAGCCTAATGAGAAGATGTCTATCACTTGATCATCTTCTTTGAGACAGATGCATTTGATTGCACGACGTACAAAAAAGGATTTGGCCGTGGTCACAGAATCATACTCGTCGTCGTTGATGCAGAGAGTATGCATTGGCTCCAACAATGACTCTTTAACACTAGAGTAGTTGTTGTACTGCTCTCCTTGACTGAAAAATGCCCAAACCCCAAAAATTACTTCGCAAAGAGCACATGTTTGGATGGTCTCTGATCCCATTAAGGAGCTCAAAGGTAGAACGTGCATTTCATACCATTTAGCTTTTTTAGAAATTGCCTTCTCTAGGGAAGCAGCATGCTGATACTTGACTAAGCTGGCAATTAAAAACTCTGATGGTTGATGTGCTACCCTACATACTCCATCAATTACTTTACCGAATTGGGCAGCACTCCAACCACTAGATGTAAGACTTTTGTGTGTTGTGTCTATGATGCAAGCACCAACACAAATTTTAGAGCTATTCTCACTGCAGAGAAACTCAATGCCTTCCAAATTATTTCCAACACACTTGATTGTCCATGGTAAAATGAATTTCAAACTAGAAGTGCCATTATTTTATGCAATGATCCACTCCACATATCCCCTAGTGATCTCAGGAATTGGCTCTTTCTCCTTTCCTTTTTGTAGTAGGAGATTTAGCCATTGCGTACAACTCGTGAAGAGAGATTTGTAAATCTCATCTGTAATGTTATAATGAGACTTACATTTATCCCATGAAGTAACTGCTATTGCTGATGGATCTATCTCTTTAAATTCCATCAACATTTGAGGCTCAAAAACCCTGGTCTTCTTTAAGACTGTTGCACGTGCAGTGAGGCCGAGCATGCCCGCTTGACGTGGTTACTTCACTAATCAGATCTTCTCATTTGCCAGCTCTTGTTGTAGTCGCTTGACATCATTATATTCTAAACTAGCTAGGCATCTAAAGGTTGTTATTCTTGGTTGTTGCCCACGAGCAGTTGATGTCTGATGCTTCTCCAAGATGTGTCTGATCATAGATTTCATCATCGTACATGACCATGTGTGCTTCTTTGTTGGCAAATGATTTATGGTTGAACACAATGTTCGCCACATTTACAAAGGCCTTCAAAATAAACAAAAGAAAATTAACTTTATTTCAAGACATATTTGTAACAAAAACAAGCATAGGGAAGTGGAACTTACATCCCAACTTTCTCGACTCGGATGACTGACAGGAACACCTGCCTTGGGTTTTGTTGGTTTAGAATATGCAAGCCATTGACTACGGCCATGCTTCAAGACCTCCACATAAGGCTGATGTTTCATTGCTGTTATTCTCTCCATGTTCTCCATTTTGGAAATTCGAACAGCAACCTCTTTCGGAGCGTCTACCACTATCCTTGCAGTTCTAAGCTTGTAGAACTCTTTTCTCAAAGCATACTTAGTGCTATTGTTACGCAAAAAAGCTCTAGCCGCTATGATGGAATGCTGACCAGCTAGAATCCAGTAGTGGTATGTTGATAGCTCCATGCAATTCAGCTATTTGTAAAGGCATTTTTGTAATTGGGTTATACAGCATCAAGTCTGCTGCACTGGAGACTGGCCTAGAGTGCCCTGCAAATTGCTTCAAGATATATTTCACATATACATCTGGCAATGGTCTGCATCTATAGCCATCTGGTGCAAGGTTGCATTGCTCAACTGGGATCAATTGGGTAAATTGTACACCAAATTTTAAATAGTGGTCAATTCCGACGTATCCATCTAGCCCACTCTTAGAAGTTTTGGCAACTTCTTTATCAAGATCTTTTTCTTTGGGATGTATAATAGAGTCCAACACAGCTAAGGATGCTGAGTCCACAACCACTGCCACTGAGGGGGTTCCAACTGTTAGGGTTGCAAGTCCACTAGAATCTCCTGCTTCTTGAGTTTGTAAGGGTATAACTGAAAGATTTTCTTCGGCCACATTTCCACTGTTTTCTCCAAGTGAGGGAGTCTGACTCTCCTTGAGCGTCTTAGATTGATTTTTTGTACCTGTGTCTTCATTCTTTCGCTTCTTATTCTTCTTTGTGCTACTCAATTTACCTAAACATTGATTGACTTTCTTAAAGCCCTCAATATATAAGTCTATAAAGTTCTCACTTGGAGTGTCATCTTGAAGCTCCACCCACCCTACTTTTGTCATTGTCACTCCTTCATAATCATCCTTCACCAATTTTTGAGCAAAGGCCACAGGCTCCAACAAGTAGGAGTCACCATTGAGTAGTTTTACTCCAAGGCATGGAGACATTTCAAGATCTGAACAATCTTTCTTTATCTCCTTGACAATACCACAGTCCTTGAAGGGAAATTGCTCTTTATCTTGAAAGAACAAGTAGACTTTCTCATCACTTCCACCATTTGGTAAGTGAAAATCTAGATACCAAGAACTTGGTGTTGAGACTGTTGCATCAACTGACTTTGACTTTCTCTTCTGAGACATTTTCTGTAAAAAGAATAACATATATTTAGACAAGACGGATATTATTACATCCATATGGACCTAGGGCCATAGAGTCACCTCTATGTTAAACCATGTGGTCCTAGGTCCAAAGGGTGCCAACAAAATGGTTCTACAAGTGTACCTAGGCCACTCTATGGTAGTGTGATCACATGTTCCCTTATGACATTAGAGGACCCTCAAAGAAGTATCCCGTGAATATCCTAAATACCCCTTTAGAGCCTCAACACCAACACCACATGGCATCAAGTGGCCTGAAGGCCATAGGGTCCCCTGCATGCTAGTAAGAACCTCTCTATGCTCTACATTGGCATCCTATGGCCCCAAGGCCACAAGGTGGCCACAATCTTTTAAAGAAACTCTTCATGAGGTTTTTCTGGTAACCTATGACCCCAGAGCCATATTGTACTCTCCATGCAAGTAAAAACCACTATTTGCTCTATATTGAGAAGACCTTGTGGGATGAAGTCCATAGGGTCCCCTCTATGCTAGTAAGAACCTCTGTTTACTCTATAATGGCACACTATGGCCTGAAGATCATAGGGTTCCCTCTATGATACTAAGAATCTCTTTGTGCTCTATGCTCTATGATCTATATTGACTTCCTGTGGCCCCAAGACCACAAGGTGCCCTCATCGTTTCCAAAAACACCTCATTGTTTTGCTATGGCCCTAGGGCCATAGCTCTCTATGCCGATATAAGGCACCGTGCTCTATATTAGCTCCCTAAGGCCTGAAGGCCATAGGGTTGGCCTCAGGGGCCCCAAGGGTGCTTTGTATGCCAATGAAAAATACTATTCTCTCTATATTGAGAAGACCTTGTGGGCTGAAGGCCATAGGAACTCTTCTATGATGGATTTTTGACAACCAATCCCCCTAGGTCAGGATGTTCTATATGCTAGTAAAAACACTATTTTCTCTATATTGGAACCATGTGATTTGAAAGCCATATGGTCCCCTATATTCTAGTAAGAGCCTCTCCATGCTCTATATTGGCACACTTTGGCTTGAAGTCCATAGGGTCCGATCTTTGCTAGTAAGAACCGATCTATGCTCTATATTGGCACCCTATGGCCTTTAGGCCATAGGGTCCCCTGTATGCTAGTAAGAACCTCTTTATGCTCTACACATCCGATGACCCCAAGGCCACAAGTTGCCCTCTATGTTTTGAAGAAACCCTTCAGAGGGTTTTTTGGCAACCTATGGACCCAGGTCCATAGGGTGCTCTCTATGCCATTGAACAACCCTCATTGTTTTGGTACCCTATGGCCCCAGGTATAAAGAACTATTTGGTCTCTCTATGCTAGTAATAACTGATCTTTGTTCTATATTGTCACCCTTTGGCCTGAAGGCCATAGAGTCCGCTCTGTGCTAGTAAGAACCGATCTATTCTCTATATTGGCACCCTAATTCAAGCCATAGGGTCCCCTGTATGTTAGTAAGAACCTCTCTATGCTCTACACATACTATGACCCCAAGGGCACAAGGTGCCCTCTATGTTTTGAAGAAACCCTTCATGATGGTTTTTTGGCAACCTATGGACCCAGGGCCATAGGGTGCTCTCTATGCTAGTAAAAACACTATTTGCTCTATATTGAGGATACTTTGTGGGCTGAAGGCCATAGGTTCCCCTCTATGCTAGTGAGAACCTCTGTTTTCTCTACGTTGACACCCTGTGGCCTGAAGGCCATAGGGTTCCTTGTATGCGAGTGTCAATTTTTTGAAAGCTTTTCATTTGGAGCTTTCTCACATAGTTTAGGTCTTCCTAAGTTGCATGCTCAAACTAGAGTGTTCACTTAGATGTTTCTAAGTTTTATCTATCTTTGCAAGTTTGATACATGTACAATCCCTTCAGAACAACAGCATTAGTGTATTAAAAAAAAGTACAACCCAACAAGAACTTCTATGTATGTCATTCTTGTAGAGAAACCTACAAGGCTACAACCAAAAAAGTACTATTTTTGCACATGTCAAAGTTAAATACTCAAAACAATTTTGCACATGCTACAAGCACTACCATCATTTCAAATAAAGATTCGCCAAAAGCAACAATATTTAGGGTCCCAAATAGAACAAGGCAAAAAGCATGCGATCGAGGAGATTGTTTTACTGGGAAATTCCAAAATGGAGACTCACAAAGTGTACGATCTCCCACCAAAATGTCAAAACAAATTGTGCAAACTACTGGGCATTTCTATCTTCTCTACTTCTTTGAAGGCGTATACCGTCGGGGCTGATTCAAGATGAAAGTGAGATCTCTTTCACGTAGTGTTGGTTGATGTATAATCATATGTTGCTTACCATCCAACCCAAGAATCTGTGTGTAGACAAAGTATAAATGCTTACAAGCTATGTAAGATTTTGTTGCTTTCTCCCGTCCTTGAAAATCAGGGCATGTACAGTAGGGCTCCATAGCCACATGCACATCATATACATCTTGCGTTAATATCTTGAACACGGCATGACGATCAGGCACCATAATTATCTCTTGTACAAAACAAGCTTCCATACATGCTCCTATTTCCATGCGCTTATTTGTCTCCTTAGAGACACCGGACCTCCATTTTTTATTGTGCTTGCTAGAGCTTCCCATTGTCTCCCCTTTCTTGACAACCTTTGGAGAAGGAGCTCTAATAAAAAAACCTGCCCCTAGAAAACCAGCATACTCCTCCTTTGATACACTTGTTCCACTCTCTACTAGCCAAGTTGTTGGCCTTTCCGGTGGTGACAATACTTGTTTGGCCACAACTTTAGTGTGCTGCACATCATGGCCACAAAACCACATCCATTGGTGTTGCCTCTAGTCTTTGTAAGTTCTCTCTCCCCAAAAGCTTGGGGCCACAAGTCCTGCAGACCTACTTTGCATGACATTCTCACATCTTCTCCCTTCAAGCAAACCAAATCACTTACGAGAGACATTTTGAGGCATTCGTCTGATTGCCCAATGAACCCTTGGCACAGCAATCTCAAAATCACCTATAGCATATTCACTAATAGAGGGTGCGGTGTCATCTCTTACATTATCTGCATGAATCTCCTCATCTGTGGAATCTGCATTCACATCAAATTTATGTCCCTCTTTCTTCATGTCCGTATCAAACAAAATCTTTCGTGGTCGTCCGTGCTCTTTTCGTTGTCTAGACTCCATCACATAACCAGGCTTATGAGAAGCTGTTTCTGCAAACCCTCTTGCCTTCTTTCTTTGCACGGTTTCCCTGTCTCCATGCAATAAAGGTTGCCCATAAAATGGTGTGCCTGCGACTGCTCCTTGGAGAGCATGTGCCAGTGCAAGTGGGCTGAGAGTTTTCTCTTTATTTCTTGATCTCTCTAGATACGTTTGCATATCCGGACCAAGCCCTATGTATCTACCAGTCAGATAGCCATGTTGCTTTGTGCATTGAATGTAAGCATTGATGACATCAGTGACACATGCATCATACAAGGAAATTTTTTTGCTACCCCCTTCACCAGCAAGCCAAGATGCATGAATGGTCTCTGACAAATTGGTACTAGGAATTTGAGCTTTTTCCCAAGGACTCATAGATATCTACATTCCACCAACAAAAAACTTTGAATCAGTGAAACAAAAAATAGAGAAGGTCAAAGTTAGGCTCATGATTGTATCATACTTCATTGTGTAGGCTACCCCAATGAGATATCCTTGTCTCCCACCACTTGAACCATTTCTCCAGTGACTTGATATTCTCACTTGCAACATTATTTGACCACCATCTTCTAATTGCTTCTGCTTGCTTCATTGCCAGACCCATTGTCCTTGATTTGCGCCAAGTCTCACACATGTCTTTGTGGATACTAAACTTTTCTTTGTCTATATATTTTTTAGTGTGTTTCTGTAGACTTTTCTCCCAATGGAAGAGACAGGACCTTTCCCTTCCAATCATGATGTTATTTGGCCCTCCATTGAAAATTGTACGCACGGCAGCCCAGTTTGCTCCAGCCTCATCAGCCATAAAGCCTGCAAAGTCTGCTGATGGATAACCTTCTTGAGCCAAAACATCATTAAGAGATCTCCAAAACAAGACTTGTGTGTCTGTATCCTCCTCTTTGGTGTCACAAACCGCTATAACCATCAATCCCTTCAAACTAAAGAAAATAACAAATCTTAGCCACAACAAGTCTGCAAATGATGTAATGACAAAATGCTCCAAACCATAAAAAAGTTACCTTGCATCATAGACAGAGCATGACATAGTTGCCCATCCATCTATTCTGTGTGTGTGATCAAAATGCACCCAAGAAGCACTCAAATCTCCATTTCCTCCTCGACGCATGCGATTGACAAGGTCTATACCAGACCCTTGACCTTTTGTTGACATCTCAAAGATGTAGCACTTATCATTTGGGCCACCTTGTCCAGGGAAACGACTCCCATGAAAGTAAGGAAAGTGACATTTTTTCTTCAAAACCATGATGTGGTCAAACCCATCCTCAACAATCGAGTATTGTTGTCTTTTCTCAGTAGCTACCATTACCTTAAATCTATACAAAACAAGTCAAAAATTGAAATAACCTTATTGCACTAAAAAATCTAAATGTCAAATGTTTTACCTTTGATTCTGAACCAGTGGAATCACTTCTTCCAATATATTTGAGAGCTCTGACTCCCCCATTTTTAATTCATTTGAACCAACAATAGCGTCAACCAATAATTGTCTGGCGACAATCATCTGAACTCTTCTTGGTCCACTACTTCTATTCACCTTCAAGACACTTGCAACCATCTTCCGTATTCTCTCTATTGTGGCTCTTGATGTACCTGCTTGAACTTCATGCAAGTGATGACCTATGTAAATCATCATTCTTGTAAGCTTTGGATCTGAGGGCAAAATGCAGTACACTTTACAAGAACAAGGACTCTTACAGAAAACAACTTTTTTGCAATAATGACAAGTGATACGAAGGTTTTCGTCTTCACATAGAAGCCCTTTGCTTACTTGCTTATCCAAGTAACCATGAAAGAAGGATACATTGAACTTGGCGTTGTTCAAATAATACGGGCAAAGAACTCTATGACAAACTAATGAGCCCAAGAAATAACTAAGCTTAACAGTACAATTTATGGACATGTTAGTTTTATGCGGCCTTGTCCAAAGATGACCATCAAATTTTTGCTCCATCCCTTCCATCCTCTTACAACCTTCTTCAACGGGGGGTAGCTCAAAGGAAATGTCACCATCATAAACTTGTGGAAGTTCAGTCACCTGTTTGATTTCCTTACTATTGTTTACCAGATGTTGTAGTCTGAAACATGTTTTGCTACCTAAAATCCAAGGGATAATGGAGTTTTTTGTCAAATCATGCACGCCATCATCACTGGAATCCAATCTTTGTTTTTTATCAACGGGCTTTGTTTCCTCTTGCATTGATGGATTGTTTATCTCAAAACAATCTTCTTTTGCACAAGGACTGTTGTTGATGCTTGTTATGCCTAGCTTAGCACCAAAATCACTCTCGCCACTATCTGTAATATAGAGCATATCACTAGAATGTTCAATGAAATACTCAGAAGAGAGAGTAGAGTCTAGTAAAAAGTGCTCATTTTCATCAATATCCCACTGTGAAGGGGTTTCGATATACATTTTTTCCAGCCCGATGTAAACTATTGCTTTCAAACAGGTAAATTTGTAGGTTGGAGGAAGAAGACACTGAAGATAATATTTGCTGAGCAAGAGTTTGTTGTGTCGAAGCTCTACTTCTCTAGTGTGAGTCTATTTTCCAAGTGTCCAAGAGATAGTTACTCTATCCATCTCCATAGCAAGACAAAGGAAGCAGCTGCTTGTCTAGACCTAATACAAATTTCTTACCAAAATATAAAACATAATGTTAAAAGAGAATGCATATATTTCTACTAATGTAATATTCTTCAAAGAATCAGTGACTGCCGCGTCATAAATGACGATGTCTACAATCATAATTTAATATCCTCTCATGGTTGATTTTTAAATAATACCGACGGCTACAATCATAATTTAATATCCTCTCTCCAATCATAACGTTAGGTAAAAACCATATATTTACGAGGTAAAAGAGACTCGCAATCATTAGACATGCAGATCATTCCACAAAATACACCTATTTTCAAGAATATAAACACAAAAACCAAGAGGTTTTTTTTGGATAAGTTTCGTAGGTATTACGAAAAAAATCCACTAGATTTCACAAAAACCTAGGTTTTTTCGACCATCTAAAGTTTGATAATAAAATTAATGAAAAATTACCAAAATACCTCTCTCATTTGTGGAATATCCCAAAATATCCTTCAAATTTTTCATAATTCTCAAAATACCCCTCTTTGTGAGAGTAAATTTATCCAAAGATTAAAAAAATTGTAGCTTTTCATAAGAAGACTGATTGTCAAAAACTAGAATTCAAGCTGGTTATTTACGCTTTGGAGATGAATTGTGTCATTATTTTAAGACATAATTCTCTTTTTTTGGGAGGTGAGCACTAAAAACCAGATCTCGATTGTCAAAAATTAATAAAGATAGAAAATCGTGAGCAAGCGTATTTTGGAAAAGTTTGAAATTTGAGAGGTATTTTTGGAATTTGCACAAATTAGAAGGGTATTTTGGTAATTTTTCCTCAAATTAAGAAGATCCTCAAGGTTTAAAACCCTAAAATTATTAATAACCCTTAACTTTGCAAAGCTTCTTATCTGTGGAAAAAATGGCGGTGCAGACCAGTGAGCAGACCATGTACATCACATTTTTTCTCTCCTCCTCCATCTCTCCCTCCACGCCTTCTCCCCACTCATTGAGCACGCTATCCGTCTGCGCACGCACAGACGGATAGCGTGCTCAATGAGTGGGGAGAAGGCGTGGAGGGAGAGATGGAGGAGGAGATATGCGAGGATGAGAAGTATTTTGAGGAGTGTAATCCATGTGTTCTACCCAAGCTCTGCTTGGTTTGTGAAACTTCGTCCTCTCCGGTGCGAGCACTCTGTCCGTCTACGCGCACGCGGACAGATAGCGTTCTTGTACACCTGCGTCGTCATCATCAGACCCTGCGTCGTCATCGTCAGACGGACCCTGCATCGTCTGTGTCGTCATCGTCGGACCCTGCGTCGTCGTCGTCCCTGCACAGCCAGAGGTTCAGTATCGTGCAGGAGATTCGCTGACGCAGGAGATTCCCTGGCGTGGCTGCTGCAGTTTACGCGAGCTCAGGTTTACGCGATGGTTCCATCTACAAACCTTGATCAGGTTTCCATTCGAAGCACTGTTTTGGCTTTGAAGACTGCAGATGCTGGGGTGCTAAAGCAGGAGATTCCCTGGCGTGGCGTGCCTTGTACATGGTGAACAGGTTTTAGAATACCAAGCACCGTCCGCAGGTGGGAGTAGCTTTTAGACACCACTGATGATGATCAAATGCACCATAGTTTGGGATGGGGCAGAGTTGAGGCTGTAGGTCTTCGGATCAGGAAAAATTTATCTGCACATGTGGCCGCCATGCACCCAAAAAAACACAGCAAACATAATGAATTCTGATCCCAGACCATGCATAACTCACAAAGTTCCCAACAGTGCAATGCATTATTCACGAGAGCATGGAGATAAGTGTTTTAACAAGTGCCATGAGAACACGCCACAACTGGTGACCATAGGTTCTTGATATGTAGATCTTGCAGATAATCTGAGATAGACAATAAGCGCTACACACATGTAGCAAGCCATTTCTTTTGATGTAGATGTGCTATACAATTGAGTATTGCACATGCAGACACATTCATGGATGGTCTCTCTTGTTTCTTTGAGCTTGTGTCGCCTCTTAGCGTTGTAATCAGTAGTGCTGAATTTACGAGGGATAAAAGATGCACTAGTGTGTACCATGTACCATCGGCCTTATCACCGCATGTGCCAGTGCGTCCTCCACTCTCAACAGTGAGTAGCTACTTCACCAGGCCAGCAGCAACACCAGCTTGTTGCACTTTCAAACAAGGAATTCTGTTACAACCGGTGGGCTCACTATTTCATCTTGCCTTCCCACCTTCACAGAGTGATACCTTGATGCCTCCTCCTTATCCTTTGGAATATTGCAAAGGAAAACCAAAAAGAACCTCCCACCCGGCCTACCCACTACACCAACTTATGGTTGGGATTCTAACTTGCACTTCATGTTCTAATAATCCAAACCCATTTAGCCTAAAGTTAAGTCCTATTATGAAGCTATTTATAACTTCCATATACACTCAGCCCTTAGAAATACAGTAACTTTTAATAGTAATCCATCTCAAGAACCACATAGTACCATGCAAGCTCCACTCTCTACCACCCTGCTGCTCTTTAATTTTCTTGGATTTTGGCAATCTAGGTAAGTATTTTTCATCAACAAACTCAAATTTCTCTCAATTTTGGCCGTACATTTGTCACCTGTAAGCTTTGAGCGTTGGTTATAGGACGTATGCCCCCTCTACTTTGCTTAAAATAAAAATGTCAAGGAAAATTTACTCTGGCAGTGCAATGCATTGAAAAAGGCTGGCAATGGATGGAAAGCCTTTCCTCGATTGCATTCAGTCGAACAATTTGTTTAGCACATAACTGGCAATTCTGTATTTATGCTTTTCTGTTAGCCTTGGTTGGCATTCTTGTTGCACCCTAGTTTCCGCAATTTCTAGAGGTTATAGGTTTTAGGTATTTTCATGTCATGGGTCGTAGCAAGGCAATGTCGTTTGAGCACAAGCTCTGATTAAGGGTTCAAAGCATGGCATTGCCATGGCCAATGTATGCTTAATCATTAAGCCACAGGAGCACTGGAAGCCACTTAATCCATAATTAAGAGGTGATTAGCAAAGTCGTTCCATTTCTCAAAATCATGGCATGCTTAGTCGCAAGTTATTGGAGGCCAAAACAAATTAGTGTCTTTTGATGTTTCTCAAGGTATGTATATGAGTATACGGTACCTCAAGTCCACTTCAAAATCTTAATGGAGAATTGTTCCACTGAGAAAATTTTGGTGCTAGTTATTGGTTTTGACATGTTGCTATTTGGTTATTAGTTTTGACAGGTTTTGACGTGAAGTTTTTATGCCTTGAAACCATCTTGAAGGTTCATTTTTATCAGGTATTTATCTTATGTTCATTTTTTAGCAGAAGGTCAAGCTTTTCTTCTTCTTCTTTGTCCTTTGGTATTTATATATTTGTTATGGTTTTTTTGCACTTATAGTATTTTAAGAGAGAGTTAGTAATTGTAAACAAAGTCTTGATTATCTTATTTATTTTCTTTATAGAGATTTAAGATATTTACCATGGCTCCTAAACGCTCCATGAGAAAACGAGAAGCGAAATGTTCAGGGGGTATGACTCTACGGTCTGGGACTTTTCAAGGAAGGCAAGTTACAATTGAGGAAGGTTCCTCAAGGACTCTACCAATGAGTCCGCCAAAGAAGTCTGTGAAAAGAAGAAATCAATGTGTGTATGTTGATGATGAAGCGTGGTCCTTGGACAGGTCTATAGATGGAGCTTCTAATAGCACTGCTATCACTCCAAATACTGTTGGTCCATCTTTTGCTCCCACTCCACAAACTACTCACACAAAGAACAATAACCAGGATGAAGAAGACGACTTTTCAAAGCATGACAGGGTTTTTGGGGAGAATGTGTCTCTAGGGTTGATGAATGAAGTCATAAGTCAATTTCATATCAAAAGAAAGTCAGAACCCTCTTTTGTTCCCTTATGTAGATTAATAGCTACAGATGCTGTTCGATGTGCAATTTCGGATGCACCTTGGTTGACATCCACGTTTGATAGGGTTGGCTATGTCTCTTCAATGGGTTCTTTTATTGTTTCACTTAAAGGACAACATGGAGAAACAAAACATTTGATAGAGGACACGATTGAGAAGTGGGATCCAATATGGCAAAGACTCAATGTAGAATTTGAAAAGAATCTTGTGGGTGATTGGGTAGATCTTCGAGGCAAACTGTTTTTTGTGTGGGATGGTAACCACAGGTCAAAAACTTGGATGCGACGAATTGAAGAAGGCAAGTGCTTCTTTTCTCTTGTGTTTGAGTTTGAATATACATTGTTGTACTTGAAAATTTATTTTGGATGATGTTTCTTTTGTAGAGCACTTTGAGGATGAAAAATATCATGTGCAAGTTCGTTGTGAATTTATTGAGATAGATGAAAAGAAGGAAGCAGAGTTGATTTTGAGTCTTGATACAACAAACGAGTAAGAATTATATGGATTATTGTTGCTCAATTCTCTGGTTGTAATGTGCTTTTTCATTTGATTATCCGTCAACTCTTGCTTTTAGAATCTCGCGGGCAACAGCTCCACCCAACTTGGCACATGAAGTATTTATGTTTCAGAAGTTTGGTATAGCAAACAAGTCGAGCATAATGGAATATCTCACTCCTGAGCAGAGATCTTGGATGGAGGTTGAGCTTAAATTGGAGGCAAGACATAACCAAGGGATTGTGCCATGGTACTCAACGCCATGCATTTTGATTGCTCAACTTGTTTGGAAAGTATGTCATGATGCTCAACTTGTTTGGGATAATAAATACATTTCTTTAAAAAATTTAAATTGCAAGTACTTTGAGAATGAGTATGTCTTCAACTACTTTACTTTGAAGGTGCCTTAGTTGAAGGTTACAAGTTATGCATGACTCCATGTTTTCAAATAAGCCTTTAATTTTCATGTGGGAAGTCTATTCAAACTATGGATTGGGTTACGATTTTTATAATGCCCTAAATTCCCACGTGGGAAGCCTTTGCAGAGGTGGAAAGTTATGGATGGAATTTTGGCTTGAAATATGCTTTGAATTCCCATGTGGGAAGCCTTTGCAGAGGTGGCAAGTTATGGATGGCATTTTGGCTTGAAATATGCCTTGAATTCCCATGTGGGAAGCCTTTGCAGAGGTGGAAATTTATGGGTGAATTTTGGCTTGAAATATGCCTTGAATTCCCATGTGGGAAGCCTTTGCAGAGGTGGCAAGTTATGGGTGCATTTTGGCTTGAAATATGCCTTGAATTCCCATGTGGGAAGCCCTTGCAGAGGTGGCAAGTTATGGGTGAATTTTGGCTTGAAATATGCCTTGAATTCTCATGTGGGAAGCCTTTGCATAGGTGGCAAGTTATGGATGAATTTTGGCTTGAAATATGCCTTGAATTCCCATGTGGGAAGCTTTTGCGGCGGTGGCAAGATATGGAGGGAGTGATGGTTTGAAATATACCTTGAATTCTTGCATGGGAAGCTTATGTGCAGTCATGGATTTGTTTGTGTTGTGTTGCTAATGGCTCATGAAAACATTGCCAAATAATTGTTTTGCTTTGAAGGGGAGATGGGAGTCCTTTTTGGCTGATGAAAAGAGAAGGCTTAGAACTTTAGGTCTTCTTGGGGAGGATTTAAAAAAGAAGATGAATGAAGCTTTAAAGAAGGAAGAAGAAAAAATGAGGGATAGTGGATATAAGTACCTTTCTATTGCAAATCTTGCACATGGTGAAGAGTTTTTTACTATGCTATTTGACAAAGATTGGCATGACAAAACAATGGTAGGGATCACTCGTGATAAATTATACAGCTTGTGCGCCGCAAAGATCACAATAGAGAGGTATGTTTTATTTCATCTTAAACTTTGATTTATTATTTTTACGTGCAATGTAATTAGTAACATTAATTTTTGGATCAACGATTGTAATTCAATAGACGCAAAGAACTTCTTCACATGATGATTTTGACCAAAGTTAAGGACTCCAAAGGAGGTCATTTTGCAGACTATAAGAAACTTAGAGCTTACATGAGGCAAGAGACCTATTGGCAGGGAATGTTTGGTGAAGCTACAATTATTATTGCTAAGTTTGAGGTGGAGGGTCCTTTGTTGCCAAAAAGATTTGAGGCCTTCTTTAAGGCATCTAGGAAGACACATGTTTCATTGGCTTATACTCATGTTATGGCAAACATGAAGAGTGCTTCAGATTATGCCTCTTTACCCGAAGTGTTGCATGAAAGCAAACGTCTTGTGTACAGGTATTGGATTTCTTGAATACTAATTTCGTTTCATGATGATGTATTTTATTGTATCATTTTTATATTGAATTTTCATTTGGATGGCTATTGAATTGTATGCGGCTAAAGATGATAGAGTCTATGCCGGAGGATGTACAAGAATGGTTAGATAAAGAGGACGAGAATACTATGTTCTCGTCAACACTCTTGGAAAAGGGTATTACACCTTGGGAGTGCTCTCACTGTCCATGGTGGTTGGAGTATCCCCTAGGTGTTATCCCAAAGAGCAAGCAAGAGATTCATGCTCGTAAGTGAACTACAATCTCTTGTATGAAGTACTATATTTTAGTTAAGATAGAATTTTGTTGGTCTTTTTTTTTTGTGAACTTTTTTATGGAAAGGTTTTTTGGAAGAGAGTCCCATCTCTAATGAAGGTGTAATCTCACCCCAAGATACATACATTGAGACATCCACCAAGCCACCCTCACGTGCAAGAAAACGTAAAAAAAGTATAGAAAAAACCCCCCAATATGTGCCTGTAGATGTTGATGTTGAAGAGGAGAGCTTTCCAACTTCTCTTCTACCAAAAAGATCCACCCTAGCATCAAAGTCTTGCTTCTCCGAGACTATTATGAGTCGTTCTCTAAATGAGCGGATGCCAACAAAACGTACCACAGGTAGACGTTCTTTGCTTGTTTATTTGCTTTTTATTACTCTAATTAATTATTGCTTGCATTAACCATTGACATGTCCTATGGTTTTCTAAATATTGTTTGAGATTCTAAGCAATTGAAAATTGCATTTTCATGTTTAGGAGAGGAGTTTATTACATGTGTGGATGCTTTGTTATTGGATGTGGAAGCAATTGATGACCTAGCATGGCATAGGTAAGACTTACATATTTCTCTAAAAAGTTATATTACCATAATGTATTCTTACCATAATTATTTTTTTTGTGTTAGTATTGAAATGTGGTTCAAGAAAACACCAATCTATGATGGGCGCGAGTATGCATTGAAGGGGGAAATCTCCCAATATGTGGCAAGATTGATCTTTGCAGACTTCCCTACGTCCATGTTAGTTGATGGTATTCACAATCACACTATAGGTGAACTTTTTTTATGTCATTTGGGAGGCTTCGTGCTCGTTATAGAATGCATTTATGTTATGATGTAATTTTTCATTTTAACTTGCTTGTGTAGGTAATGTAAAAGTTGTTCCTGAGTGGAACCACTTTTCCACTGCCTTGGCAACTGGTGTCATGGAAATTGCTGATGTTCACTTGGCAGACGAGGGTTTCTTGGTGACTTTGTCTCTTGCACAACATTTGGGAGATCTTGTCATGCAAGCTAATAGATTTAGTTTGCAGCTCCATCGCTCGTGGACTTTGATGTGTGATGGGGGATATTTACACCCAGAGACTGGTGAGCAGGTGAGGTTGCCTTCTCTATCTAAAGCTTGCGTATGAATTTAGAGTTCTTCTTATTAAGTGATTTGTTCTCTCCTTTCATAGGTGATGGATCTCACTCTTGGTCTATTTTATTGTAAGAATGCTCAAAGCATTACACCTCATTATGATAGAAAGGCTGGGGAGGATGTTTCTCCTGAGTTCTTTCCGGCCTCAAGAAGCTACCTCACAGAGTCTCCTGCTCGTTTATGTAATGATTATACAACTTTAGCTGGAGATTTGATTCGAGGGGGAGTAGAGCGTACTGAGACTTTTTACAGGTAACTTTCTAGCCATGAACTCTTGTGAATCAGGACACACATCTTGATAGTTCTATGCAATCTCTTGTCGTTAAACTTTGATTATTATGTTTAACACAGTTGGTTGCTAGAAACATTCACATATGAGGACGACCATGTTATGGACATCTTTGCCGGGTGTGGTGGTTTGGGGCTTGCTTGCACAAAGGAGATACATCACTGTCTAATGTTAGAGGGTGATTTCTTTGTCTTCTCTGAGTGTTTAGAGAAGAAAGTTTGTGGTCCTAATCCTGAGGAGGAAAACTAGTAGATTAGCTACTTCCATTGGTGGACAATTATTTTTGTGACTTGACTCTATATATTGTTTGAGATAGTATTTTTTTAATGCAACAACGAGCAACATATGGAGATTGTGGGTTTTTCCCTTGTCCCCAGAAGGGTTTTTTAATCCACAATCATGGTGCCTTGACTTGAAAATCGAGGCTCAATCTATATGTTGTTCAATTATGGGGAAAATGTTGTGTTTCTCATGTCATTATCTTGTTCTTGTTGTTCTTATTGGGGTTAGGGTAATGCAAGAAAATGCCTACTCAAAAATCATCATGTGTGTGTGTGAGGGGGGGGGGGGGGGGGGGGGGTCTCCCTTATTCTCTCTAATTGCTTATAGCATGAACAAGATAAAGATTCATTACTAGAGTAGACTTCAATTTTCATCATACCAAAAATGCAAAGATTTCACTTTGTTCTCTCTCTCTCTCTCTCATATTCTCTCTAATTGCTTGTAGAGAAAACAAGATAGAGACTTGTTGCCAGGGTAGACTTCAACTTTTCTCATGCAAGAAATTTAAATATTTCACTTTGCTCTCTCTCTCTCTCTCTCTCTCTCTCTCTCTCTCTCTCTCTTTCAACTTTTCTCATGCAAGAAATTTAAATATTTCACTTTGCTCTCTCTCTCTCTCTCTCTATCTCTCTCTCTCTCTCTCTCTCTCTCTCTCTCTCTCTCTCTCTCTCTCTCTCTCTCTCTCTCTCTCTCTCTCTCTCTCTCCTTGACTTATAATGCGAACAAGATAAATACTCGTTGTGCTAGAGTAGACTTCAACTTACCTCATACCAAAAATTCAAATATTTTACTTTGTACTAAAATTCTTGTGGATCATAAACATAGACTTTGTGATGATATTTCTTATAAATACTACGTATATGACATTGCAGTATCAATATATTGACATTGATATGGTTAATTTTTTTTAAATCAAATCTATGTTGTATTACGATGGCCCTTAATTGTGTCACAAACATGTAGAGCACAAATTTTTTACTATGCACTTTATCGACCTAGTTCAAAAGCTATATACCTTAGTATGTGCAAAAGGTTACATCTGATTTTTTATACCCACAAAAAGCTCTAACTTTGTAGAGAAAGCTCTAAATGAAAATCTCCTATATTTAATATCCTCCTTGTGTGCTAGTAAGAAGCTCTCTATGCTCTATATTGACATCCTATGGCCCCAAGGCCACAAGGTGCCCTCATTGTTTCGAAAAAACTCTCAATGTTGTTTTTGCACCCTATGGCCACATGTATAAAGCACTATTTGGTCTCTCTATGTTAGTAAGAACCGATCTATGCTCTATATTGGCACCCTATGGCCTGAAGGCCATAGGGTCCTCCCTATGCTAGTAAGTAACTCTCTATGTTCTACACATCCTATATGTTTTGAAGAAACCCTTCATGAGGGTTTTTTGGCAACCTATGGACCCAGGGCCATAGGATTCTCTCTATGACATTGAGGAGACCTTGTGGGCTGAAGGCCATAGGGTCCCCTCTATGCTAGTATGAACCTCTGTTTTCTCTACGTTGACACCCGGTGGCCTCAAGGCCATAGGGTTCCCTCTATGATAGTAAGAAACTCTCTATGCTCTATGCTCTATATTGACATCCTATGGCCCCAAGGCCACAAGGGGCCCTCATAGCATTGTAAAAACCCTCATTGTTTTGGCACATTATGCTCCCGGGTATAAATCACTATTTGGTCTCTCTATGCTAGTGATAGCCGTTTTTCGGCTCTTTGTAATTGCCACAGTGAGTTACCTCACCCTACCAAAATCACCCAAACACTGTGGCTATCCCTACCATTTCACTGTACATAGGTGTGCGTGAGTTAGGGGACTTTTCCCATATCTCCTTACTGAAATAAAAAACCCTCAATTAGCTAGTCATTGGGCTAGTTGAGCCAACAAAATAAAAAATATAAAAAATATAAGTATATTATGGCCCATGCATATGTAAATATTTCTTTGTATATAGGGCCTAAATAAAATATTTTTTCATAATTATTTTGGTATTTATTTAAATATTTCTACCTAGGTGTGTGTTATTTATGCTCTGTACATTGCCTCACCATTACCACATTTTTTCTTACCATTTTTCATACTCTTTAGTCCATATAGAAATATTTTCATGTAAGCTTCTCTTATATTTGGTGTAACTCCACCCCAACAAAAATCCAAAAAAACTAGTTTTATTTATGTGTATATTTTTTCACTATTGTGATTTTTCCCTTCCTACATCTATTTTGTTTTTTTTCTAAAAAATTAGAACACCAAAAATATTTATCTTTTTATGGTAGCCTCATAATGAGAGAGATTTCTTTTGACCCCTTTATATTTTTTCCACTTATATTATTTATATTTGACATGTACATATTTTTTAGACCCCTCAATATTTGATTTTCTTAGTTGTACTATTCACTTATATCATGATCTCAACAATATCTTCAATTATAGACCTACCAAATAAGGTCAAGGGTAGGTGGCATGCATACATGCACTATGGAGGGCTCACTCTTGGAGGTATTCAAAAGAATCATCCAAAGAAGGACCCCACAAGGACCTTGTGCAGTGGAAAAAAACGATCGGTTTTGCTAAATTTTTAAAGTTCACTTGCTCTCCGAATTTGAAAAGGTGATACAAACAAAAGTTGTAGCTCGTGGGCTGAACTTTTGCCTCAAATGTTTTCATATTTTTTTGAGCTACGAGCTGTGAGCTATAATTTTATTAGTGGACCCCAGTTTTCCCATGCTATGCAGCGACACTCTCTCTTCCACTTTATCATTTTCCTCTTTCACACACACTTCTCCACTCATCATCCCCACCTCTCTCACCACTCCTCTCTGCACCCTACTCACCTTCTCCTCAACCTTGAAGAATAAGAGAAACCATGGTGAACTCATACCTCCCACACACAATTCCATTCCAAAATTGACCACCTAGTCTCATTTTTCCTCCTCCAAATTACCCATATCTATCAAAAAAACCACAAAATTCAGCCTCTTCTCTTAAAAGACAGCATCATGGTGGTTGATTACTCAGCTTCAATTACCTTGTTTCTCAAGGAAGGTCAAGAGTGGAGAAAAAATGTACCGTCGAAGCTAGTGGACCGTCAACAAGCGTCAAAATTGGCCTTACTCAAGACACTTGGAGCATCAACCTTGTAAGAAATCCACCTTTTCTTACCTCTTAAGAGTTTTTCTTCCTTATTTGTATCCTACATGGATACTCCCATTGTAAATATCCAATTCCATTTGTAAATTAATACTAACTCTACTAACACTAACCCACTATGAAAAGTCCTATCACCTCCATTTCTCTCCTCTCTCTTTCCCCACCAACTTCTTGATAATTCCAAGCAAAAGAAATTAGATAAATTGTTGAAAATCTAACCCAACCATGGTTAGAAGAGTAACCCTAGCCTTCAAAATTGCTATGAAAGGAGGGTGTAGCTAGCACAAAAGGGGGGAGCCATAAGCAAGAGCACTATGCTATAGCTTGAGAAGCCAAGCTCAACCTCTCTAGAAGGAGCTCTTGAGTGGAAGCTCATTGTCTTATGCATGTGCATGTGTTGTAATAGGGGATTAGCAAGGGAACTCTATGCCATTGTAAGAGAGAGAGTGATCATTCAATTGAGAGTAGGAAATTTATCATTCTCCTACTAGTGTAAGCCCAACATTTGCTGAATCAAGGAGGGTGGATTTGGACTAAGCTTGGATACTTTGTCTCCCTTCCAACGTGAAGTAATGGACAACAATGATGCGTAAGTGTCTTGGTGTTTTTTGTTAAGTTCTTGATAGCTTGTCTCTGGTGTTGTCATCAATCTAGCCATAAATCCCACATACTGTAAGAGGGCGACAGGGTGGAGAGGACTCCCCTGGCTTTAAGACAGTGATTGGGGTGGCTTTTCTTGTGATGTGTTGTGGTGAAATTTACGCAAGCTATGTTGAACACATACTAATCTCACTTTGATTTGTCATGACAGATTTGTAAGAAGGTATTAATGCAACAAGCACCCCCTCCCCCTTTCTCTCTCTTTCTTAAATATATAGTTGGGTTTGCTTGATCATTGCCGATGCGTTTCAAAGCAGCCCGAGCACTATCTCTCTCTCTCTCTCTCTCTCTCTCTCTCTCTCTCTCTCTCTCTCTCTCTCTCTCTCTCTCTCTCTCTCTCTCTCGTGTTTTAGTGTGTGAGAGTGTTCCATTGGTGTTAGGGTTAGTGTAAATTCCTTGCTTGTTTGTGGGTTGCTCTAACGATTCTCCTCTTTTGCGTCCTAGTTCGCTCTTAAACTAGGTGGTGCCCCTGGTGTAGTTGGGATTTGGCTGTGGGTTCGTTGTTTTGGTTTGTGTTGTGTTGTGCCCCAGCCCCATTGAGCAGCACGGGAGCCTTGAAGGGTGTCTAGAGGTTGCTCTTCTTGTTGCCTGCCGCGGACCGCCTCAAATTGGTGCCCCCACGGAGGAAGGCTTGTGTATTTTTGCGTAGAATCAACCTTTAGCATAGTCAAGTAGTTTGCATGAATAACGAAAATTTGTATGATCCCTTCATTCCCATTGCAAGGCAAAAGGTACACATAATTGTTAGTACTAAGTTGCAATTTCAACGTGTCATTCGTAGAATTTTAGGTCCTCTTAGGTTGGCCGAGATAAACGCTTCAGTAAATCCTTTTATTTTGCCTCTCATTAGGTACGACCTTAGTTTGGACGTCTATATTTTTGTTTTGTTTTAAGCATTAGGTCATGCATAGACCATGGATAATGGCCCAGGAATAGAGGTTTTCCCCTTCCATTTCACTCCACACATTAGAATAAACATTGCAATTAGTAGGAAAATCCATTTTCAACAACGTATGGTGTTCATGTTTGGTGCCCAAAGAGTAGGAGAAATTCTCGCATCACCAAACCCTGTCATCCTACCTCTTATTGATTATCATAGGTCGTTTGATGTGAATATCTTTATTTTGTTGTAGAATAGATTGCAAGCTAGAAAACATTATTGCGTAAATCTTTTTAAGAAAGAAAAACAAAAACGGGTGTCACTTTGAAATCAATTCAATGGAAAGCCAACGCCAAATGTCTGGGTATCCTCTTTTCTTTGGAGAGCCTGGAGAGGATGCAGAATTATTTTTAGCGAATTTCAAGATGTCTTGCCGTATCAAGAGGATAATAACTGATCAAGAACGTGTAGAAATGTTTGAGGTGGTCCTTAGGAAAGATGCTAGCACTTGGTTTGACTCTTTGCCTGAGGAAGTTAAGGGGAATTACACAGAAGTTTTGAATCATTTCAAGAAATACTTCTTTGATCCCCAAAACACTCAAAAATTATGGCAAGACATTGTTTCTCATAAGCAAAAAGACTTAGATGACTACTACTTGTACAAGCAAGAGTTTCTACCTCTTTGGGCTCTATGGATACGAAATGTTGCTAACCCTGGTGATGGTGCAGAATTTTTAAAGAAGGAGAGGTTCATAGCCGGACTCTTTCTTGACCTTAAGGTAAAAGTTGAGGCGGGTGCACCTGCTACCTTTGATGCAACTGAAACTAGGGCTGCTGAGAAATATAGGAAACTCAAGTGCTTAAGGGGAGAGGTTCCAATAGAAGGTCTTAGACCCAAAGGTAAGTCACAAGCATCAACATCGATAGATCTTCCTGAGGTAACGGAGGAAGTAATTGAGAAGTTAAACGAATCTTTAAGCAGCCTGTCAATTCACCTTGCACAAGCTGTAGGTCCAAAGGGACAAGCAAAGAAGTCTGAAGAGCGAGATCCACGACCTAGGAGAGTCTTGCAATGTTGGAATTGCGGAGAGTTTGGACATGGGATGTATAATTGTCCTTGGCCCCGTGGAGAGCCAGGGAGACCTAACATGAATTACCCAATGATGAATGCAGGAGAAGGAGCTGGTCAACAACCAAGGCTTCTACAAAGGCCAAATGGACCAAGACCACCTCCACAAGGGGTAGAAGGAGTTCCACCTTTGCCAGATACAAATGTGCATGTGGTAGAGGTGACAAATTCAAATGAGGTTGACATGGAAGCCAATGGCATTAAGCGTGGCCGAGGAAAAGGTAAAGAGAAAGAGGGTGTCCCATCACAGAGTGACCATGGACAAGGCAAGAAGGCAAAGGAGACCAAGGAAGCTAAGAGGACTCGACGTTGTATCAATCTCCAAGACTGCCCTCTTGGACATGGTATGGCTCCATACAACCTGTTGGAAGACATGCGAGGTAAGGGTCCTGATATCTCATGGCCTCAGTTTCTTGCATTATGCCCACAAGTTAGGAGGGATTTAACAAAGGCAGTTAGCACTAGGAGAAAGGTAAAAGAGAGTTTTCCTGTTGTAAAAATTGCACATGCTGAAATGAACGAGGATATTACACCTGTGCTAGATTGTTACATAAAGGAAGATTGGTTAGGAAAGGTCTAGTGGATGGGGGTGCACAAATTTGCATCATGACAGAAGCGCTCATGCAAAGACTAGGCATGCACATCCATGAGACACCTGAAATCAAAGTGAAAATGGCAAACAATAGCAAGGCTACGTGCGTAGGCATTTGTAAAAATGTTTTTGTGGAGGCCTTTGGCATTAAGAAGGCAGTGGATTTTTATGTTATGTCGACCAAGGAAAGTGGTTATCCATTTATCCGAGGAAGACCATGGCTAATGAAAATGCGAGCTTTGCAGGATTGGGAGAGTGGGAAATTAATTTGCAGGAATGACAATCATAAGAAGGTTTTCTTTGACATGAAGGAGAAACGCCAAGAGGAGCTCCACGAAGAATCATCTCAAAGTGAGACGGAAGAAGGTTGGACCGATAGCACTTCAGAAGAAGAAAGTAGTAGAAGCATTACTGAAGAGGAGTCTTCCATCGAAGTCATGGGGGTAAGGTTTAAGCCAAGCAACCAAGAGACCTCTTGTCGAGGTTTGGAAGAGGTAGGTTCCCAAGAGAACCAAAAGGTGGAAGATGAAGGAATGTTAGAAGGTATGTTGTCTACAACACTTACAAAGGATGAAAGAGAGGAGTTCAAATGTGTGCTAAGGAAATTTCCGAGGCTTTTTTCTAAAGACTACACCGATGTGCGTGGAGTAGATGTTGTTCAACACAAGATTGAGTTGAAGCCAGAGGCCACACCTAAGGCTCAAAAGCTACGAAGGCTAGGAGTCATTAAGGAGCAGGCTCTACTCAAGTAGGTAAGAAAGCTTCTAGCAGCAGGTTTCATTTATCCAGTGGAGAATTCAGAGTGGGTCTCTCCTGTTGTTGTCACTCCTAAGAAAAATGGAAAGTGGAGGGTGTGTGTGGATTACCGTCCACTCAATGAGGCAACAAAAAGAGATCACTTTCCCCTCCCATTTCAGGATGAGATACTAAATGAGGTAGCTGGTCATGAGAAGTACACTGTGTGTGATGGCTACTCAGGCTACTTTCAAATAGGTATTGCATTGGAAGATCAATTGAAAACAACCTTTATCACTCCTTGGGGTTGTTATGCTTTTAGAGTCATGCCATTTGGTCTGACAAATGCTCCTGCAACATTCCAACGTTTCATGAATATGGTGTTTCAAGCATTCTTTGGAAAGTCAATTAGGGTGTTCATTGATGATTTCTATATTTATAGCTCAAAATCATTGCATCTACAAAGGGTAGAAGAAGGTTTAAAGAAGCTCTACGACATGGGAGGTCAACTCAACCCCGATAAGTGCCATATAGGTGAGGATGAAGTAATCTTGCTTGGTCATAAAGTTTTTTACAAACGCATTGAAGTGGATCCTTCAAAGGCAAAGGCTCTTATTGAGCTACCATCACCCAAGAGTCTTAAGGAGGTCATCTCATTCATTCAAAAGGTGAAGTATATGTCACGCTTCATTCACTTAGCCTCGGAGTTGCTTCATCCTTTGCAAAAGTTGACACAACAAGTAGAATTTGCATGGTCTGATGAGCTTGAAGAGTATTTTTGTAACATTAAAGTCATTTTGTCAGAGCTACCAACACTCATGCCTCCTTGTTGGGAGTACACATTCTTTGTTAGCTCTAGTGTTGGAAGGGAAACAATTGGTGCTGTGTTGCTACAACAAGATCCCCACAGTACAAGGATGCGACCCATCTACTTTGCTAGTAGGGTCATGAATGCTTTGGAGAGAGACTACACAGTAGCAGAACTCATGATGCTTTCTCTCATGTTTGCGGTGAGAAAGTTTAGATCCTACCTGCTACCAAAACCTTTTGTAATTCTCACTGCAGAGAATTTGTTCCCTTGGGTGTCATCTCAAATGAATCTTAGTACTAGGATCTCAAAGTGGATTATGGAGTTGCAAGAGTTTCAATACTCTTTCAAGGTAGAAGATAGTGTGCGTGCACAATTGGCAGGGATTCTGACTTATAGGGTGCATGAAAAGGAGATTAAGGTGCCTGAAGTAAAGACCCTACCATTGCCACCACCAAAAAGTATTCCTAGTGCTTTTACCTTGTTCTTTGATGGAGCTTTTCGTCGAGCCACAGTAAAAGCAGGGGGAGGGCTAGTGTTGCTCAACCCAAGTGGAGAGGTGGTCATGAAAGAGAAGTTCAATCTACCAAGTTCAGCTAGCAACAAATGAAGCAGAATACGACACACTAATTCATGGTTTGAAGATGTGCATTGGCCAAGGGATACAACGCCTCATGGTAAAGGGAGATGCACTTCTCATTGTTAAACAGATTTTAGGTATTTGGGCATGCAAGAATTAAAGCTTACGGACAAAAGTTCATGCCATTCGTAGATTGTTTAATCAATTTGAAGAAGTGAAACTATATCATATTCCTAGGAAACAGAATGAAGATGCCGATTTACTTGCACAGCAAGTAGTTACATGTGTTGAGAAAGAAGTGCAGGTCATCATGGTGGCAGCAACTGTCAAGCAACAGAGATACTAGGGATTGGAGTCATTGACTCCCATTATTAGCCACATTTTGGAGGGCAAGTTTCCACAAGACTTCACGAAGGCTCAGAAGAGGAGACTCATGAAGAAGGCAAGCGCATATCTCTTCCTAGAAGGCTCCCTCTATCAAAGAGGGAGGGATCAAGTATGCAGAAGAGTACCAACTATTGAGGAAATTCCAGCCATTCTAAAAGGTTTGCATGAAGAAGCATGTGGTGGTCATTTTGCCCAAGAATTAACTGTGAAGAAGATTTTGCTTGCGGGGTATGTTTGGCCAAGTCTGCATGTGGATGTCCAACATTGGTGTAAAAGTTGTCACAATTGTTAGGTAAATGGGAATAGAAGATTGGTTTATGGTCCAAGGCAAATCGTGCTTGCAAATGGACCGTTTGAAAAGTGGGGCATTGATGCTATGGGTCCTCTGCCTAGGACAAAAAATGGTAAACTCTACATTCTAGTGGCTGTAGACTATATGACTAGGTGGGTGGAAGCACAAAGTGTGGCAAAGGTAAATGAGAAGACAGTGAGCAAATTCGTCTACACTCACATTTGTTGTAGATTTGGCACACCTTTGGAGATTGTTTCTGATAATGGTCCAGGGTTTAGAAAGGGATTGCTCACAGAAGTCTGTGAAGAACTTCACATTTTACATCGTCACAGTACACCCTACTATCCCCAATCAAATGGTTTGGTAGAAAAAGCTAATGGTGTCATTGCAGGCATCATTAGAAAGATGGTGAAAAACAAGACAAAGTTGTGGGATGACTTCTTGGATGGTGCCTTGTGGGCGTATCGAACCACATATAGGGAAGCCACGGAGTTCACACCATTTCACTTGGTCTATGGTCAAGAGGCTTTACAGCCAATTGAGCTAAACATTCCAACAATGCGACTTCATGGAAAATCAGCACAAGATGATCAAGAAGCATGGATGGATCGACTTCTTACCTTAGTTGAGCTTGAGTGGAAAAGAGAAGCAGCATACGAGTGCTATAAGAGGAAAGCCACATAGACAAAGGAGAAGCTTGACAAGAAACTGAAGGACAAAGGCATCAATGAAGGAGATCTTGTGCTAAGGTATGACAATCGACTCGATAATCGTTTTGATGCCAAATTTGAAACAAGATGGCAAGGGCCATACATAGTCAAGAAGGCTTTCAATTCAAGTTACTATCAGCTTATGGACTTGAATGGTAAAGAGCACTCCAGGAAAGTAAACGGGTATCGCTTGAAGCCCTATTTGAGTCGCCTTCTACCAAAGGATATACCAAAGATCTGTCCAAAGTCCGCTGTCTCATGTAAGTATTGTTACATGAAGCATGAGTGTAACTCCAACCAAAATTCTGAGGGGCCAAACAATGAAGATCTCGTCAAGGAATCTTAAGCACTCTCTTTGGAAAAGATGCTTTATGATGGTACATGAATATACCATCATACAGGGGGAGGGCTAATGATAGCCGTTTTTCGGCTCTTTGTAATTGCCACAGTGAGTTACCTCACCCTACCAAAATCACCCAAACACTGTGGCTATCCCTACCATTTCACTGTACATAGGTGTGCGTGAGTTAGGGGACTTTTCCCATATCTCCTTACTGAAATAAAAAACCCTCAATTAGCTAGTCATTGGGCTAGTTGAGCCAACAAAATAAAAAATATAAAAAATATAAGTATATTATGGCCCATGCATATGTAAATATTTCTTTGTATATAGGGCCTAAATAAAATATTTTTTCATAATTATTTTGGTATTTATTTAAATATTTCTACCTAGGTGTGTGTTATTTATGCTCTGTACATTGCCTCACCATTACCACATTTTTTCTTACCATTTTTCATACTCTTTAGTCCATATAGAAATATTTTCATGTAAGCTTCTCTTATATTTGGTGTAACTCCACCCCAACAAAAATCCAAAAAAACTAGTTTTATTTATGTGTATATTTTTTCACTATTGTGATTTTTCCCTTCCTACATCTATTTTGTTTTTTTTCTAAAAAATTAGAACACCAAAAATATTTATCTTTTTATGGTAGCCTCATAATGAGAGAGATTTCTTTTGACCCCTTTATATTTTTTCCACTTATATTATTTATATTTGACATGTACATATTTTTTAGACCCCTCAATATTTGATTTTCTTAGTTGTACTATTCACTTATATCATGATCTCAACAATATCTTCAATATAGACCTACCGAATAAGGTCAAGGGTAGGTGGCATGCATACATGCACTATGGAGGGCTCACTCTTGGAGGTATTCAAAAGAATCATCCAAAGAAGGACCCCACAAGGACCTTGTGCAGTGGAAAAAAACGATCGGTTTTGCTAAATTTTTAAAGTTCACTTGCTCTCCGAATTTGAAAAGGTGATACAAACAAAAGTTGTAGCTCGTGGGCTGAACTTTTGCCTCAAATGTTTTCATATTTTTTTGAGCTACGAGCTGCGAGCTATAATTTTATTAGTGGACCCCAGTTTTCCCATGCTATGCAGCGACACTCTCTCTTCCACTTTATAATTTTCCTCTTTCACACACACTTCTCCACTCATCATCCCCACCTCTCTCACCACTCCTCTCTGCACCCTTCTCACCTTCTCCTCAACCTTGAAGAATAAGAGAAACCATGGTGAACTCATACCTCCCACACACAATTCCATTCCAAAATTGACCACCTAGTCTCATTTTTCCTCCTCCAAATTACCCATATCTATCAAAAAAACCACAAAATTCAGCCTCTTCTCTTAAAAGACAGCATCATGGTGGTTGATTACTCAGCTTCAATTACCTTGTCTCTCAAGGAAGGTCAAGAGTGGAGAAAAAATGTACCGTCGAAGCTAGTGGACCGTCAACAAGCGTCAAAATTGGCCTTACTCAAGACACTTGGAGCATCAACCTTGTAAGAAATCCACCTTTTCTTACCTCTTAAGAGTTTTTCTTCCTTATTTGTATCCTACATGGATACTCCCATTGTAAATATCCAATTCCATTTGTAAATTAATACTAACTCTACTAACACTAACCCACTATGAAAAGTCCTATCACCTCCATTTCTCTCCTCTCTCTTTCCCCACCAACTTCTTGATAATTCCAAGCAAAAGAAATTAGATAAATTGTTGAAAATCTAACCCAACCATGGTTAGAAGAGTAACCCTAGCCTTCAAAATTGCTATAAAAGGAGGGTGTAGCTAGCACAAAAGGGGGGAGCCATAAGCAAGAGCACTATGCTATAGCTTGAGAAGCCAAGCTCAACCTCTCTAGAAGGAGCTCTTGAGTGGAAGCTCATTGTCTTATGCATGTGCATGTGTTGTAATAGGGGATTAGCAAGGGAACTCTATGCCATTGTAAGAGAGAGAGTGATCATTCAATTGAGAGTAGGAAATTTATCATTCTCCTACTAGTGTAAGCCCAACATTTGCTGAATCAAGGAGGGTGGATTTGGACTAAGCTTGGATACTTTGTCTCCCTTCCAACGTGAAGTAATGGACAACAATGATGCGTAAGTGTCTTGGTGTTTTTTGTTAAGTTCTTGGTAGCTTGTCTCTGGTGTTGTCATCAATCTAGCCATAAATCCCACATACTGTAAGAGGGCGACAGGGTGGAGAGGACTCCCCTGGCTTTAAGACAGTGATTGGGGTGGCTTTTCTTGTGATGTGTTGTGGTGAAATTTACGCAAGCTATGTTGAACACATACTAATCTCACTTTGATTTGTCATGACAGATTTGTAAGAAGGTATTAATGCAACAAGCACCCCCTCCCCCTTTCTCTCTCTTTCTTAAATATATAGTTGGGTTTGCTTGATCATTGCCGATACGTTTCAAAGCAGCCCGAGCACTATCTCTCTCTCTCTCTCTCTCTCTCTCTCTCTCTCTCTCTCTCTCTCGTGTTTTAGTGTGTGAGAGTGTTCCATTGGTGTTAGGGTTAGTGTAAATTCCTTGCTTGTTTGTGGGTTGCTCTAACGATTCTCCTCTTTTGCGTCCTAGTTAGCTCTTAAACTAGGTGGTGCCCCTGGTGTAGTTGGGATTTGGCTGTGGGTTCGTTGTTTTGGTTTGTGTTGTGTTGTGCCCCAGCCCCATTGAGCAGCATGGGAGCCTTGAAGGGTGTCTAGAGGTTTCTCTTCTTGTTGCGTGCCCCGGACCGCCTCACTAGCGAGAACCGATCTATACTCTATATTGGGACCCTATGGCGTTCAAGCCATAGGGTTCTATGTATGCTAGTAAGAACCTCTCTATTCTCTACATATCTTATGACCCTATGGCGTTCAGGCCATAGGGTTCTATGTATGCTAGTAAGAACCTCTCTATGCTCTGCACATCTTATGACCCTAAGGGCACAAGGTGCCTTGTATGTTTTAAAGAAACCCTTCATGAGGGTTTTTTGGCAACCTATGGACCCAGGGCCATAGGGTGCTCTCTATGCCAGTAAAAAACACTATTGCTCTATATTGATGAGACCTTGTGGGCTGAAGGCCATAGGGTCCCCTCTATGCTAGAACCTCTGTTTTCTCTATATTGACACCCCCTGGCTTGAAGGCCATATGGTAGTAAGAAGCTCTCTATGCTCTATGCTCTATCCTCTAAATTGACATCCTATGGCCCCAAGGCCACAAGGTTCCCTCATTGTTTTGAAAAAACCCTCATTGTTTTGACACCTTAAGGTCCCATGTATAAAGCACTATTTGGTCTCTCTATGCTAGTAAGAACCGATCTATGCTCCATATTGGGACCGTGTGTCCTTCAGGCCATAGAGTTCCCTGTATTCTAGTAAGAACCTCTCTATGCTCTACACATCTTATGACCGTAAGGGCACAAGGTGCCCTGTATGTTTTAAAGAAACCATTCATGATAGTTTTTTTGCAACCTATGGACCCACGTCCATAGGGTGCTCTCTATGCCAGTAAAAAACACTATTTTCTCTATATTGAGGAGACCTTGTGGGATGAAGGCCATAGGGTCCCCTCTATGCTAGTAAGAACCTTTGTTATCTCTATATTGACACCCTGTGGCCTGAAGGCCATAGGGTTCCCACTATGGTAGTAAGAAGATCTCTATGCTCTACATAGAGATCCTATGGCCCAAAGGCCACAAGGTGACCTCATTGCTTCAGATGGAAAGTAGGGCACCTTGTGACCCTAGGGAGCATAGGGAATCCTATGGCCCTTGAGATTGTAGATTGTCACCATATGGCCCTTGGACCACAAGGTCTTTAGATAGGACAGAGGACATCAAAGGGCTCGAGGGTGGCTACGTACATAGGATACACCATGGTGCATATTAACGGGCACTATGGCAGCCCTATGCACCTAGGGCTCTAGGGCCATAGGATCTCCAAAAGGAACATAGGGAATCATATGGCCCTTGCGATTGTACATTGCCACCCTATGGCACTTGGGCCATAGGGTCTTCAGATGGAACGTAGGGCACCTTGTGACCCTAGGGAACATAGGGAATCCTATGGCCCTTCAGATTGTAGATTATCACCCTATGGCCCTTGGGCCATCAGGTCTCTAGATGGGACGTAGGGCACCCTGTGATCCTATGGATATAGGGCCATAGGATCTCCAAAAAAAACATATGGAATCCTATGGCCCTTGAGATTGTACAAATACACCCTATGGCCCTTGGGCCACAAGGTCTCAAGATGGAACATAGGGCACCTTTTGATCCTATGGTCATAGGTTCCTTATGTTCCTTTTGGAGATTCTATGGCGCTAGGGCCATAGGATCTTCAGAAGGAACATAGGGAACCATATGGCCCTTGAGATTGTACATTGCCATCCTATGGCCCTTGGGACACAGTGTCTCTTGATGGGACATAGGGCACCCTATGATCCTATGTCCGTAGCCATATATATGTTTTGGAGATCCTATGGCCCTATGGACATAGGATCTTCAATAGAAACATAGGGAACCCTATGAACCTTGAGATTGTACATTGGCACCCTATGGCCACATGGGACATTGGTCACCCTATAGTACGATGTGAGACCACCACCCTATGGTCTTATGGTCATAGGGTGCCTTAGGGACATATGTTACTCTTTAGTATGAGGTGAAACCCTATGTAGCCACACCCTGTCTGCCCTTCTAAAGATTCGATGTCTAGTTTTATTTTTGTAAGGTCTCTACTTTCAAATTTCACACAAGTTCTATTACGCATTTGAATTTTTTTCACCATCACTCATTATTTAAGATATTCAAGTTCAAATTATGAATCGTAGGTTGAGAAAACCTAGAATTTAAAATCTACGCTACAAAATTCTGACATGTTTAGCTATATGAATCACTAATTAACTTATTGTAAAACTTAGTTACTGATTGTAGAATTTTCTTTTACTACTGTAAAGTTTAACTTAAAAATGTAAAGTAAATTATCATTAAGGAAATAAATAAAATAATTATAAAGATAAAAGAATACACAGGGATGACAAATGAAGGCACATGGACTCACCTAGACTCACATAGGAGGGGACAAAGTGGGACACACTCTCACATGAAAAGGAGAGGCTAGTCTTGACTAATCATAATGAGGGGGGGGGGGGGGGGGGGCTGTGTGGCCTTATCTTTTGATGACAATGACAAAGTGGTCAAGATGATGCGTACCACAAGGGTACCAAAAACGCGGGTATGATTTTTGGGAAAAAAAATTTAAAAAATATTTTTTTTTGAAAAAAAAAGTTGGACGTTTTTTTTCTGCTATAAATAGAGCATCCATGCTCACACTTTAGACATAGAAATTGCCTCTATAGCGCTCACGAAATGTTGTCACACTTCTCTTAGAGAGAAGGCGTCCACAAACCACTAAGAGAGCAAAAACTCTAGTGGACTAATAAGGTGCGTATTAATTAAGCATTCAATTAACTTTAGGAATGATGTATGTGTGCTATCTCTTACTATAATCTCTCTAATAGATTAGAAAGATTCAATTATCTATGTGTGTGTGTACTATCTCTTACTCTAATCTCTCTACTAGATTAGTAAGATTCAATTAGTTTTAAGAAGGATATGTGTGTATGTGTGCTATCTCTTACTCTAATCTCTCTACTAGATTAGTAAGATTCAATTAGTTTTAAGAAGGATACGTGTGTATGTGCTATCTCATACTCTAATCTCTCTACTAGATTAGTAAGATTTAATTAGTTTTAAGAAGGATATGTGCGTATGTGTGCTATCTCTTACTCTAATCTCTCTACTAGATTAGTAAGATTCAATTAGTTTTAACAAGGATATGTGTGTGTGTGCTATCTCTTACTCTAATCTCTCTACTAGATTAGTAAGATTCAATTAGTTTTAAGAAGGATACGTGTGTATGTGTGCTATCTCTTACTCTAATCTCTCTACTAGATTAGTAAGATTCAATTAGCTTTAGAAAAGGATGTGTGTGTGTTCTCTTTTACTCTAATCTCTCTAATAGATTAGTAAGATTCAATTAGCTTTAGAAAAGAATGTGTGTGTGTTCTCTTTTACTCTAATCTTTCTAATGGATAAGTAAGATTCAATTAACTTTACAAATGATATGTGTGTATTTTTTCTCTTAGAAAAGGATATGTGTGTGTTCTCTTTTACTCTAATCTTCTAATGGATTAGTAAGATTTAATTAACTTTAGAAAAGATGTGTGCATATGTTTTCTCTTACTCTAATCTCTCTAAGTATACCTACTCTCTCTAGTTAGTACATCTTCACTATTAACTTATGCATAGTTAATTGAAAGTTAATACATAAGAGAAATCATCATATTCTTATTATACATGATGAAATTCTCATTCACCAACTTTATTGTCAATTAGATTAAGTAGAATTTTGAATAATACTAAAAATTGATTTAGTTGAAGTATAGAAATTGAAGTTAGAATTGGATTAGAAATGTGAAGCATAAAAGTAATGCATTCCTAAACTTTCACTCATAGTTTACACACTTAATTTTTGATTAATTACGATTAGCGAACATTTGATGTAGAACAACAACAATAAGTGTGAATCCGAGTTGGGGAGGGTTCAAATTACAGACTCTCTTTGGAAACAAGAGATTACTAGGAAAATTGACCAATTTAAAGTTCTAAGTGTATAACATAGGTGTAGTACAAAAAAATGGCTCCAAAGCGTGCTCGAACACAAGGCGCTAATGATCATGAAGCCGGTACAAGTAAAGGGGGCACTCCTACGGAACATACTATGTCTCCACCAATCGGACCAATCGAAGCTATGGTACAAGTTAGTATTGCAGTTTCAAGTTATGTATCATTGCATATGCGAAACCATAGGAATATATTATTTACCTTATGAAAAGAAAACACGGACCGAAACCACGGGGCTTAACCCCAAGAAACTCGTCATATGTTTGACAAGTAGGAAAGATTGTCTGGTTAAAGTGTTTGCTATAGGAAAGAATGTTTGTCCAAAACCTTCGGTATGGAATCTCTCAAGTCTCTCTACTTATTAGCGCTGGTATTATGTGGCAGTTGTCGAGGTGTGAGATGACGCCTAGGATGGCACCGCTGATGTTGTGGTGGCGGTACACCCAGATTAGCCCAGCTGGATACTGCAGTTTTGTTTTGCCGTGGCATGAGGATGACGCCCAGATTGGCACTGTTGTTGCTGTGGTGGGAGTACGTCCAGATGAGCACAACGAGTACTTGTCGAGCGGTATGGGACGCTCATGAGAACAAGGTTTTTTATAAATAATGTATATACCTATCGGACATAATAGCGCCAGTAGAGATTCTTGAGTGAGCTTAATCCAAGTGTTGTTGGTTTAAAATTGAACGACTTCTTGTTTGACTATTGTTTGTAATACTGTTTGAAGGGTTGTTTTAACGAACCAGTATCATAAATAAAGTAAAGGAACTGTATGTTTAAACAGTGTGGTAGTAATTAGATAACAAAAAAAGGGTGAGTGTGGTGTGGAAAGTGGGAGACTTTTTTTTAATTTTAATGACGAGCGACGCGAATCTTGCTTTTTTTCTACGCCATGAGAAAGAGAGAGAACTTGTTGATACCCCGACAGTATCATTCTATGGATGGGTGGACCCGATGAGTCGGATAAATTTTCAATGCTAGATTTTTTTTTTATTAGTCATAAATCTTAAAAGAGACAAACCTTGGCAGCTGTGCTTCTGAAACATGGGGAAAAAAGCGCACAGGTTGGTCACTCTAAGATTTATACCTTTAGGTATAGTTGATTATAGATAGTTTTTAGATAGGGTTATGGTGGTCACGCTCCGCCATAGCGAGATAGGACCAGTCCTTCACTAACGGTTCGTGCTTGTAGCTACGTAGTAGCTAAGGCAATGTCCGTTGGTTTTTCCTTCTCAAGATTGGAGACCTATCAAAGGTACTCCGCTCCTCTCGACAAGGGGCAGGGACCTCACACTGGTATCGGAGCCTAGGTTAAATCTTGGGGATATTTTTAGATTGATGTTTGGATATTGAAGGATACGAATGTTTGATATAATAGAAGAACCTAGAAAAAATGTTTTGAGTTTTTATATGGTATTGAAGACTGAACTTTCCTCGTACAGGAAAATGTTCATTCAGCCTACCAGAAATTCCCAGTGTTCACCATCGTGTTTGAAAATGCATGCCAATCACCAAATTTTTAGTTTCGAAAAAGGGTGATGATGATTTTGGGTAGGGTATTTGCACCACCTATCCCAAGGGTGCATAGAGGATGGGGTATCAACTGGAGTCCATCTCAAGAAATCTATACCATCGATGCTGACAAGATATAGTGCATGGATACCAACCTCAAGAAACTTCGATGGGCAGAGGAGTTAAAAGTCATCGAAGTTTATCTTTTCATTGGTACTAAGAATCAGGATGCTACCATTACCTTGGGAGGAGAAAAGATATCTCAGACTCAATGGGTCTATAATGAAGTTACAAAAGTTATCCATGGTGGTAGGATTCGACCCATATGTGTATCTCGTAGCTTTCAAGGGTCAAAAGAAACTTATTATTTTGATCCTTTAGCCTATCCTTTTGTAGTCACTAAACTCAAAATATAGAGACATTACAATCCTTGTACCTAAAGATTACCAACCTTGGTAGCAAATAATGTGTATATAAATAACGTTTAGATTAATATTATCTTTTGTTTGTATTATTGTCTGATCAAGTCTTGCCTTAAAGTGGATTAAAGTTAGAGTATCCAATAAAGTTTCACTTAATCTATATTGCACAAAGTGCAGTGTACACATCTCTTCAAGAGAAAAAGCTACTTCTCAAGCAAGCTAAAATTCCCTCTTTCAAAGGGGAAGGAGCCCTAGTTGAGCGCGATGCAGAAGTGTGGCTTGAAGATATGGAGGATTATTTTGCTGCTGCTGGTACTACTCCCGATAACCAAGCAATGTTGGCTATGTTTCGTCTCACGGGGGATGCCAAGATTTGGTGGAAACAACACTACAAATATAATCAAGTAGCTCAAAACACTCAAACTTGGGAAGACATTAAGTATGCTTTCAAAGGACGTTATCTTGCACCTGCACAGGAATCCCTTAAGATGAATGAATTCTTCAGCTTACGTCAGTTTCATCTTACAGTGGAAGAATACTACTCCAAATTTGTAACTCTTAGGTGCTATGCTCCGCCAATGACCGCAGATCAACAAGTAGCCCGTTTCTGCCAAGGGCTAAATGCTCCTTAAATACTCGTCTAGAAGCCATGAGGCCTGTAAATTTGCAAGATGCTCTTTTAAGAGCTAAACCCTTAGCTAAAGAGATGTCAAACTCTCAAAGGGTACGAAATGGAAATTTAAGGAATGCTGGAAGGAGAGGAAGGCCTATGATGTGGAACCAAAGGCAAGTTCACCCAGTTCACCAAACTCATCCAATAGTTGCAGCTTCAGCAAACGGAGCTCAAAATGCAGATCTTAGATGCTATGAATGCAACGAGCTAGGACATTTCAGGAATGTATGTCCTAGGCGAGTCTCCGCAACAAATACACTTAATCGAGCTACAGAACGAGGCCAAATAATAAATCGTGGAGGAAGAAATGGAGGACGAGGTCGAGGGCGCGGAATGGCTACCAGAGTCAATGCTATCATAGGAGAACCAACATTGGGAGAAGAACAAGAGGAAAGAGCAACTCTACATGCTCCAATTGATAACCCAAGAGCAAGACAACAACATGATGTCATTCAAACACCTGCAAATCACCAAGGTGAAAAATTTGAGCTTCTTATTGATTGTGGCAGTGCTCATTCTTTCTTGTCACCTAAATTTTTAAGGAGGTTAGGACTTAATCAACACCCTGCAAGAAAGATGAGAGTTGAAATAGCCAATGGAAAGGAGGTGTTATCTCAGTACACTGTGGGAAAAATAGATTTCAAGTTGGGAGAATACTCTACTTCGACTACTTTTCGAACCTTACCCATAGGAATCTATGACGGAATTCTTGGAATGGATTGGTTAGCCAGTCATAATGCCAATATCCATTGTGCCCAAGGAAGTGTTACTTTTGTCGACAACCAAGGTCAAGAAGTATTCAAGGCCAGAATGGACGACCGAAAGCTTACTTGGTCAAAGCTAATCGTCTTTTGAAAGGGTTACTCAAGGGTCAACAAATTTTTGTAGTCAAGCTAAACAAAGTAGAAAAATCTTCTTCCAACCCTAAACGAATGTGGCGAGAAAAATTTTCGGATGTTTTCCCCGCTAAACTTTCTGAACTACCACCATCTAGGGAGGTAGACCATGAAATCAAAATTTTTCCAGGTGAGTCCATGTGCCTTCATTTGTCATCCCTGTGTATTCTTTTATCTTTATAATTATTTTATTTATTTCCTTAATGATAATTTACTTTACGTTTTTAAGTTAAACTTTACAGTATTATATTAAATTTACAATAGTAAAAGAAAATTCTACAATCAGTAACTAAGTCTTACAATAAGTTAATTAGTGATTCATATAGCTAAATATGTCAGAATTTTGTAGCGTAAATTTTAAATTCTAGGTTTTCTCAACCTACGCTTCATAATTTGAACTTGAATATCTTGAATAATGAGTGATGGTTAAAAAAATTCAAATGCGTAATAGAACTTGTGTGAAATTTGAAAGTAGAGACCTTACAATCTCCCCAACTTAGAATTTGAGATGCCCTCATCTCAAGAACAATGAAGGGTAATCCTTAAGAAGGGATGTCTCATCTTCCCAAGTAGCATCTTCTATAGGGAAATCCTTCCTAAGATAAGATGTTCTTTGATGGATCTATTCCTAAGCTTTCTCTCCCGAGTTTCTAGAATAGTATTAGGTTGGAGTTGTAGAACATCTTGAGCAGGTAAAATGATATTGCTCGTCTGTTTGTGAAGGAGTTTTTCAGAACTCATGGTTTACCCAAGAGGATTGTCAGTGATCGTGATGCCAAGTTTACTTCTAAGTTTTGGGTATCATTGTTTCAAGATATTGGAACCCAATTATGTTTTAGTACTGCTTATCATCCTCAAACTGATGGCCAAACTGAAAGAGTTAATCAAGTAATTGAAGACATCCTCAGAGCCTACTGCAATAGAGAACCTCGCAAGTGGATTCAATACCTACCCTTGGTAGACTATGCATACAATTCCTCTACTCATAGAAGTATTGAAATGACACCTTTTAATGCTCTTTATGGTCAAGAATGTTTATCACCTCTTAACTTTTCTGACCCCACTATAAGGGTAGAAGCCTCAAAAAAAATGCTTGAAGAAATGGAAGCTCAAACTAAAGCTACTCGAAGGGATATTCAAGCGGCTCAAGATCGACAAAAGAAGTACGCCGACTTAAAAAGATCTGATCGGATTTTCAAAGAAGGTGACAAAGTTTTCTTACGAGTAAAGCCCAAAAAGAGCAATCTATCTCTCGGAAGGTATAAGAATCTTAGCTACTGATATTGTGGACCTTACGAAATAATCAAGGTTATAAGTGATCAAGCTTATAGACTAAAACTCCCTTCTCATCTCAAAGTGCATGATGTATTTCATGTAAGTCTGTTAAAACCTTATGTATATAACCTTGATCATGTCCTTGATGATGAGCAAATCATTTTACCTGCTCAAAATGTTCTACAACTCCAACCTGATACTATCCTAGAAACTCGGGAGAGAAAGCTTAGGAATAGATCCATCAAAGAACATCTTATCTCACTACAAGAGGTTGTGTGCTCTTGTGACGCTATTAGCGACGGAAATACACTGGGTTTTTATAACCCCCGGCGTCGCTACGAGAGCGTCGCTATATGCGACGCTATAGGCGTCGCTATAAGCGTCGCTATATAGCGACGCTTATAGCAATGTTTACACTGTAGACTATAGCGACGCTCATAGCGACGCTATAGAGCCATAAATAGCGACGATTATAGCGACGCCCGAGAGAATTTTTTTTTGGTGGCACGGCATTGAATGCCCTGCCACCCATCAACCATATTGTACATGATTCACTTTTTTAAAAAAGTGCAAGGGTAGATAATAGACCCAAAATAGTCACCCACAAGACGCATTGTTTGCAAAATTGACAATTGTACACATCATAGGCAAAATGAATTGATTGGCAAATGTAATAATGACAATTGTACAACATCATAGGCATAAAGAATTGATTGGCAAAAGGAACTGCGGTGACAAATGTAATAATATACATGGTTCAAAAAGACGTATAAAATCCGTCTCATGATACATAAGCTATGAGAAACCCTAAACTAATGCTATCTAGCTACGGCTAAACTGACGTCGTCTAGTCAGACGTCTCATCGCGTCCAAGCGGCGTATCTGTCGGATTCTGCAAAAAAAGACAATAAGACAACTTTCAGTAAGTATAAACATATAACGATATTTATAAAACAATACAAAAAATAAAAAAGAGTAAACCCTAATACTAACCATGCCGCCGCGAGAACTGAGAATGTCCATCAGGGCGTTTAAGCCCTTCCTGCCTGCGTACTCGCGCTCGTACGGTGTGGGATCACGTCCTGTCATCGACCACTGTCAAAACATACAAAGATTTCATTATGTTAGAACTAAAAAACTCATAAACCCTAAACTATCGAACATGCATAAAGAGCAATGTGAAAAGACTTACAAAATCGGCCTCAAATGATGCCCATCCACCGCTCCCCAAGTGGTGCGAGCTCACTGCCTCTACTCGCGCTCTGGCTGCATCCTTTTGTTGCTTCCACTTGTCGGGATTCTCGCGCGCTGCTTTCTTCGCATTCTTCCAATCTTCTTTGGCCAGCCAATCTGGCCTGTTCCACCCATTCTTGATTGCTTTTTGCACTTCGGAACGCTTGTGTTTGCAGTATTCGCGCATTCGAATCTTCATCAGGTCTTCATTGAAGCGCTGATCCCGTGTTGGAACGGGAAACTCATCATGAAGTATGCTGATGACTCTGTTTTTTAAATCACTTGGTACTTCAGTCCATTTGTTTAGTATGTAGTGTCTAAACAGCTGAGAGCAAAGACCACGCATGCGCGAGATCACCTTCTTGCCGTCATCATCCATGATGATGCCGTCGCTGAAGTCGATGGAGTAAGACAAGCCCTCTGGCCGGTGACGCGTGAACCTGGGTGTCCCGGCAGGGGTCTCTAGCGGCATGTCGATGGGGGTACGGACGTCAGGTGTCTCCACAGGCGTCTGGGCCCCGAAGCGAGGAGTGTCGAGTGGGGTGGCTCCTGGTGGAGTAGGTAGAGGTGTGTAGCTTCTAGGAACAGTCAGCCGTGCAAAACCTGGCGTAGATGGCGATGTTGTGGCTGGTATGGGGGCGGGCAAAGAAGGGGAGGGTAAAGAGCCTAGTCGAACACGAGGCGGTGTGGAGGCATCGGTGGAGGAATCCCCACAACAACCGCCACCACTAGAGCGCCGGTGTCTAGACGAGTGTGAAGCTCGTCTCGTCGACGCCGAAGCTTCGGAGTGCGCCGAATGCTCCAAAAGAGAGGGAGATGTGGATGGAGTAGGAACGCGGGATGATGCACCAGAGCGATGACGCTCCACGTACCGCTGTCTCTGCTGCGGTGACAAAGAAGAAAGAAACTCCTCATCATCCATACCTGTATTAAACACACAAATATTTAAACTTAATATTGAATGAATAGAGTAGACAATGACGCAAAGACCATTAAATACAATGACGTAATGATGCATATAAATACAATGACGCAATGAATTGAGTGATAGAAGAGACAAGTCGAAAACTCAGAATCCATCCCCAAGTTTCGCAAAATCTTTCTTGCTTCATCTCGAGAATCTGGCATCACATTGTCAGTTGGTAGTATGTGCTCTTTCAGCAATGTACACAACATAAAAATATGATACAGTCGTGTAAAAATCTATCAGATCATTATACATTTAGAGTTTTATTAAAGTAAACTAATTGTAATAGATCACCTGAAAAGCATTGTGACGCTAGTGTCACTCCATCCAAACTTTGCCTGCATGTTGAGAAGAACCAGGAGTGCTTTCAATCTAGACATACGTGCTCCATTATACAATGGCGTATCGGCTTCACTTTTCATATCATCATAGATAAGCCTTTCTGAATCCATGATCGTCTCGATCATTTCATCAATCTCGGGCTCAAACATTGCCTCGTTGGGAATGTGCTGTGCATGATCATCCCCCGAGCTGTCAGAGGCTACATCTTGTGGCCTCACATATGCTGCTTGACCAAAGCGCCTGCGAACACGTCTATTGGGTTGCAAGATTGCTGCTTGTTGGCCAGCTTCAGAGTCCGACGAGTTATAATTGGCAACAACTCGATCTATAATAGATGGATCGAACTCGCCAAATTCGCGAACGTGCTGCAAAGAAACACGTCTTGTTCGTCGCACAGCATGCTTGCATTGATTACAAGGATATAAGACCCTCGTTGAGAGATAGGTGTTTCGGTTGGACGGTCCCACATCCTCGTCACTACTCATAATGAGGATAAAAAACTTATAACCTGGACAACAAATTTAATATTCTATTGGCATTCTTCGTCTTATCTCTCTCTCTCTCTCTCTCTCTCTCTCTCTCTCTCTCTCTCTCTCTCTCTCTCTCTCTCTCTCTTTACCTCACATTCTCTAGTCATGTCCAATCCCCGCACACCTCGGTCTAGAGGTGCACGGAGATCGGAACCACCGGGTTATAATCTTGTCTTTATTGGTCAATACCTATATTTGTGGGTACAAGAAATCTACACACCCACGTCTACATGATACTGCATGTAGTGGACAAAACCCCTTTGCCTCTTCTCTAGCTGTAGCACTTCACAGCATCTTAACATCTTTTCACAGTAGATCTTTTCACTGTTTGTCTAACTCTAAACCCTAAACCGTAAGTAATTCTTGCGTGGACTCGATCTAACGTAAATAAGCGTAAATCTAAATAAATGTAAATCTAACTAAAAATAAACATAAATCTAATTTAACATAAGTCTACATCTAACCTAATCTTTAACGTCTTTTGGGATAGTTTCCTACGACGTTAAAACTCTCTTCTTCTTGTGTGTGTGTGTGTGTGTGTGTGTGGGTAAACCTAAATAAACCTAAGTCTAATCTAATATAACATAAATCTAAATCTAACATAAATTATGTTATATTAAAAACAAAGAACTAAACTAACAGGGATTATAAGAACCTTAAAACTGATTTAACGCATAATTTTTCACATAACTCGGCAAGAGTTGGCATTCTCATCACTAAAGATGTGAGAGTTAACTTCCGGCGGTGACGCTGCCTCATCTCCATCCACATCTGACGGCAGCAATTGGCCCTTTAGACCGTTCTTGCTCTTGTTACTAACTTTGAAGTTGCTGTTGAATGACTAGAGGTTGTCTAGATGGTCATTGTGTCGGGGATGTAGTGACTCTTGCCGCCCTGAAGATCCACCTTCTTCCCTATCTTCTGAAGACATTTCACCAGTACTTTTGGATCGACGGAGCCCACCATGAGTGAAGGCAGCAATACCCTATATTCCATTGAGGGCTTTCTTCACCCGCTTCATGCAGGCATCGCAGTCTATGGAGACCTAAATCTAATCTAATATAACGTAAATCTAAATCTAGCGTAAATAAACGTAAATCTAGTTAAAAATAAACCTAAATCTAATTTAATGTAAGTCTACATATAACCTAATCTTTAACGTCTTTTAAGATAGTTTCCTATGACGTTATAACTCTCTTCTTCTTGTGTGTGTGCGCGTGTGTGGATGTGTGTGCCAATAAAAAGAGATAAATGGTATAACCTTTCTATCACCCATGCCAAGTATGATAGATTGATTATGCCATTTCCCTCTTGAATAATAGGTCTTGAGTTCAACTCCTCGTCGGCTAGATCTTTAGGTCTTTTAATTTTAATTAGTTTCCTACGACGTTAAATTAGTTTCTCTCTCTTTCTCTCTCAATGTGTGTGCGTTTTTTTGGATCGTATGCATGTTTTCTCTCTCTTTTCCTCTCTCAATGTGTGCGTTTTTTGTTTATGCATGTTCTCTCTCTCTTTTCCTCTCTCAATGCGTGCGTTTTTTGTTTATGCATGCTCTCTCTCTCTCTTTTCCTCTCTCAATGTGTGTGTGCATTCTTTGTTTATGTATGTGTGTGTGCGTTTTTGTTTTTGTTTGTACTCTCTCTCTCTCTCTCTCAAAAACACTATGTGTGTGTGTGTATGTGTGTGTGTGAGAGAGAGAGAGAGGGAGAGAGAAAGAGGGGAAGGGAACATGAGAATGAGGAGAGGGAAGGAGCATACCTGGCTCTCCTTCCTCTCCTCGTGTGTGTGTGTGTGTGTGTGTGTGGAGAAGAAAAAGAGAGAGAGAGAGAGAGAGAGAGAGAGAGAGAGAGAGGGAGAGCGTTACCTGCTCCTTGCTTGAGGGCGCCGAAAAACTCAGATCTGAGATCTGAGTTTTTGGGCGCACTCGGTTATTTTTTTAGCCCAGCCGGCGTCGCTATGAGCGTCGCAAATGTCTTTGTAAATTTGCGACGCTCATAGCGACGCCGGGATTTTGTTTTTTGAGCGTCGCTGTGTGAGCGTCGCTAATATGAATAGCCTCTTGTAGTGTCTTATGGAAGGATTTCCTTATAGAAGATGCTACTTGGGAAGATGCGACGTCCCTTCTTAAGGATTACCCTTCACTGTTCTTGAGATGAGGGCATCTCAAATTCTAAGTTGGGGAGATTGTAAGGTCTCTACTTTCAAATTTCACACAAGTTCTATTACGCATTTGAATTTTTTTAACCATCACTCATTATTTAAGATATTCAAGTTCAAATTATGAATCGTAGGTTGAGAAAACCTAGAATTTAAAATCTACGCTACAAAATTCTTACATGTTTAGCTATATGAATCACTAATTAACTTATTGTAAGACTTAGTTACTGATTGTAGAATTTTCTTTTACTACTGTAAAGTTAATATAAGACTGTAAAGTAAATTATCATTAAGGAAATAAATAAAATAATTATAAAGATAAAAGAATACACAACGATGACAAATGAAGGCACATGGACTCACCTGGACTCACATAGGAGGGGACAAAGTGGGACACACTCTCATATGAAAAGAAGAGGCTAGTCTTGACTAATCATAATGAGGGAGGGGGGCTGTGTGGCCTTATCTTTTGATGACAATGACAAAGTGGTCAAGATGATGGGTACCACAAGGGTACCAAAAATGCGGGTATGATTTTTGGGAATAAAAAATAAAAAAATATATTTAAAAAAAAACCTTTAAAAAATATATATTTTTTTGAAAAAAAAATTTGGACGTTTTTTTTTCTGCTATAAATAGAGCATCCATGCTCACACTTTAGACATAGAAATTGCCTCTATAGCGCTCACGAAATGCTGTCACTTCTCTTAGAGAGAAGGCGTCCACAAACCACTAAGAGAGCAAAAACTCTAGTGGACTAATAAGGTGCGTATTAATTAAGCATTCAATTAACTTTAGGAATGATGTATGTGTGCTATCTCTTACTATAATCTCTCTAATAGATTAGAAAGATTCAATTATCTATGTGTGTGTGTACTATCTCTTACTCTAATCTCTCTACTAGATTAGTAAGATTCAATTAGTTTTAAGAAGGATATGTGTGTATGTGTGCTATCTCTTACTCTAATCTCTCTACTAGATTAGTAAGATTCAATTAGTTTTAAGAAGGATATGTGTGTGTGTGCTATCTCTTACTCGAATCTCTCTACTAGATTAGTAAGATTTAATTAGTTTTAAGAAGGATATGTGCGTATGTGTGCTATCTCTTACTCTAATCTCTCTACTAGATTAGTAAGATTCAATTAGTTTTAACAAGGATATGTGTGTGTGTGCTATCTCTTACTCTAATCTCTCTACTAGATTAGTAAGATTCAATTAGTTTTAAGAAGGATACGTGTGTATGTGTGCTATCTCTTACTCTAATCTCTCTACTAGATTAGTAAGATTCAATTAGCTTTAGAAAAGGATGTGTGTGTGTTCTCTTTTACTCTAATCTCTCTAATAGATTAGTAAGATTCAATTAGTTTTAAGAAGGATATGTGTGTGTGTGCTATCTCTTACTCGAATCTCTCTACTAGATTAGTAAGATTTAATTAGTTTTAAGAAGGATATGTGCGTATGTGTGCTATCTCTTACTCTAATCTCTCTACTAGATTAGTAAGATTCAATTAGTTTTAATAAGGATATGTGTGTGTGTGCTATCTCTTACTCTAATCTCTCTACTAGATTAGTAAGATTCAATTAGTTTTAAGAAAGATATGTGTGTATGTGTGCTATCTCTTACTCTAATCTCTCTACTAGATTAGTAAGATTCAATTAACTTTAAGAAGGATATGTGTGTGTGTATGTTATCTCTTACTCTAATCTCTCTAATAGATTAGTAAGATTCAATTAGCTTTAGAAAAGGATGTGTGTGTGTTCTCTTTTACTATAATCTCTCTAATAGATTAGTAAGATTCAATTAGCTTTAGAAAAGAATGTGTGTGTGTTCTCTTTTACTCTAATCTTTCTAATGGATTAGTAAGATTCAATTAACTTTAGAAAAGATATGTGTGTATGTTTTCTCTTAGAAAAAGATGTGTGTGTGTTCTCTTTTACTCTAATCTTCTAATGGATTAGTAAGATTCAATTAACTTTAGAAAAGATGTGTGCATATGTTTTCTCTTACTCTAATCTCTCTAAGTATACCTACTCTCTCTAGTTAGTACATCTTCACTATTAACTTATGCATAGTTAATTGAAAGTTAATACATAAGAGAACTCATCATATTCTTATTATACATGATGAAATTCTCATTCACCAATTTTATCGTCAATTAGATTAAGTAGAATTTTGAATAATACTAAAACTTGATTTAGTTGAAGTATAGAAATTGAAGTTAGAATTGGATTATAAATGTGAAGCATAAAAGTAATGCATTCCTAAACTTTCACTCATAGTTTACACACTTAATTTTTGATTAATTACGATTAGCAAACATTTGATGCAGAACAACAACAATAAGTGTGAATCCGAGTTGACGAGGGTTCAAATTACAGACTCTCTTTGGAAACAAGAGATTACTAGGAAAATTGACCAATTTAAAGTTCTAAGTGTATAACATAGGTGTAGTACAAAAAAATGGCTCCAAAGCGTGCTCGAACACAAGGCGCTAATGATCATGAAGCCGGTACAAGTAACGGGGGAACTCTTGCGGAACATCCTATGTCTCCACCAATCGTACCAATCAAAGCTATGGTACAGGTTAGTATTGCAGTTTCAAGTTATGTATCATTGCATATGCAAGACCATAGGAATATATTATTTACCTTATAAAAGGAAACACAAACCGAAACCACTGGGCTTAACCCCAAGAAACTCGTCATATGTTTGACAAGTAGGAAAGATTGACTGGTTAAACTGTTTACTATAGGAAAGAATGTTTGTCCAAAACCTTCGGTATGAAATCTCTCAAGTCTCTCTACTTATTAGCGTTGGTATTATGTGGTAGTTGTCGAGGTGTGAGATGACACCCAGGATGGCACCACTGATGCTATGGTGGCGGTACACCCAGAGTAGCCCAGCTGGATACTGCAGTTTCGTTTTGCCCTGGCACGAGGATGACGCCCAGATTGGCACTGTTGTTGCTGTGGTGGGAGTACGTCCAGATTAGCACAACGAGTAGTTGTCGAGCGGTATGGGACGCTCATAAGGACAAGGTTTTTTATAAATAATGTATATACCGATCGGACATAATAGCGCCAGTAGAGATTCTTGAGTGAGCCTAATCCAAGGGTTGTTGGTTTAAAATTGGACGACTTCTTGTTTGACTATTGTTTGTAATACTGTTGGAAGGGCTGTTTTAACGAACCAATATCATAAATAAAGTAAAGGGACTGTATGTTTAAACAGTGTGGTAGTAATTAGATAACAAAAAAAGGGTGAGTGTGGTGTGGAAAGTGGGAGAATGATACCCCGACGGTATCATTCTATGGACGGGTGGACCCGATGAGTCGGGTAACTTTCCAATGCTAGATTTTTTTTTTATTAGTCATAAATCTTAAAAGAGACAAACCTTGGCGGCTGTGTTTCTCAAACATGGGGAAAAAAGCGCACAGGTTGTTCACTCTAAGATTTATACCTTTAGGTATAGTTTATTATAGATAGTTTTTAGATAGGGTTATGGTGGTCACGCTCCGCCATAGCGAGATAGGACCAGTCCTTCACTAACGGTTCATGCTCGTAGCTACGTAGTAGCTAAGGCAATGTCCGTTGGTTTTTCCTTCTCAAGATTGGAGACCTATCAAAGGTATTCCGCTCCTCTCGACAAGGGTTAGGGACCTCACAATTTTAGTGACTACAAATGAATTAAAAGAAACTATATTACACCATATCTTACAAACACATATAGTGTACACTTTCTTTCCCACCTTTTTGCCTCTTTTTTTTTCTCATCCTCCTGCAACTGAACAACAATGCGCTCTACTCGTCCTCTTACAACGTGTGCCCAACTCCCCACAACCCAATTACAGGTATCCATAGTTTCAGCATTTTCTGTAGTTATTGTCTTTTGTATTTGCAGGTTTATAAATTTTTTGTGTAATTAGAGATTTTTGCAGTTAGAGTTTTACAATTTTACAGTTTAGGTTGCTAATAAGAGTTTTTAGTTTTACAAATTTAGGTCCCTAATTAGTGTCTTCTGTTTTATATTTTTAAGTCTCTAATTAGAGTATTCTGTATTATAGTTTTAGATCTCTAATTAGAGATTTTTCTGTTTTATAGTTCTACAGTCTACAATTTTACAGTTTTAGAGATGTAAGTAATGATTTTTGTTTATTGTTTTAGAGAGAGGTGATTCACAACTTAGCTAAAACGTAATTAGATTAAGAATAGTTAAAATCGAATTAAGCAAAAAGATTAGGGTTTCTACAAGTTACCTCTGAGTAAATCTGTGTTTGATAAAAACCGGCTGCAGCAGTAGCAAGCAGTCACTTAGGTGTGTTGAGACCGCGACGATGATGGTAACAGATCTCTGTTTGGGACGTCGCGACAGGAGTCCTTCTGTTGAAGGTTGTGGCGATGGCTTCGCGTAGATCTATGTGCGCGTCGCAACGATGGCGTAGAATTGTATGCGTAGGGAGAGAGGGAGAGAGAGACAGAGAAAGACAAGCTCTGTGCAGGTTTCTCTGTAGGTTTCGAGCAAGAAACGAGAGAGAAAGAGAGCGACAGCGCGGAAAAAATTGTGGTAGAGAGAGATAAGGTTAGTTAGGTTAGGTTAGAAATTCAAAATTAGAATTTTGAATGTAGGAATTGTTCTCACGGGTTTGCAGTCAAGATTACTAGAGTTCTAGGCCTTGTGCAAAAATGAGACATAGCTCATCGGCTCCGAAATTGAAAGAGCTTTTCAAAAAAAAAAAAAGTGTATGGAAAAAATAAAAGTTGGTGCAAGGCTTTGTCAATGTCCATATCTTTGTAGTACGAGTGGAACGACATCCATGAAGCAAAATTTGACCCCAGAATCAAAATCTGCATAGTAAAAAATACACTAAAAATAGCTAAATTTTAAAAAAATTATCCCGAAAATTGTGCGCTATTTTTTGTCCGATATCAATAAGTGTATTTGAAAACCCATTATGACAGTTTTTCGAAGCGTAATTTTTTTTTAATTATTTTTTTAATTTATGCCACTTGCGGATATCCCTTGAATGGCCGAAATTATCATGAAGACACCTCAGCCACCCCTGGGCTCACACCATAGGACAGCAATGTTGGAGGTCAAGGATAAAAGCGTACACTCAGTTCCATTTGAACATCCTATGTCCTAGGGTTTTCTTCTTCTATCTTGTGAGATCCTTGTGGCCCTATGGTGGCAATGTGAAAGCTTGTGGACCTAGGGCCATAGGGTGGCAATGTATAAGCTCAAGAGCCATAAGCTGCCCTATATTCCATTTGGAAATCCTATGGCCCTAGGGTTTAGGGGCGACAATGGATAAGCTCCAATACATAGCGCTATGTTCCAGTTGGAGATCCTATGGACCTAGGTCCACAACAATGTATAAGCTCAAGAGCCATACGTTGCCCTACTTTCTAGTTGGAGATCCTATGGCCCTAGAGTCATGGGGTGGCAATATGTAAGCTCAAGGGCCATAGGGTGCCACATGTCCCATATGGAGATCCTACGGCCCTAGGGCCATGGGGTGGCAATGTATAAGCTCAATGGCCATACATTGCCTATGTTCCATTCGGAAATCCTATGGCCCTAGGGTAATGGGGTGGCAATGTATAAGCTCAAGGGCCATACATTGCCTATGTTCCATTTAGAAATCCTATGGCCCTAGGGTAATGGGGTGGCAATGTATAAGCTCAAGGTCCATAGGGTGCCACATGTGCCATATAAAGATCCTATGGCCCTAGGGCCATGGGGCTGCATTAATATCTTGGCCACCCTTGAACCCGCACCCTTGAGCTTAGGGGCCTTAGGTTCTCTTATTGTATGTTGTGAGATCTTGTGGCCCTAGGGCCATAGGGTGGCAATGTATAAGCTCAAGGGCCATACATTGCCTATGTTCCATTTGGAAATCCTATGGCCTTAGGGTCATGGGGTGGCAATGTATAAGCTCAAGGGCCATAGGGTGCCACATGTTCCATATAGATATCCTATGGCCCTAGGGCCATGGGGCTGCATAATATCTTGGCCACCTTTGACATCTTGGCCATAGGTTGTCTTTTTGTATGTTTTGAAGTCTTCTGGCCCTAGGGCCATAGGGTTTCAATGCTCACACCCTTGGGCTTAGGGCCATAGGTTGTCTTTTTGTATGTTTTGAAGTCTTGTGACCCTATGGCCATAGGGTGTCAAGCTCACACCCTTGGGCTTAGGGCCATAGGTTGTCTTTTTGTATGTTTTTAAGTCTTGTGGCCCTAGGTCCAGAGGGTGTCAATGCTCACACCCTTGGGCTTAGGGCCATAGGTTGTCTTTTTGTATGTTTTGAAGTCTTGGCCCTAGGGCCATAGAGTGTCAATGCTCACACCCTTGGGCTTAGGGCCATAGGTTGTCTTTTGTATGTTTTGAATTCTTGTGGCCCTAGGGCCACAGGGTGTTAATGTATAAGCTCAAGGGCCATACATTGCCCTATGTTCCATTTGGAAATCCTATAGCCCTAGGGTCATGGGGTTGCAATGTATAAGCTCAAGGGCCATACATTGTCGTATGTTTCATATGCCGATCCTATGGCCCTAGGGTCATGGGGTTGCAATGTATAAGCTCAAGGTCCATACGTTGCCCTAGGGTCATGGGGTGCCATAGGATGTATATATACTTGACATGAAACTCCCTATGCCCCTAAGGCCATAGGATGTATATATACTTGACATGAAAATCTGTGAGGTGATCTTGAGGACAACCCTATGGCCTTCAAGCCTTAGGGAGCTAATATAGAGAAAATATGGTTTATACCGGCATAGAGAGCTATGGCCCTGGGGCCATAGCAAAACAATGAGGGTTTTTTGGAAACAATGAGGGCGCCTTGTGGTCTAGGGGCCATAGTAAGTCAATATAGATCATAGAGCATAGACGATAGAGCATAGACGATAGAGCATAGAGCACAAAGAGATTCTTAGTAGCATAGAGGGAACCCTATGACCTTCAGGCCACAGGTGATTCTCATGAAACACCCACATACATACTTGTTATGCTTTATGCTACGTAAATCAATATACTCTGCAAGCGGTTTGTTTAACAATTATTCTTGCAAATCTTCTTGCAGGTTTGGCTAATTTCAATCATGGTTATAGAGTGTGCATGTTTGTAGCGACACAAAAGGTTGTCATTGGGACTTTATTTGAAATACATCCAAGTGCATATTGTTTTGGCATGCTTATTGGGGAAGGCAATGTATCGGTGTCAGTTGATTTGTGTTTTGAAAAGAAAGCACTCATCCCTTTTCCGACAATGGATGCATTGACAGTGGGAGATGCTTTTCATAGTATTGTGAAATGGAGTAGTGGGTTGTTGCAACATATAAATGAGATGCAGTACAAAGGGGCTTCTATGCATGAGGCTGACAAAGCAGAAGGAGCATTGGATACACAATGTAATGGAATGAGCTACAGAGAGGTTTGGAAGGATAAGAGGGTTCAACTTTGGGATTAAAGCAAAACACATGTATTAGCCGAAGGGGTTGTCATGTATGTGTGTCCGTTTGACTCTATAAACTTTGGTGAGCTAGGTGAAGATAACATTGGTATTGGTATCGAAACATCCTATGCAGATGAGGCTACTATTTCTACAAAAGCTAGTGTATGCAACATTAATCTAGTTTGTTGGCCTATCAAGAGAGTGACAACTATGGATGGAAAAGAATTGTTATGCTATGAGGATCTACATGCTATGCATGCATTACAAGACACATGCATTGAATTAGCGGGTGAAAGCATGTTAACCTGTCGCGCTTTTTGTGCTAGTTAGCAGTTTCAAGTTAGCACATCTTCAAAAAATTGGGCGTCCGGTAAATTTTTTACAAATAATATCAAAATTTGTCGGAGGTTGTACATTTGGATTCCTTGTTTCAAGTGATTTCTATTGATATATCATATGTCATAGATCTTGGAAATGTAGCTCAAGTTATTGTACTAGTTAGCATATGTCAAAATTGTGCTAGTTAGCATTGTCCGGGAAAAAGCATGACAGGTTAACATGCTTTCACCCTAGCTTATTTGGTAGAGCCTATTTCAAAAAAGAGGAAATATTGCTTGGAAATAGGAAGCCAAAAATGTCGGTGAAAGCTTCTAAGAGATCCAATCAAGTATCTCTAGCATCTGTCCATCTTGTTTCAACCATAGATTTTTGTTCCAAAAGGTGTTTTCAATATGCCAATCAAGATAAGGTCATGGCTATGCGCAATGAATTTTGGGGACATAGTTTGCAAAATAGAACAAACTATGTGTATGATACAATGTTGACTACATGGCGTGAGAACAAAACAACTACAAAGACATGCTATGTGTTTTCTTTTAATGGCAGTGAGGTTTGCAGTAGAGCTTGGTACGAAATTCATGGCATTCCAAAAACTTCATTTTATCGTTACCATGAACATTTTGAGAATGGGGTTAGACGCTCAGTGCATGGTAATGATGGTGTCATGAGAAAAGGAAGAGACCATACAAAAATGGGAAGGGCATTGATGCGCTCTTTTGTTGATGAAAACTCAGAGAGAATGCCACATAAGAGTAGAACCATGGAAGATGGTACTATGGAAACTTTGCTTGCAATACCAAACATGTACAAGCAAGTAGACATTTTACATGATGTCAATAAAACACTTGACAGTATGAGTCTCAAGCCAATGTCTAGCACGACATTCAATAGGATTTGGAATACAGAGTTTGCTAATGTGACATTGTCAAAAACAAGTGAGTTCTCCAAATGTGTTGTGTGTAGTCGGATAAAGTCTCAACTAGAGTCAACAAAGGATGACGAGATGATTGCACGTTCGAAGGATGAACGTCGAATTCACATGTTGCAACAACAAAGTTGTAGGAATGTGTAATACACCTTGCATAAGTTCTCCCAGTTGCAAAAGGATAAGTATTTATGCATTATACATGATAAAATGGATTAAAAAAAGACAGCAATACCTAGGTTGCGTGTGAACTCAAAAGATTATGCGAATGCATATCAATTGCAAGTATCATTAATAGGTATGATAACACATGGACATGGTCATGGAATGTATGGTCACTTCTCACTTAATGGTCTATGGCCTTCAGATCCCAATGCTACAATTGGTTCCCTTGCATTATGGTTACAGAATTTGGAAAGAACAGAAAACCATGGACTAGGAGATTTATGCCATGATGGTATGCCACGCAGTAATGTAACGTTATTCAATGCATTGAACTCAAGGAGAGCTCTAGACCTCCAAAACAAAATGAAGCAAGAGCGTGAGAGGAATGCATCAACAATGACACCACCATTGGCCATCCAAGCATGTAATGAAGAGATTGTACACATACAATCAACTTCCTCTCAATGTGTTGTGGATACCATATCCACTCCTGTATTTCAAAAATTGCATGAGAATCTTTTGCTACAGCTAGATAATTGTGCACGAGATAATAAAAATCGATATTTGTTTGCATACTTATCCTTGTTAGTAGCAAAAGGAGTTTTCAAAACCGTGCATTTGGGATTCTTAATGGTGGATCATACACATGAGGACATAGATGCAATGTTTAGTAGGTTCTCAGAAAGATTGCGAACAGGAATGACATTCACTTTTCCACATCTGATGGAACATTTTCAAAAATGTGAAAGCTCAGCTCCAACACCATTTTTTATGACACAAGTTCCCGACTTTAAATCCTTTGTGCAAGGGATGCTCTAGTCGGACACTCTAAGCCACTTCAATTTCAATTCTATATGCAAGGTGAAGTCCCAGTAATGCAATAAAAGATTCATCCCAAATCACCCGATTGGATGCCAAATGGTTCGGGAATTGAGTTGTGGAAAAAAGATGACCAGGGAAAACCAAAATTACCAAAAGGCTGTCCAGATGTGGTACCTATAGCAGACTATGTGAGAGATAGTACGCTTGTTATTCAAGGGATTAAGTCATATCTTGAATTTTGGAAAAGATGTTCTCTATTAAAGGTAAAGGACCATGACTCCACAAAATACATGGAGCTTGTTATCACTTATTGGCAAAACATAATCAATGAGCTTCAACAACCAACCAATAAACACATTGGTGAATATACAACATTTTGGCCAAAGACTATAGGGAGTCATCGAATGCAAGAGATAGAGGAAGACAGAGATGAGTTTCAAGGATATGAAGAATTGAATGATCACTATGTTGGTCCTCAAAGTGCAAGGCCACAAGAGGCCTTTAGGCCTCAAATTGATGTAAGAAAAGGGGATCTTGTTCTTGTGAGACCCACAGATCCTGAATATCCGATATGGCTAGGAGTGGCAGAGTCAAACGTTGATGTAGAAAAATCATCTCCTAACTACAAGAAAGTTATGATTCAGTATTGGGCACCAAAACATCGAAAACAAAATCCCACAATCCAAGAACAGTATGAGGATTGTTGGAAAAAGATTTAGTGATGCAATCTTGCTGACCCAAAGCACTGGGAGTGTGTTGATACAATTGTATGTTCATGGACTCCAAGGGGTGGAAGAATTGCGGAAACAATCAAGATCCCATCAAATGTCATGGAGAAGGCACAGGCTAGCTTAATAGGAGAAATTGAATAGCATTTCATATCTTGCTCATTGTTTTATTTCCCCAGCTTATGTATGATTTTATGAAGTATTTTTAAAAACCCGCATAAAAATAAAAATTCTAAAAGGTGTTTCTCAACACCACCATTTTCTTGGGAATCTATCTCTTTTATGAAGTATTTTGAAACACCCACATAAAAATAAAAGTTTTAAAAGGTGTTTCTCAACACCACCATTTTCTTGAGAATCTATCTCTTTTATGAAGTGTTTTGAAACACACACATAAAAATAAAAATTTTAAAAGGTGTTTCTCAACACCACCATTTTCTTGAGAATCTATCTCTTTGTCACATTCCCAAATTAAATGAAATTTTTCCAAATTTAATGGGAAATAGGAATCCATATGCGTTGAAATTAGTCCCAAAGTTGTGGGATTTTCCTATTTCATCTAAGATGGTGTTATGTAAGTTCCAATGAGGCAAATGTACAGCCTATGGGGGTCTCTGAAAATGTTCTAGATCAGCCTATTACTGATGCACACATACATGATGTACTTGATGAGGAAAGGGCTGAAAATGAGTAGGCTAGAGGTATGCCAAAATGGCTGGTGCACACTTTGCGTGACAACAAATTGGATGCACCTTTGTCTAGTCATACTCGTTCGGGCTCTTGCCATGCATCTTATGCATCAGATTGTTATGCTTTGGCTGTGTCTAGTTTACATGATGTTGAGGAGCCTTTGTATTTTGATGAAGCACATAATTCAGAAAATTGGATGGCTGCCATGCGATCAGAATATGATGCACTCATAGAAAATGACACATGGACTTTATGTGATTTGCCTCCTGGCAAAAAGGCCATTGGTACGAAGTGGGTTTACAAGTTGAAGCGCAAGCCGGATGGTGATATTGACCGCCATAAGGCTCGACTTGTTGCAAAGGGTTATGCACAGCAAAAAGGCATAGATTATGAAGAGACTTTTGCTCCCACTTGTCGTATGACTACTATGCATTTTCTATGTGCATTGGCAGCTCATTTTGGTTGGGATGTACATCAATGAGACATTGTTACTACCTTCTTGAATGGTGACATATTTGAGGAAGTTTATGTAACACAGCCTCGTGGTTTTGTCATAAAAGGACAAGAGGACAAAGTGTGAAGATGTAAGAAGGCTTTGTATGGGTTGAAGCAATCTCCTCGTGCTTGGTATGAGAAAGTTGACACTCATTTGGTCAAACAAGGCTTTCGTAACAGTCCAACAAAAAGCACATTGTATGTAAAGAGTGAGGGTGATGTACTTCTCATTGTGGTCCTTTATGTTGATGATTTGCTGATCACTGGACCAAATGAGAGACATATTGCTCAATTTAAGGCTGATTTGAATGCTACTTTCAAGATGAAAGATTTGGGGCTGTTGCATCATTACTTGGGTATACAATTTAAGCAGTGTGATGGTGGTATTGCCTTGTGTCAGAAAAGTTACATAGAGACATTGCTATGTAAGTTTGGACTTGAGGATTGCAAACCTATTGCCACTCCCATGGAAACAGGTTTGAAGTTGAGTCTACATGATGCTGGCAATCTTGCTGATGTCACTCTTTACCAAACTGCTGTTGGCTGCCTCATTTATGTATGCAACACGAGGCCGGATATTCAGTTTGAAGTCTCACAGGTCAGCAGATTTATGCATAGCCCAAGGTCTAAGCATTGGCAGGCTGCCAAGAGGATTTTCCGCTAACTTAGTGGCACTTTACATCTTGGCTTGTTTTATCCCAAGGGGGGATCATTGCCGCCAAACTAACATGCTTTTTCGGACTCAGATTGGGCTGGTTGTTTTGACACACGAGTGTCCACAAGTGGTTTTTGTTTCATGCTTGGCAGTTCATGTATATCATGGTTTAGCAAGAAGCAACCTGCTGTGGCCACTTCGAGTTGTGAGGCTGAGCACAGGGCAGTCTTCATAGCTACGGTTGAGTGTGTATGGCTCAGATGCCTTATGGCTGATTTGGGTGTTGGACAAGACACTGCCAACACTATCTACACTGACAGTCAGAGCGCATTGGCAGTTGCGAGGAACCCAATTTTTCATGCTCGCACAAAGCACATTGAGGTGCATTACCATTATGTCAGGGAAAGGCTCTCAGCAAGAGAGATCAGCTTGGCTTATGTGCCAACACAGGACAACCTTGCAGATCTTTTCACAAAGGCATTGTCTCATGAGAAGCTTGAAGCTTTTCGCAAAGCTTTGGGCTTACTCCCCTTTGTGGATTGATCATGTCCTCAGGGCATGGCACTTCCCTTTACTCATGTGACAGCTCTCGTTCACCGCATCACTCCAGGGGGATTTGTTACCATATACATGTGGTAGTGATGTGTGAACACACTAGGACCGCCGGGGCATTTTTTATCTCTTTAGGAGGTTTTTTCCCCCGTGCATTATATATACGCCCATCACTCTAGGGCTATCTATCTTTCCATTACACACTAAGTAATACACTCTCTATTGTGTGCCTTGAGCTTCCTTCATCTTTTCCAAGCTGTGTGTTTCTCTACAACCCTAATTCCAACAGCGATCGGAGCAAGTAGAGCTACACATTAGGCATGTTAGATTTTAGAAACAGTGACCTGTAAAATCTGACAAGACATCCTACGCGTTTTCTGCACGGAGGGTATTGGGTTGAGATTTGTGGTCAAAGACCTTAGGGATAGAGGCCTTCCAGTGTGTGTAGGATTTCCCTTGAGTTTCGTGAAGTTTCAAGATCGTTTGATGGGCTTTTGGCTTGCGGTAGCATCATAGGAGACTCTCACATTCACAGAACCAATGGCATGTAGATTTGATATCTCTATAGGAAGTAGTCATTAGTCGGTCGAGTAGAGGTTGACACCCTTTGCTTGCTTCCACGCGCCTGTGGGTCGAGCTTCATCCTCAGTTGACATTATATGTTAGGTGAGTTCTCGTTATGCTGACGTCCATAGTGGCGTATCTGCCAACATTGGCGCCGTTGCCGGGGACGAGGGCCCTAGGTAGGTGACCGAGACTAGTCCTTGAGGATAGAGGTCCTTCTAGCTTGCCAGAGTACTATTTTACATTTAGATAGGATCAGAGGCTGGTGGACTCTCTAGGTCTTAGGAGGAGTCTAGGGAGCGTGTGTCTAGCTTGGATCTTCCGTCTGACGTAGTATTAGGTAGTAGTAGGTTGTGGTGTAGAGAGTAGGAGTTGGAGTGGTAGATGTGGTGGTAGGTTGACTTGAGAGTCTGTGTGAGGCCAGGAAGCAACCAAGAGATCAAAATCACCATCTCACATGATGAGTAGGAGTAGGGTAAGTAGGATATCTTGATTGCTAATCTAGAGTACTTTATGCATGTCTTATTTGCTATTGGGCTCATCAGAGAAGTGGAAAATGCTAAGTAGGAAAGACGGTAAATTGTGTTTGGAAGCTGATCTGAAGTCCAAAAGTTTCTGTGATTATTGTTGAGAGCTCTATAGAGCATAGGGAGTACTACTGCCAGAAAAAATTTGCATTTTAAGACAATAGACATCCTACGCATAGGATGTATCCAGGGCACTTTTGGCAAGGAATTTGGGGAAAATGAGGTTACCAATGTGTTCAGAGGGTAGGTCTTACCCTAGTAACATATTGACTTGAGTGTTTTTCCCTATTTTTGCTAACCAAATGCCAAAAGGCGGAGTCAGAAAACGTAAAATTTCAAAAAGGGCTTAAATTGAGTGATTTTTGCATGGTTTTGCAATTGTGAAGCATACTTGCACTTGTTGAGAGCATAAGGAAGCATCAGGGACACTTAAGTCTGAAAAAATAAGCAGTAGACATCCTACGCATAGGATGTCTACAGGGTGATCTAGGCATTTTTTTTGAAAATCTGAGGTTACCTGTGTGTTTAGAAGGTAGGTTCTACCCTATTTTCACCTGGAAAGTGGAAATTTGACCAAATTTTGACATATTAAAGCCAAAAGACGAGAATTGCCAAACATCTTACCCAAATTGTGTCCGAGGCCTAATTTTGAGACCAAACCATAGGATGACTCCATAGGCATGTTCTAAATGTTGTATTGAGTGCATGTGATAAATTTCATCTCATTTGGGTCAGTGAAAGTGAAGATTGAACGGACTTTAGCGTTTTTGGATGGACTTTTGACTTTTCCCTAGGAGAGGGGCTAGTGAGCCGTAAGCGAGGTCATCGGCTAGAGTCAACCCAGGCTTTAGAACAGACCGCTCAAATCGACCTAGAGCGGACACGAGTGCATGTGAGATTTTCATCATTGGGAAGCTGAAATTTGAAACCAGATTCGGTCTCTAGGCCTTCTAATTGACCATTAAAGACTGCTAAGTTAGCAGATTGAAATTATCTTTTGGGAAAACCATTGGTCACCCGTTGAAAGGTGTAAAAGCAAACCGCGGCCTAGTGTAAAATTGAGAGTCACTTCCGAGCCCACGGAACAAGTGTTGCCGTCAAAGGAACATCAAGAATTTTTGCATTCATTCTGAAAAAGTTTTCCAGCTAAATAGAATTTTGCAGATTGTGTGCTAAAGTGAACACAGGTTAGCTCGACTCAAGAATCGCTACTAAGGGAGCAATCGTTGCAGTATAGTGGTAAGTTGCATAACTTATCCCAGTGCTTCCAATAGATCAAGGCCTGCTAAAAAGATCTAGGTAAAGCAAGCAGCCAGACAAGTCAGTATCAGCCTTGGAAAGCAAGGGAGCTAAGAAGTTCAAGCAGTGCAAGCAAAGCCCAGTTCAGAAAACTCAGAGATTAAGGCATCCACAAAAGCTGAAGGACCTCAAACGAAAAAGACCGACACAAGGGTGCTAATAATTTTTATTAGCATTGAGGCAAGAAATTAGAGCTATCACTGAACAGGTACAACAAGGGAGTCAAGATGAAAGCAATGGTGTCTCAAAGGAATCAGACCAGCCGAGACAAAGCTTCAAGTACATCCACAGAAATTACAAGAGAGCAAATTTGGATCTATCTGATTGGCCACTACAAAGGACTTGGCATGCTATGAGGATGTCAATCCGAATTTGTACATCAAGACAAAGAAAGATACAGAGGAAACTCGGACATCTCAACATGTGGAAGTTGAAACAGTGAAGAATGTACTACACCCACATGCAGATTTCATGGAAGACTGTCAGGGATCAATTTACATGAGGCACGGAAAATACATCGACAATGAGATAGAAATGTTGTACAAGGATCAAGTTACAGAACTCTACGCATATCCTCCAAGTAGTTTTCTGTACAAAGCAAAAGATGGAAAACGGAAAATTGGTACCCTCTATGGAGACGAAGACGGTCGATACTACAGGGCCGTCACAAGTCATGGAGTTCCTGTAGAAAACAATCATTATTTTGCAGCAGAAGCGTTTGGCTCAAGAGGAGAAGACTACATGTCTAAATGTGGTAATGTATACCATCTCATCATGGGTTTACCTCTAACTACGCACCTGGAAGAATTGACACCTGCAGCTGTCACTACACAAATGAGTGACACACCACATGACACACAACAAGGCACAACACAAGACACCACACGGAAAGAAACGGCACAAGTCTTGTGCACCGCACCAACACAAGACAAAGCACAAACACACCAAATTGCACAAATAGGGAATACGCCGGAAGTATCACCTATGAAGATAGCACAACTTCAAAAAGAACTAGCTCGGTCTCAAGAGCTACTTAACAAAGCACAAGAAGTCATATCATCAGGCATTAAATAGATGCCAACATCAGATATGGAACCCTCTCATATGGGGGGAATTCAAACTCAACAAAGAGACCCTATCTCTTCAAGAGTGGGATTAAGAAGTCCAATTCTACAAGAAGCAGTGTCCTTTTCAGGGGCCCAAGTGAAATTTCAAGAAGCATTGGAAGATGCCGAGCTGGAGAAGAGACCACCGGAAATTCACAATGCCAAATGTAGAAGGTCAGGTCAAGATGTCATTGTGGTCGACAAATACGGTAGGCACTATGAAATAGCCGATGTGAAAAATATGGATGAGTTTAGAATTTGTGGGCAACCTATAAGTCACATACTTGGACCCCATCCAAAAGCACCATCCAAGGAAACGGAAAACAAAGATTTGGTTTGATCTTCACCCTCGGTGCAAACCTCGCCAAAATCAACTCGGAAACATAGCCCTAAGGCTATGCAGAGGCCCCACGTCAAAGACCATATGCTGATGGAGGAATTAGAATTACGACTGCTAGAAAGCATGGATAGTGATTTGATCTTGTATGCAAACAATAATGGAAGCTATTTTCAGCTTCTCAAGGACAGGACGATGGAGGATAAAGAGATGAAGCCAGTGGATACACCTAGGTCAGTCGTAATCTACAGGTTCATGCATGCAAAGAAGAGGTCATATCTGTATCTAGATACCACAGGAAACCATTATCAACAGTATTATGGAGAGTTTCCTCGTCCAAAGGGTGCACATGTTGAGATAGCGACATATTGCAACCAATGTGCCATTGGTCATTTAGTGAAGGACTGCCCAACAAAGCTCTACATGGAAAAGAAGAAGCAACAAGCCAAAAGAAAAGTTCAAACAGTGACAACAAGGGAACGGGAGCAAGAATCCCCAACCAGATCTCCGAAAAAGAAGCAGATCTTGTTGCAGAGCACAAAAGATAGGCTCAAAACACAATTGCTTGAAGTCAAGGGTGTCAATGACATTATCATAGAGAATCAGGCTTTCAAAAAAGATCAATTGAAGCAGCTGATTCAAGATAGATTAAAGAACCTCAGTGAGGACAAGTCAAAGCATCCACAAGGTGATGAAGATGAAGCTCGCAGTTCAAGGTTCGAGAGCAAAAAAAGCAAAGATTCTGAAGATGGTAAGCAAACCCAAGAAGTCGTGGAAGAGGTAACAACAAAACTTAGTGTCACCTCACGAGACAAAGACATGCAAGTTGAATCAATGGATGAAGCTGAAATTCTATAAGAGAATTCCTCTACTGTAGACTCTACAAGACTGGATAGATTTCTGTGTCACTCGGAACAAGCATAAGAAAGTCACCTTAGTGCACATCAGACATAGGATCAAACTCTTCCCTTGGCCTATCTCGTTGAGGCCCACAAAAATGATCGTTCAACTCTTCAAGGCCTAGGAATCTTTCTGCTCCTTGTTGCAAATTCATTGTAGTGCTTTGTAGTGAGAATATTCTTGAGTTTTTGCCAAAACATTTCATACAAGACTCCCTCTGATATGATTGCTTTTCAATCTCTTCAATTACCTTACTCCAATAATCTATCACGGGTCTATAATATCGCGGAATACTTGAACCATTCCCTAAATTTTTCCAAAATTTATATAGTTCTTTAGCCCCAAAATGACTTCTTCGTGGGCCTTGACATACTCCGCCATTTGTACTAGAGGTGGATCTCCATGTGGTAACATTGGCTTGCCTTCTGTGTCTGTTTTCCAAAGGCGAATACTTCCACTCCAACTTGATACACCTACATTGCCTTATATTGCATCATTGGTGTCTCATCCTGCATAAAGAACCTGAACTGAAGCGGTTTGGAATGTCCAACAAGTATGTCTTGTCCATCACAAAGATAGCCATCACAATATTGCTTGAAATCGGGGATCTTTGTGAGAAAAAAGGAGCTGGAGATGAAGATGAGCTGTTTCGTAATGTATCCTCAAATGTGGCAAAGTATAGGTTTGTGTAACTATCAGCTTCTCTAAAAACCTACTAAACATGGCGTCTATGTCCTCATGTGTAGCCCAACCATAAAAATCCCAGCTGGATGGTTTTGAAAACACCCCTTGCAACAAGCATTGACAAATAGGCAAATAAGTATCGATTTTTGTTTTCCCCTACACAATTATCCAATTGTAGCAACAAGTTCTCTGGCAATCTGCGAAATGTTGACCCCAATTCCTCTTCTGCAATTTTGACGACTGCACAATGGGCTCTTTTCCATCACTCAAGTTATGGTAGTCCAAAGCATCCCTTGAGTTCAAAGCATGTAGTAGTGAAATATTGCTCCTTGGAAGTCCATTTGTTACTAGATCACCAGAGGATGCTTATCTATCCTCTCTAGGTTATGTAAACAATTAGCAATTGAGCCAATTGTAAGATTTGATCAGCTGGCCACAAACCATCAAGACAAAGTGTCGTAATGACCTTCTCCATGTCCATGAGTGATCATGCCAATCAATGCCACCTGCAGATTATATCCTGAATCCACACCCTTGGGAACAATGCGTAATCTAGGAATGGCAGTTTCTTTTGATCCATCTTATCATGATTATGCATACATATTTTTGTGGTTGAGTTTCTGAATACGTGCGCCATGCATAATATAGGCTTTGCAACTCTTTTGTTGTGCCATGTGAACTTCTCTCTCCTCAAGAGAAGAGCTCTCTCTCAAGAGAAGGTTTAGCTTCTAACCTTGCCTTGATTGAGCTACAAAATTGCACTTAGAGAACTCACTCGTCTTTGTTAAAGTGACATGTGGGTACTCTTTGTTCCAAATTCTACCAAAAAAGATTGGGATAGCTTCTTCTCATAGCCATTTGGTCAAGTGTCGTGTTGATTTCACATAAAATATCCACTTGTTTGTATGTTGATGGAATCACCAATTGAGTCTCTCTTGAGCCATCTAGCAGTGTTCTACTTCTATGTGGCATCTTCTCAGAGTTGTTTTCCACAAACTCATTTAGTAGTGCTCTTGCTAAACTAGTATGTTGAAGTCCCCTTCTCAATGTACATGTGTTCCCATGTACATATTGGCGCACACCATTTTCAAAGTTCTCCTTGTATCGATAAAATGATGTCTTGGTATTCCATGTAGCTCATACCATGCTCTACAAAAACAATAGAGCCATTTAGCCTGAATTGGTATCGTGACTTCTCATCTTTCTGATAACATATAGAAAGAACATCATAAACAGAATTAGTGCGTGATTTTGAGACTCTCCCCAAAACTGTTGTCGTAACCTTGTCACCATATCACGATCTGCAAACTGGCAACATTTTTGTGCACAACAATCAATGCATGATACCCTTTGAATTGATTTGTTTGAAAGGTAAAAAGTCGAAGCTGGTGCTGCTTTTGATTTTTGAGTCTGTTCATGAAAGTGTATCGTCTCTTCCTGACAACTGGACAACATTACTCCCATCAAGTTTTTTTCCAACATTGTCATCGTTGGATACATCCTCATATGTAGCATGCATGCCATCAACAGAACAAATCATTGTAATGGGCTCCCATTCAACATTGTTGTCTGCTTGATGGGGCCACTTATCAAAGTGATCTACCCACTTCAACACATCATCAATGCTTGCATTTTCTCTCTTCAATACCCACACCCACACAATCAGGACCAAGTTCCTGAAAGTTGACATAATCATGTGGAAATACATATAAGATGGTCCCTTCATTCATGGTTTGCATCATTGTGTCATCTTTTAAAAGGACCCTCTGATTTCTCCAAGACTCTCGAATCATTGCTTCAAATTCTGGGCTTGTCATAGGTATTGCATCTGTAACTAGAGGATCAGAATGATCATGTTCTTCATCACCATTGTAGCTTTCCTGTGGATCAATTAAGTTCCCATTTAATACAAAAGATTGCAAAAGAAGCTTTGACCATCGAACAGCACTCCATAATGAGCCTTGGAGAGATGAAGTATCCATTGTAGGAAAAGGTAGGACCACATCCTTCAAGCATTCCTCCACTAGTATGGAGACATTTCCTTGCCCTATCTTTGTACCACCACAAGTGGAATCTGGATCTGTTCTACACACACAGCCAATACCAACAATTTCATTGTCAAGTATCATATGTACTTTCTCCCCAGATTCAAAGTCCATCCTGTAAGTGAAAAAGATTACATTGTTAAATCCATAGTTATAGAAAAATACTCTTCAAACAAAAAATCATGCTACAACATGGAAAAGGTTTGCATAGGTTGGACAAGTGGTGAACCTTGAGACCAAATCCTCCTTGCTATATTAATGGAAGCAAGGTTGGAAATTATGGTGGATCTTGAAACCAAAGCATCCTTGCTAATTAGAGCATAGGTTGGACAAGTGGTGGACCTAGTTGTAATACCCACTGCCACCTATCAACTACTATAGGACTATGCTTTCCAATGTCCAAGTATCCCTTGAGGCTTTCAAGGTGAACACGTGGTGGACCTTGAAACAAAAATCCCCTTTCTATATCAGAGCATAGCTTGGACAAGTGGTGGACCTAGTTATAATGCCCAATATCCAAGGTGAAATACCTTAGGACCTTGCTACCTTGCTTGCCAATGTTTACGTAGCCCCTCATTTATTTAATGGAAGTAAGGTTGGACAAGTGGTGGACCTTGAAACAAAGCCTCTTTGCTATATGAGAGCATAGGTTGGGACCTAGTTGTAATACCCACTGCCACCTATCAACTACTATAGGACTAGCCATTGTGCGAAAGAATTAAATCGGACCCTCCAATCCGCCATGTGTGGCCGCCCTTGAGAAGACAAGTCCGCTTTTGAATTCGGCCACCAGCCATTGAATTCAGCCACCAGCCACCGGCCATTGACTTTCGACCACCGGCCATCGGCATTGACTACCGACCACGGCCAACCGACCGGTTGTTTTCCGACCACTTTCCGGCCGCCGTCCGGCCATAATATTCGGCGCGAAAAAAAAGTCTCGGGGGCCTCCGCCCCCGAGGCCTTTAAAGTTGACCCTGATTCTTGTCCCGTGAAAATTTTGGTTGGTTTCCGGTGAGTGATTTTTCTTCAGCACGATGGCTTCTCCTCATAATGGGGGCCTTACAAACGTTGCATTTTACCATAGAAAATTACACGGGTAAATCAGGCTCCATACTTAACATATGAGAGCATAGGTTGGACCTAGTTGTAATACCCACTGCCACCTATCAACTACTATAGGACTATGCTTTCCAATGTCCAAGTATCCCTTGAGTCTTGCAAGGTTGAACACGTGGTGGACCTTGAAACGAAAATCCCCTTTCTATATCAGACCATAGCTTGGAAAGTGGTGGACCTAGTTATAATGCCCAATATCCAAGGTGAAACACCTTAGGACCTTGCTACCTTGCTTGCCAATGTTTACGTAGCCCCTCATTTCTTTATGGAAGCAAGGTTGGACAAGTGGTGGACCTTGAAACTAAAGCCGCTTTGCTATATGAGAGCATAGGTTGGACCTAGTTGTAATACCCACTGCCACCTATCAACTACTATAGGACTATGCTTTCCAATTTCAAGTATCCCTTGAGTCTTGCAAGGTTGAACACGTGGTGGACCTTGAAACGAAAATCCCCTTTCTATATCAGAGCATAGCTTGGAGAAGTGGTGGACCTAGTTATAATGCCCAATATCCAAGGTGAAATACTTAGGACCTTTCTACCTTGCTTGCCAATGTTTACGTAGCCCCTCATTTCTTTAATGGAAGCAAGGTTGGACAAGTGGTGGACCTTGAAACCAAGCCTCTTTGCTATATCAGAGCATAGGTTGGACTAGTGTTATACCCACTGCCACCTATCAACTACTATAGACTATGCTTTCCAATGTCCAAGTATCCCTTGAGTCTTGCAAGGTTGAACACGTGGTGGAATTATTGAAACCAAAATCCCTTTCTATATCAGAGCATATCTTGGACAATTGGTGGACCTAGTTATAATGCCCCTCCTTTCTTTAATGGAAGAAAGGTTGGAAAAGTGGTGAATCTTGAAACCCAAACCCTTTGGCTATATATAGAGGATAGCTTGGACAAGTGGTGGGCTTAGTTTGTTAGTATCCAATGTCCAAGGTCCAAGTGAACTATGTAAAGACCTTACTTCCAAAAACAAAGTCGTACAAGTGGTTCTCCTTCAAACCAAAAACGTCCTTAGTGTATTAGAACATAGCTTGGAGAAGTCGTGGACTAGTTGTAATGGTGAATGTCCAAAGCAAACTATTATAGGACCTTGCTTCCCAAATCAAGTTTGGACAAGTGGTGGATCTTGAAACCAAAACCCCCTTACTGTATTAGAGCATAGCTTAGATAAGTGGTGGACCTAGCTGCCATGGAAATGTTCAATGTGAACTGCTACAGGACCTTGCTATTAAATGTCTAAGTAGAGCTAGCTTCATTAATGGAATCAAGGTTGGGAAAGTGGTGCATCTTGAACCAAAAGACCCTTTATTGTATTAGAGCATAGCTTGGACAAGTGAGGGACCTAGTTTTAATGTGTGATGTCCAAAGAAAAGTATTACAAGACCTTGCTTTCCAATATTTGAATTGGTCAAGTGGTTAAAACTAAGTATAAAACTTTGACCATTTTCTTCTCGAATTGCCAAAAAGCTAGTTTTAGACACCCCTAAATGAAAATGGTTTAGGGTGGCCTTAAGCAACGTTTTTTTCAAAGACTTGAACAAAAGGGTTGCCGAAGAGTAATGAAAATTTATTATGGCTTGAAGTTCCTGAGTATGTGAAAACAAGCCTAGGTTTTCCACGAGGCAAAAGGTGACATAATAAGAAACATTGGAAACTTAGGATTGACCATGTGGCCTAAACTTTGGCAAGTGAAGTGGTGGCCAAGTTTTGTGGCACAGTGTGCACTTGGTCTATATGTGTTGACCACTTGGCTAAATCTAGGACCATAAGGCCAAACCTTGGCACCTTAAATATAGTATGGGACATAATCTAGAACTGCTATAGTAAATTAGTAGTATAGTTAATATGTTAATATTTGTATTATATTTAAGTATATGCTAAATATAATTTATGTTCAAAATTTCACTAATGAAGAATGTTCCCATTTAGCACTCCAGATGCGGGGTCTTAGGGCAATGCCACAATGGGGTGATAAGGCAGCGCTTCCACGTGAGGTTTGGGGGTAGCGCTCTTGATGGGGATGTGGAATATAGCGCTCTCGATGGCGGGGCTTGGGAGGCTGATTTTGGGATATTGTTCCGGGTGGGGTCCGGGCAGCGCCCCGGCGGGGGTCAAAGGCGGCGGCAGTGGATTAAGTGAATTCATAGTATAGAGTTACACATGTTTGCATATTTTCACCATGATTTCTTTCATTTTGGCTGTGTGAATTGGTTAATGTTTTATATTGCTTTTGTTTTTTTAATCCTATGATAAAACATGGACTTGTAGCATACGTGGCATTCTAATAAACCCTATCAAGATTAGGCACAGAGAGAGCACGAGCAACGCACACAGAGAAAGCAGGCGAGCAGCAAACACACAGAAAGCGCACACGGATCGCACACAGTTGGAGTATACGCGCACGTAGAGGAGCAAGCGCGGCATCGTACACAACAAACAGGTGGAGCACATAGGATTGAAAGTTCGCGCACAAGATAAAGAAACAGCAGCGTACGCAACGCTTTCCAGAAGGGCAGGATCGGGCATAGCTTTGTCACACCTCACGAATAGAGAAAAAATAGGTATTTCTCTCTCTCTCACTCTCTGTCTTTCTCCATATAGAGAAGATGGTTCTCTGTAACTCTTCTTGCACACACACTCTCTCGTCAAAAGACAGAGATACGTAGTTTAAAAATATCCCCGCACACATACACATTTTCCTACACATCGTCTTCCTCTCTTGCACATACATAACCACAGTGAAATCTGTTATCTTGTTGTCTCTCTCTTGAAAATACATGCACATATTCCACACATCGTCTTCCTCAATTCCACATACATAACCACAGTGAAATCTGTTATCTTGTTTGTCTCTCTCTTGAAAATACGTGCACATATTCCGATACATCGTCTTCCTCTCTTCCACATACATAAACACAGTGAAATCTATTATCTTTCTCTCTCTCTCTCTCTAGAAAACAGGTTTATTTCTCTCTCTCTCTCTTCTTTATCTATCTATCTCTGTATCTTGCTATCTCTCTCTTGAAAAATACATGCTCATGTATGTGTGCGTCTGTGTTATCTATGTGTATGTATGTATATTTGTGTTATTTCATTGTAATACTCATACATAATGCAGATACACAATTACACTTAATTACGATATGCACACATAGTATATATACATACATAAATATCACAAATAACTAACACATTGTAATACTAGTAAACTTGAATGGAAGACTTACTTGCGTGATCTGTTAAAGTCGATTCTTGTAGCGAGTTCTGGATGTATGCTGAGCTGATTTTCCTCTAATCCATTTGTAGATATGATTGTAACTTCTGTTTCTCAAAAATAGTAGTGTTGTTTAGTGATACACCTAATGGACATAAATGATTGAAACTAGGACATGTAGACCAAAAATACGTGTATTTCTTTGGATGAATATATACACTTTTTGGTGACACTTACCACAAGTGGTGGACCTTGAGACCAGTGGACTATAAGGACTCCAAACAATACCTTGTACACTCAATCCTTCTTGGTATCTAGGTTGGACAAGTGGTGGACCTTGTTCAAATTCTCTAACCACTCTCTCTAACATGGTGACATAATTTAGGTGTGATAAATTCATATCTATGCAAACTAATATCAGTTTAGGCTTGTTAATTTGAATTTGTTTGAATTTATGTACAATATAATGATTTGAGGTTTGCATATTTGAATTTAGGTGGTATAATGGATATCTTTTTGTGGTAAATTTGAATTTAAAATCAATTTCGCGTGGAATATTTTAAATTTAAGTGGTAAAATTTAAATTTTTATAAAAAAGTTTGAATTTTAAAATTTGGGCGGGATATTTTAAAATTTAGGCGGGGATATTTAAAATTTGGGAGGGATATTTTAAATTTAGGCAATCAGATTTTGAATTTTAAATTTAGGCGGGAAGGTTTTGAATTTATAGCGAGATCTCCCTTACATAAGAGAGTATAGGTTGGACAAGTGGTGGACCTTAAAGCTACAGCATCCATGCTACTGGACATGATAGGTAGGGAATCTAGTTGAATATTGTATGTATAATATATATGTAATAGATCTAGCTTGGACAAGTGGTGGACCTTGGAGCAAAACCCCATGTAAAACATATCATGCACATTCCAAGTGGTGAGAAAAAATATCATTTAAGATATAGCCTTATAGGTTGGACAAGTGGTGGACCTTAACACCAAGATATTCTTAATGTAATTACATAGAGTGGAAAGCTGGTGAATCTTGAGACCAAACCATGCTACTAGCAATAATAGCTTGGACAAGTGGTGGACCTTGAAAGTAATCCCCCCATCTACGAAATATCGTGGGTTTAAGGTATTTTGATGGAGAGCCTAGCATCTTGGAGACTTGGTGCACCTTGCTTCTCTTCATGTTTCAATGGAGCCTATCTTGGACAAATGGTGGAGCATCCTTCTCTCCATGTTTCATTGGAGCCTAGCTTGGACAAGTGGTGGACCTTTGCTTTTCTCTATGATTCAAGTGGTGGACCTTGGACCAAAACCCCCATGTAAAACTATCATGGTCACTCCAAGTGGTGAGAAAGAATAACCTTTAACATATAGCCTTATATTGACAAGTGGTGGATCTTAACACCATATCTTAATATATGACATGGACCTTGAAAAAGTGGTGAATTGGACCTTCCTTCTCTCCATGTTTCAATGGAGGCTTAGCTTAGGGACAATGTGGTGACCTTTGTTTCTCTATGTTTCAATAGAGTTAGCTTGGACAAGTGGTGGACCCTTGGAACCAATCTCCCATGGTAAGAACCTACATGGTATTCCAAGTGGTAAGACAGTTAAACCTTTAAGATGTAGGCCTATAGGTTGACAAGTGGTGGACTTAACACCTACATATTTTAATATAATGAATGGAGTGGGAAAAGTGGTGAATCTTGAGACCAAACACTCATTGCTTCACGTTAATAGGTTGGACAAGTGGTTGGACCCTCATGTACGAAATATCGTGTGTTTAAGGTTTTCAATGGAGCCTTGCATCTTGGAAGACATGGTGAAGCTTGCTTCTCTGTCATGTTTCAATGGAGCCTATCTTGGACAAAATGGTTGCGAGAGCTTCTCTCCATGTTTCAATGGAGCCTAGCTTGGTCAAGTGGTGGACCTGTGCTTCTCTCTATGTTTCAATAGAGTTTGCTTGGACAAGTGGTGGACCTTGGAACCAAACCACCATGTAAAAACCTTATCATGGTCACTCCAAGTGTTAGAAAGAATAACCTTTAAGATATAGCCTTATAGGTTGGAAAGTGGTGGACCTTAACACCCACATATTCTTAATATAATGACATAGAGTGGAAAAGTGGTGAATCTTGAGACAAAACCACTCATGCTACTAGCGATAATAGCTTGGAAAGTATCGGCCTTGAATGTAAACCCCCCATGTACGAAATATCCTGGGTTTAAGGTATTTCGATGGAGCCTAGCATCTTGGGAGACATGGTGCAGCTTGCTTCTCTTCATTTTTCGATGGAGCCTATCTTGGACAAATGGTGGAGCATCCTTCTCTCCATGTTTCAATGGACCCTAGCTTGGACAAGTGGTGGACTTTTGCTTCTCTCTATGTTTCAATAGAGTTTGCTTGGACAAGTGGTGGACCTTGGAACTCAAACCCCCATGTAAAACTATCAGTCATCCAAGTGGGTAGAAAGAATAACCTTTAAATATAGCCTTATTGGTTGGACAAGTGTGGTGACCTTAACACCCCACATATTTAAATATAATGACATAGAGTGAAAATTTGGTGAATTTGAGACAAACCACTTCATTTGATACTAGCGTAATATTGTGGGATAAGTGGGTGGAAACTTGAATGTAATCCCGTCATGTTTCAATAGACTATCTTTGAAAAAATGGTGGAGCATCGTTCTCTCCATCTTTCAATGGAGCCTAGCTTGGAAAAGTAGTGGACCTTTGTTTCTCTCTTTGTTTCAATAGAGTTAGCTGGACAAGTGGTGGACCTTGGAAACCAAACCCCCATGTAAAACCTTTCTTGTTTTCACTCCAGTGGTGAGAAAGAATTACCTTTAATGATTTATCTTTATAGGTGGACAAGTGGTGGACCTTAACACCCAGATATTCTTAATATAATGGCATAGAGTGTAAAAAGTGGTGAATCTTGAGAGCAAACACTCATGGCTACTAGCGATTATAGGTTCGACAAGTGGTGGACCTTGAATGTAAAACCCCCATCTACGACATTTCGTGGGTTAAGGTATTTTGATGGAAGCCTAGCAGCTTGGAGACATGGGGCACCTTGCTTCTCTTCATGTTTCATTGGAGCCTATCTTGGACAAATGGTGGAGCATCCTTCTCTCCATGTTTCAATAGACCCTAGCTTGGACAAGTGGTGGACTTTGCTTCTCTCTATGTTTCAATAGAGTTAGCTTGGACAAGTGGTGGACCTTGGAACCAAACACCAATCTAAAACCTATAATGGTCACTCCAAGTCGTGGTAGAAAGAATAACCTTTAAGATATAGCCTTATAGGTTGGACAAGTGGTGGACCCTTAACACCCTGATATCCTTAATATAATGACATAGAGTGAAAAGTGGTGTATCTTGAGACAAACCATATGCCTACTAGCGGTAATAGCTTGGACAAGTGGTGGACTTGAATGTAACCCCCCATGTTTCAATAGTGATAGCTTCGAGAAATGATGGTGCATCCTTCTCTCCATGTTCAATGGAGCCTTGCTTGGACAAGTGGTGAAACCTTTGCTTCTCTTTATATTCAATAGAGTTAGCTTGGACAAGTGGTGGACCTTGGAACCAAACCCCATGTAAAACCTATCATGGTCACTCCATAGTGGTAGATAAGAATAACCTTTAAGATGTAGCCTTATAGGTTGGACAAGTGGTGGACCTTAACACCCACTTATTCTTAATATAATGACATAGAGTGGAAAAGTGGGTGAATCTTGAGACCAAACCATAGGCTACTAGCAATAATAGCTTGGACAAGTGTTGGAACTTGAATGTAACCCCTTCATCTACGACATATTATGGGTTTAATGTTTTTTCAATGGAGCTAGCATCTTGGAGACTGGTGCACCTTGTTTCTCGTCATGTTTCAATGGAGCCTATCTTGGACAAAATGGTGGAGCATCCTTCTCTCCATGTTTCAAATGGATCCTAACTTGGACAAGTGGTGGAACTTTGTTCTCTCTCTGTTTCATAAAGTTAGCTTGGACAAGTGGTGGACCTGGAACCAATACCCCCATATATAACCTTTCATGGTCACTCAAGGTGGTAAGAAAGAATAACCTTTAAGATATTTAGACTTATAGGTTGGACATGTGGTGGACCTGAATGTAAAAACCCCCATCTTTGAAATATCGTGGGTTTAAGGTATTTCGATGGAGCCTAGCATCTTGGAGACATGTGCACCTTGCTTCTCTTCATGTTTCAATGGAGCCTATCTTGGACAAATGGTGGAGCATCCTTCTCTCCATGTTTCAATGGACCCTAGCTTGGACAAGTGGTGGACCTTTGCTTATCTCTCTATGTTCAATAGAGTTAGCTTGGACAAGTGGTGGACCTTGGAACCAAACCCCATGTAAAACCTATCATGGTCACTCCAAGTGTGAGAAAGAATAACCTTTAAGATATAGCCTTATAGGTGGGACAAGTGGTGGACCTTACACCCAAATTTTTAATATAATGACATAGAGTGAAAAGTGGTGAATCTTGAGACAAAACCACTCCTCTATAGCGGTAATAGCTTGGAAAAAAGTGGGGGACCTTGAACCTAAAACCCCCCATGTTTCAATAGAGCCTAGCTTGGACAAATGGTGGAGCATCCTTCTCTCCATGTTTCAATGGAGCCTAGCTTGGACAAGTGGTGGACCTTTGTTTCTTCTATGTTTCAATAGAGTTAGCTTGACAAGTGGTGGACCTTGGAACCAAACCCCATGTAAAACTATCATGGTCACTCCAAGTGGTAAGAAAAAGAATAACCTTTAAGATGTAAGCCTTATAGTTGGACAAGTGGTGGACCTTAACAACCCACATATTCTTAATATAATGACATAGAGTGGAAAAGTGGTGAATCTTGAGACCAAACCACTCGGCTACTAGCAATAATATCTTGGACAAGTGGTGGACCTTGAATGTAAACCCTCATCTACGAAATATCGTGGGTTTAATGTATTTCGATGGAGGCCTAGCATCTTGGAGACATCTGTGCAGCTTGCTTCTCGTCATGTTTCAATGGAGCCTATCTTGGACAAATGGTGGAGCATCCTTCTCTCCATGTTTCAATGGAGCCTAGCTTGGACAAGTGGTGGACCTTTGCTTCTCTCTATGTTTCAATAGAGTTAGCTTGGACAAGTGGTGGACCTTGGAACCAAACCCCATGTAAAACCTATCATGGTCACTCCAAGTGGTAGAAAGAATAACCTTTAGATGTAGCCTTATAGGTTGGACATGTGGTGGACCTTAACACCCACTTATTCTTAATATATGACATAGAGTGAAAAAGTGGTGAATTGAGACCAAACCACTCAGGCTACTACCAATAATAGCTTGGACAAGTTTTGGACCTTGAATGTTAACCCCTCATCTACGACATATCATGGGTTTAATGTTTTTCGTTGGAGCCTAGATCTTGGAGACATGGTGCAGCTTGCTTCTCGTCATGTTTCAATGGAGCCTATCTTGGACAAATGGTGGAGCATCCTTCTCTCCATGTTTCAATGGAGCCTAGCTTGGACAAGTGGTGGACCTTTGCTTCTCTCTATGTTTCAATAGAGTTAGCTTGGACAAGTGGTGGACCTTGGAACCAAACCCCCATGTAAAACCTATCATGGTCACTCCAAGTGGTAAGAAAGAATAACCTTTAAGATGTATAGCCTTATAGGTTGGACAAGTGGTGGACCTTAACACCCACATATTCTTAATATAATGACATAGAGTGGAAAGTGGTGAATCTTGAGACAAACCACTCATGCTACTAGCAATAATAGCTTGGACAAGTGTTGGACCTTGTATGTAAACCCCATCTACGAAATATCGTGGGTTTAAGGTTTTCGATGAAGCCTAGCATCTTGGAGACATGGTGCAGCTTGCTTCTCTTCATGTTTCAATGGAGCCTATCTTGGACAAATGGTGGATCATCCTTCTCTCCATGTTTCAATGGAGCCTAGCTTGGACAAGTGGTGGACCTTTGCTTCTCTCTATGTTTCAATAGAGTTAGCTTGGACAAGTGGTGGACCTTGGAACCAACCCCCATGTAAAACCTATCATGGTCACTCCACGTGGTGAGAAAGAATAACCTTTAAGATATAGCCTTATAGGTTGGACAAGTGGTGGACCTTAACACCACATATTCTTAATATAATGACATTGAGTGGCAAAGTGGTGAATCTTGAGACCAAAACCACTCATGCTACTAGCGATAATAGCTTGGACAAGTGGTGGACCTTGAATGTAAACCCCCATGTACGAAAATATCATGGGTTTATGTATTTCGATGGAGCCTAGCATCTTGGAGACATGGTGCAGCTTGCTTCTCTTCATGTTTCAATGGAGCCTATCTTGGACAAATGGTGGAGCTTCTTCTCTCCATGTTTCAATGGAGCCTAGCTTGGACAAGTGGTGGACTTTTTTCTCTCTATGTTTCAATAGAGTTAGCTTGGACAAGTGGTGGACCTTGTAACCAAACCCCCATGTAAAACCTATCATGGTCACTCCAAGTGGTGAGAAAGAATAACCTTTAAGATATAGCCTTATAGGTTGGACAAGTGGTGGACCTTAACACCCAGATATTCTTAATATATGACATAGAGTGAAAAGTGGTGAATCTTGAGACCAAACCACTCATGCTACTAGAGATAATAGCTTGGACAAGTGGTGGACCTTTGAATGTAAACCCCCATCTACGAAATATAATGGGTTTAAGTATTTCAATGGAGCCTAGCATCTTGGAGACATGGTGCAGCTTGCTTCTCTTCATGTTTTAATGGAGCCTATCTTGGACAAATGGGGGAGCATCCTTCTCTCCATGTTTCAATGGACCCTAGCTTGGACAAGTGGTGGACCTTTGCTTCTCTCTATGTTTCAATAGAGTTAGCTTGGACAAGTGGTGGACCTTGGAACCAAACCCCCATGTAAAACCTATCATGGTCACTCCAAGTGGTGATAACTTTATACCAGCCTTATAGGTTGGACAAGTGGTGGACCTTAACACCCAGATATTCTTAATATAACAACAGATGGAAAAGTGGTGAATCTTGAGACAAACCACTCATGCTACTAAGGATAATAGCTTGGACAAGTGGTGGACCTTGAATGTAAACCCCCATGTACGAAAATATCATGGGTTTAAGGTATTTCGATGGAGCCTAGCATCTTGGAGAACATGGTGCAGCTTGCTTCTCTTCATGTTTCAATGGAGCCTATCTTTGACAAATGGTGGAGCATCCTTCTCTCCATGTTTCAATGGAGCCTAGCTTGGACAAGTGGTGGACCTTTGCTTCTCTCTATGTTTCAATAGATTAGCTTGGACAAGTGGTGGGCCTTGGAACAAAACCCCATGTAAAACCTATCATGGTCACTCCAAGTGGTGAGAAAGAATAACTTTTAAGATATAGCCTTATAGGTTGGACAAGTGGTGGACCTTAACACCCAGATATTCTTAATATAATGACATAGAGTGGAAAAGTGGTGAATCTTGAGACCAAACCACTCAGGCTACTAGAATAATAGCTTGGACAAGTGTGTGGACCTTGAATGTAAACCCCCATGTACGAAATATCATGGGTTTAAGGTATTTCGATGGGATAGCATCTTGGAGACATGGTGCAGCTTGCTTCTCGTCATGTTTCAATGGAGCGTATCTTGGACAAATGGTGTGGAGCATCCTTCTCTCCATGTTTCAATGGAGCCTAGCTTGGACAAGTGGTGGACCTTTGCTTCTCTCTATGTTTCAATAGAGTTTTCTTGGACAAGTGGTGGACTTGGAACCAAACCCCATGTAAAACCTATCATGGTCACTCCAAGTGGTAAGAAAGAATACCTTTAAGATATAGACTTATAGGTTGGACAAGTGGTGGACCTTAACACCCACATATTCTTAATATAATGACATAGAGTGGAAAAGTGGTGAATCTTGAGACAAAGCCACTCATGCTACTAGCGATAATAGCTTGGACAAGTATGGCCTTGAATGTAAACCCCCCATGTACAAAATATCCTGGGTTTAAGGTTTTGGATGGAGCCTAGCATCTTGGAGACATGGTGCAGCTTGCTTCTCTTCATGTTTCGATGGAGCCTATCTTGGACAAATGGTGGAGCATCCTTCTCTCCATGTTTCAATGGACCCTAGCTTGGACAAGTGGTGGACCTTTGCTTCTCTCTATGATTCAATAGAGTTTGCTTGGACAAGTGGTGGACCTTGGAACCAAACCCCAATGTAAAACCTATCATGGTCACTCCAAGTGGTGAGAAAGAATAACCTTTAAATATAGCCTTATAGGTTGGACAAGTGGTGGACCTTAACACCAAATATTCTTATATTATGACATAGAGTGAAAAAGTGGTGAATTTTGAGACAAAACCCTCATGCTACTAGCGATAATAGCTGGACAAGTGGTGAACTTGAACGTAAACCCCCCATGTTTCAATAGACCTAGCTTCGACAAATGGTGGAGCATCGTTCTCTCCATGTTTCAATGGAGCCTAGCTTGGACAAGTATGGACCTTTGTTTCTCTCTATGTTTCAATAGAGTTAGCTTGGACAAGTGGTGGACCTTGGAACCAAACCCCATGTAAAACCTATCATGTTCACTCCAAGTGGTGAGAAAGAATAACCTTAATGATATATCCTTATAGGTTGGACAAGTGGTGGACCTTAACACCCAGATATTCTTAATATAATGGCATAGAGTGGAAAAGTGGTGAATCTTGAGAGCAAACTACTCATGCTACTAGCGATAATAGGTTGGACAAGTGGTGGACCTTGAATGTAAACCCCCCATCTACGATATCGTGGGTTTAAGGTATTTAGATGGAGCCTAGCATCTTGGAGACATGGTGCAACTTGCTTCTCTTCATGTTTCAATGGAGCTATCTTGGACAAATGGTGGAGCATCCTTCTCTCCATGTTTCAATGGACCCTAGCTTGGACAAGTGGTGGACCTTTGCTTCTCTCTATGTTTCAATAGAGTTAGCTTGGACAAGTGGTGGACCTTGGAACCAAACCCCAATCTAAAACCTATCATGGTCACTCCAAGTCGTGAGAAAAAATAACCTTTAAGATATAGCCTTATAGGTTGGACAAGTGGTGGACCTTAACACCCAGATATCCTTAATATAATGACATAGAGTGTTAAAGTGGTGAATCTTGAGACAAAACCACTCATGCTACTAGCAGTAATATCTTGGACAAGTGGTGGACCTTGAACGTAAACCCCCCATGTGTCAATAGAGTTAGCTTTGAGAAATAGTGGAGCATCCTTCTCTCCATGTTTCAATGGAGCCTAGCTTAGACAAGTCATGGACCTTTGCTTCTCTCTATAATTCAATAGAGTTAGCTTGGACAACTGGTGGAACTTGAAACCACACCCCCATGTAAAACCTATCATGGTCACTCCAAGTGGTAAGAAAGAATAACCTTTAAGATGTAGCCTTATAGGTTGGACAAGTGGTGGACCTTAACACCCACATATTCTTAATATAATCATAGAGTGGAAAAGTGGTGAATCTTGAGACCAAACCACTCAGGCTACTACCAATAATAGCTTGGACAAGTGTTGGACCTTGAATGTAAACCCCTCATCTACGACATATCGTGGGTTTAATGTTTTTCGATGGAGCCTAGCATCTGGAGACATGGTGCAGCTTGCTTCTTGTCATGTTTCAATGGAGCCTATCTTGGACAAATGGTGGAGCATCCTTCTCTCCATGTTTCAATGGAGCTAGCTTGGACAAGTGGTGGACCTTTGCTTCTCTCTCTGTTTCAATAGAGTTAGCTTGGACAAGTGGTGGGCTTGGAACCAACCCCATGTAAAACCTATCATGGTCACTCCAAGTGGTAAGAAAGAATAACCTTTAAGATATAGATTATAGGTTGGACAAGTGGTGGACCTTGAATGTAAAACCCCCATCTACGAAATATGGGTGGGTTTAAGATATTTAGATGGAGCCTAGCAATCTTAGAGAGATAGTGCACCTTGTCTCTTCATGTTTTCAATGGAGCCTATCTTGGACAAATGGTGGAGCATCCTTCTCTCCATGTTTCAATGGACCCTAGCTTGGACAAGTGGTGGACCTTTGCTTCTCTCTATGTTTCAATAGAGTTAGCTTGGACAAGTGGTGGACCTTGGAACCAAACCCCAATGTAAATTCTATCATGGTCACTCCAAGTCGTTGAGAAAGAATAACCTTTAAGATATAGTCTTATAGGTTGGACAAGTGGTGGACCTTAACACCCAATATTCTTAAAATAATGACATAGAGTGAAAAGTGGTGAATCTTGAGACAAACCACTCATGCTACTAGCGGTAATAGCTTGGAAAAGTGGTGGACTTGAACGTAAAACCCCCCATGTTTCAATAGAGTTAGCTTCGACAAATGGTGGAGCATCCTTCTCTCCATGTTTCAATGGAGCCTAGCTTGGACAAGTGGTGGACCTTTGCTTCTCTCTACGATTCAATAGAGTTAGCTTGGACAAGTGGTGGACCTTGGAACAATACCCCCATGTAAAAACCTATCATGGTCACTCCAAGTGGTATGAAAGAATAACCTTTAAGATATAGCCTTATAGGTTGGACAAGTGGTGGACCTTAACACCCACATATTCTTAATATAATGACATAGAGTGAAAAGTGTGGTGAATCTTGAGACCAAACCACTCTGCTACTACCAATAATAGCTTGGACAAAGTTTTGGACCTTGAATGTAAACCCCTCACCTACGCAAAATATCATGGGTTTAATCTTTTTTTGATGGAGCCTAGCATCTTGGAGACATGGTGCAGCTTGCTTCTCGTCATGTTTCAATGGAGCCTATCTTGGACAAAATGGTGGGAGCATCCTTCTCCATGTTTCAATGGAGCCTAGCTTGGACAAGTGGTGGACCTTTGCTTCTCTCTATGTTTCAATAGAGTTAGCTTGGACAAGTGGTGGACCTTGGAACCAAACCCCCATGTTAATACCTATCATGGTCACTCCAAGTGGTAGAAAGAATAACCTTTAAGATGTAGCCTTATAGGTTGGACAAGTGGTGGACCTTAACACCCAGTTATTCTAATATAATGACATAGAGTGGAAAAGTGGTGAATCTTGAGACCAAACCACTCAGGTACTACCAATAATAGCTTGGACAAGTTTTGGACCTTGAATGTAAACCCTCATCTCGGACATATCATGGGTTTAATGTTATTTGATGGAGCCTAGCATCTTGGACATGGTGCAGCTTGCTTCTCGTCATGTTTCAATGGAGCCTATCTTGGACAAATGGTGGGCATCCTTCTCTCCATGTTTCAATAGAGCCTAGCTTGGACAAGTGGTGGACCTTTGCTCCTCTCTTCTGTTTCAATAGAGTTAGCTTGGACAAGTGGTGGAGCTTGGAACCAAACCCCATATAAAACCTATCATGGTCACTCCAAGTGGTAAGAAAGAATAACCTTTAAGATATAACCTTATAGGTTGGACAAGTGGTGGACCTTAACACCACATTTCTTAATATAATGACATAGAGTGGAAAAGTGGTGAATCTTGAGACAAAACCACTCATGCTACTAGCGATAATAGCTTGGACAAGTGGGACCTTGAATGTAAACCCCCATGTACAACTATCGTGGGTTTAAGGTATTTCGATGGATCCTAGCAATCTTGGAGACATGGTGCAGCTTGCTTCTCTTCATGTTTCAATGGAGCCTATCTTCCACCAATGGGGGATCATCCTTCTCTAAATGTCTCAATGGAGCCTAGCTTGGACAAGTGGTGGACCTTTGCTTCTCTCTATGTTTCCATAGAGTTAGCTTGGACAAGTGGTGGACCTTGGAACAAACCCCCATGTAAAACATATCATGGTCATTCCAAGTGGTGAGAAATAATACCCTTTAAGATCTAGCCTTATAGGTTGGAAAGTGGTCGACCTTAAAACTAGATCTTCTTAATATAACGACATAGAGTGGAAAAGTGGTAAATCTTGAGACCAAACCACTCATGCTACTAAGGATAATAGGTTGGACAAGTGGTGGACCTTGAATGTAAACCCCCATGTACGAAATATCATGGGTTTAAGGTATTTCAATGGAGCCTAGCATCTTGGAGACATGGTGCAGCTTGCTTCTCTTCATGTTTCAATGGAGCCTATCTTGGACAAATGGTGGAGCATCCTTCTCTCCATGTTTCAATGGAGCCTAGCTTGGACAAGTGGTGGACCTTTGCTTCTCTCTATGTTTCAATAGAGTTAGCTTGGACAAGTGGTGGGCCTTGAACCAAACTCCCATGTAAAACCTATCATGGTAACTCCAAGTGGTGAGAAAGAATAAAGTTTAAGATTAGCCTTATAGGTTGGACAAGTGGTGGACCTTAGCACCCAGATATTCTTAATATAATGACATAGAGTGGAAAAATGGTGAATCTTGAGACCAAACCACTCATGCTACTAGAGATAATAGGTTGGACAAGTGGTGGACCTTGAATGTAAACCCCCCATGTACAAAATATCATGGGTTTAAGGTATTTCAATGGAGCCTAGCATCTTGGAGACATGGTGTAGCTTGCTTCTCTTCATGTTTCAATGGAGCGTATCTTGGACAAATGGTGGAGCATCCTTCTCTCCATGTTTCAATGGACCCTAGCTTGGACAAGTGGTGGACCTTTGATTCTCTCTATGTTTCAATAGAGTTAGCTTGGACAAGTGGTGGACCTTGGAACCAAACCCCCATGTAAAACCTATGCTGGTCACTCCAAGTGGTGAGAAAGAATAACCCTTAAGATATAGCCTTATAGGTTGGACAAGTGGTGGACCTTAACACCCAAATATTCTTAATATAATGACATAGAGTGAAAAAGTGGTGAATCTTGAGACCAAACCACTCATGCTACTAGCGTTAATAGGTTGGACAAGTGGTGGACCTTGAATGTAAACCCCCATGTTTCAATAGAGTTAGCTTCGACAAATGGTAGAGCATCCTTCTCTCCATGTTTCAATGGAGCCTAGCTTGGACAAGTGGTGGACCTTTGTTTCTCTCTATGTTTCAATAGAGTTAGCTTGGACAAGTGGTGGACCTTGGAACCAAACCCCATGTAAAACATATCATGGACATTTCAAGTGGTGAGAAAGAATACCCTTTAAGATATACCCTTATAGGTTGGACAAGTGGTCGACCTTAAACACCCAGATCTTCTTAACGTAATGACATAGAGTGGAAAAGTGGTGAATCTTGAGACCAAACCACTCATGCTACTAGAGATAATAGGTTGGACAAGTGGTGGACCTTGAATGTAAACCCCCATGTACAAAATATCGTGGGTTTAAGGTATTTCAATGGATCTTAGCATCTTGGAGACATGGTGCAGCTTGCTTCTCTTCATGTTTCAATGGAGCCTATCTTGGACAAATGGTGGAGCATCCTTCTCTCCATGTTTCAATGGACCCTAGCTTGGACAAGTGGTGGACCTTTGCTTCTCTCTATGTTTCAATAGAGTTAGCTTGGACAAGTGGTGGAACTTGGAACCAAACCCCCATGTAAAACCTATCATGGTCATTCCAAGTGGTGAGAAAGAATACCCTTTAAGATATAGCCTTATAGGTTGGACAAGTGGTGGACCTTAACACCCAGATCTTCTTAATATAATGACATAGAGTGGAAAAGTGGTGAATCTTGAGACCAAACCACTCATGCTACTAGTGATAATAGGTTGGACAAGTGGTGGACCTTGAATGTAAACCCCCCATGTACGAAATATCATGGGTTTAAGATATTTCAATGGAGCCTAGCATTTTGGAGACATGGTGCAGCTTGCTTCTCTTCATGTTTCAATCGAACCTGGCTTGGACAAATGGTGGAGCATCCTTCTCTCCATGTTTCAATGGAGCCTAGCTTGGACAAGTGGTGGACCTTTGATTCTCTCTATGTTTCAATAGAGTTAGCTTGGACAAGTGGTGGACCTTGGAACCATACCCCTATGTAAAACCCATCATGTGCATTCCAAGTGGTGGTAAATAATACCATTTAAGATATAGCCTTATAGGTTGGACAAGTGGTGGACCTTAACACCCAGATCTTCTTAATATAATGACATAGAGTGGAAAAGTGGTGAATCTTGAGACCAAACCACTCATGCTACTAGGGATAATAGGTTGGACAAGTGGTGGACCTTGAATTTAAACCCCACATATACAAAAATATCGTTTGGTATTTCAATGAGCATTGGTGCATCTTGCTTCTCTTCATGTTTCAATGGAGCCTATTTTGGACAAATGGTGGAGCATCCTTCTCTCCATGTTTCAATGGACCCTAGATTGGACAAGTGGTGGACCTTTGCTTCTCTCTATGTTTCAATATAGTTAGCCTATATTAGACAATTAGTAGACCTCGAATCTCTCCATGTTGTCTAGAGCTGAGCTTGGACAAGTGGTGGACCTTACTTCTCCCTTCCCTTAGTTTACTAGCTTAAAAGATCACTATGTATACTTGCTTAGATCTAGCTTGAACAAGTGGTGGAACTTGTATTCACACAAACTTAATTCATTACAAAAAAGTATATGCTAAAATAACATTTGGTTTTTTTTGTTTCAGGAAAGATGGCTCCAAAAAAACAGGTTGCAAGGGTTGCTGTCTCAGTTGACTATACTTGCAATGATCTTAGGAAATGGTATTTGGACATACATGGTATAGAGGGTGCACAATTTCATAAGGTGCATCTATTTATTGCCAAAAAGGAGAATGACAGCTTGTTTGAAGATGTTGGACAAGTTGTGGAAGCATCTGTCTCTGTAGTTGATAGTCATCCGGAGGTGGAATGCATTGACATTCTAGTTCCAATGAATCTAGAATTTCAACTATCTCCAGGAGCATATGCATTGGAGCGCATGTCTAGAAACAAAGAAGAGACAATGTTTTCTCGAGGATGGAAGTTTGCAGAATCAAATCCAAATATCACAGCAGATCAACTTCAAAGCTCCATCATTGCCACACTACAACGAAAAAAGGTGAAAGCTTCACGACCACCATCCACAAAGAAGCAAGCAAAAGTGCAAAAAGTAGCAGCTAAGCGAACTAGTTCCATTTTGGATGTAGACAAGGCATCTTTGGCATCCTCATCAACAGAGGGTTCAATGTCAAAGATGAGAATTGTGGATCCAGATGTTTTAGAAGCTGAGGCCATGAAAGGACAAGAAAAAGATACAGGTGGAATGAATAAGTACATAAATTATTTTCCTTTCCAATATAGGGAATTTGATATCCCTATTCAAAATTGTTGGCTTGCTCCTGATCACTATAATGCACGTATTATGGATAAAAAACACGCTGAAAGTGTGTTATTTGGATTTTCACGGAGTACGACCAAGCCTGCAGCATGTGCATATTTGATGCCTGTTCGAAATGCAAAATCAAAGAAGGGGACTCCTTTGGCAGTAGAAGAGGTAGAGGAGCAAAAAATTAAAGATTATCATTATTGGATTCTTGATGGGCAGCATTCAATCTATGCTGCAAAAGTTTTGCTTCACAATGAACAAAACAACAAAGAGATATTTGAAAGACTGATTAGCGTGTATAAATTTAGAAAGGCTCGCATTGTTGTGAATGCTCCTCCATTTGTTGCAACTGCTATATCTGCCATTGCAAATGAGGAGGCTCAGGCATTGTATGTCAAGCAACCTTACAGCCAAATATTGAGACATTTACGGAGTCAATGGATCTTCTCAGGACGACCACCAAAGGCAGCAAGTGGAATTGCAGAGGGACATGCATCTCGTGCCGGATGGGATGTAAGTTATTTTCTTTGTCTTTTTGATAGTGTTTAATTAACAAATCTTGCTCAATAGTTTAATTATTTCTCTATTTCTTTTTAGGCTTTTCTTCGATTGGCAAGAATGAGTGCAGCAGCAAGTTGGATTGCTAAACAGGCACACATGGTCACGTACTCTGATTTAGTTTATGATTGCTGGATAGAAATCATTGAAAATCTAGAAGAGGAGAATAAGAAACCCCCAACAACTGTATTTAGATACCTTTGTGGCCTTGAGGAATCAGAGGTAAAGACTATTCAAGAAGAGATTAGAGATGAGAAGATTTTACTGTCAAAGAGTGCAAAGGATGGTGATGCAACTGACATGTATGATCGAATCAAGCAGTTGAAGCAAGACAAATTGATTCAAGATGCACTTCTTGAAGGCTTCAACAATTTGAATGAGTCTTCACCATGTAAAGACTGGGAGGAGGTGGTCAAAATGTATAACATCAATGATGTTGTTTATAAAACAATTTTAATGCTATGCGAGGAATGGATCAAATCTAGTTTGACGCGTGGAACAAAGAAAATGGCTTTTCCAGATGGAGCAATAAAATACATGCAATGGGCAATTCACCTTCAAAAGGAGAAAACTGAGCCTAGAGATTTGCCATGGTCAATCTATGTGGTGAGCCTACAAATGGAAGGCAATCTCTACTTGATGCGCCACTTCAATAATAAAGTGCCTATTGGCTTATGTGTTTTAGATATGACAAAAAACGTTGGAGGCAATTTGAAGTGGAGTGAGGAGACATTTAACAATGCTTTGGATGGGATCTTGGCTATTGCTGGAGGGTCAACAGATCCTGGATTTGTCTTTCTTGCATTTGTGGATTTCACTAACTTCACAAAATTGCAATGTGCCTTTCACGCCATGGGAGATAATCTGAGCTACCATTGTTGTGGTGCATTGCATCACTTTCCATCAGCTCCTTGCAAAGGAGCAATTCAATTCCTAACAGTTATTGCCTTCTTGGGACAAGGCAATGCATTTGAAGACCTGAGAAGAAGATCAGAGGAACATCCCATGCCAATTGATTGTTCTCTTCTTCAAGTAGCAGATAACGATATGTCAGATTTGCAATATTTGGAGGCCAAAAAAAGAGCTTTGGTCAAGCACTACATTCGTACATATTGTTTTGAAGACCGCAAGCTTGTTGATGTTTTTGGTGATGGCTCCTTGGTTGCACAAGAAGGAATACAACAGAAAAAAGAAGTTATATGCTTAATTGATAGTGTGGAGGAGGCAAAAAACGTGGAGACCATGCTGCTAGACTTTGTTAAGTCTCATGAAGATATAGAAAAATGGGCTGGACTTCAACAATCCACTTCGCAATCAGATGACATTGTGCCTGTTACAGAGGAGTGCTCTCCACAAAGAGAAGAAGAACAACAACAACAACATCCTCTGTCAATGGAGGACTTTTTGGAAATGGAGACACGTATGTTTTGAGTTTCTTGTGCATGTTAGTGTTTCTTGTTACTGATTTGATACTCTTAATGTTAGATTTTGCTTTATATAGTATTGATTGAGTTTGTATTTTTTATCTCAAGCATTCAAGGTTTGAATGTAAATAATAAATTACTTGAGTTTTTGAATGGTGGATCTTTAGACTAAAACTATAACATTTAATACTCACAAAGACTTAATTACTTAAGAGCTTGAACTCAATAAGTTTTGGACCTTTTATCAATACCCCCTTGATATGATACATTAGATCGTAGCATGGTTAAATGGTGATGCTTCATAAATTGAACCTAGCTTAGACAGGTGTTGGAGCCTAAATTTAAACTAACCTTGCTAGAAGGGAGCTTATGTTTGGACTTTGAGAACTAGCATAAGTAATCAATTAGAGCATAGATTAGACATGTGGTGGTGGCCTTAGAGACCAAAATCTTAATGAGCTTGGAAAGGTATTTAAGTACTGCAATTTACTTAGTTTTAGTACTCACTAAATGCATAGCTTGACAAAAGGTGGACCTTACATGGATCCTAATTTCAAGAGGTGTGGTAGACCTTCAAACAAGATCATATAGCTTGGACATGTGGTGGACCTTGCATGGAGACTAGTTTAGACAAGTGTGGTACACCTTGTAACCAACACCCATTTGTTATATTAGCTTGGACAAGTGGTGGACCTTGCTTTTATGTTTCAATGGAGCATATTTTGGACAGGTGGTAGACCTTGTTTCTCTCCATGCTTCAATGGAGAGAAACATTAGCTTGGACAAGTGGTGGACCTTGCTTTTATGTTTTAAAGGAGCATATTTCGGACAAGTGGTAGACATTGTTTCTCTCCATGGTTCAATGGAACCCACCTTAGACAAGTGAAGTACCTTGAAACCAAACCCCCATAATACAACCTACTAAATAGGTTGGAAAATTGGTGGTATATGAAACCATCCATGATAGAGCATAGTATAGGTGAAAACGTAGTGGTCCTTATATCAATTACCCATGCATAGCTTGGACAAGTGGTGGACCTTGATTCTCTCTATGTTTCAATGGATCCTATCTTGGACTATAGATATATCTTACTTATTTCCATGCTTCAATGGATTGTAGCTTGGATAAGGAGTGGACCTTCAAACAAAACTCCACAGCATAGCATATATTAACAATTCATGGGTTTTATAGAGATTTTCTTGCCTATTTTGGAGAGTTGGTACACCTTTATTCTCCATTCTTCAATGGATCTGAGGTTGGACAAGCGGAGCTGGAGAAGTGGTCAACCTTAAAATGAAACCTCCCATGCTACAACCCATCATAGATCGTATATGTAGTGGACCTTGAAACTCTTTTATGTCCCTAGCTTAGAGAAGCATTGCACTCTTTATTATCTCCATACATGAAGGCAAGGTTGGACAAGTGGTGGACCTTCAAACCAGAATCTCTATGCAATAATAGGCAAGTGGTGGAGCTTGTTTTCTCCATGTTCCAATGGAGCCTAGCTTAGACAAACAATGGAGCTTGCTTCTCTCCATGTTTCAATGGATCCTAGCTTAGAAAAGTGGTGGAGCTTTGATTCTCTCCATGTTCCAATGGACCATAGCTTAGACAAGTGGTAGACCGTGAAAAAAACCCCCCGTATACAACATATTATGGGGTTTTCATGTTTCAATGGCACCTAGCTTGGACAAATGGTAGAGCTTGCTTCTCTTTATGTTTCAATGGATCCAATCTTAGCCAAGTGGTGGACCTTGAAACAAGAATCCCCCCCCCCCATGTACAACGTATTATGGGTTTTGAAAGCACTGGGAGAAAATAATAGCTTTGATAAGTGGTGGACCTTGCTTCTCTCCATGCTTCAATGGAGCCGAGGTTGGACACATGTTGGAGAGAAGATGGTTGCCCATGAAATAAGACCATGCATGCTATAATCAATCATATGTTGTACACATGGTGGACCTTGCAATTGTTTTATATGCCTAACTTGGACAAGTGGAGGACCCTTGATTACCTCCAGATATCAACAACAAGCCAAGTTTGGACAAGTGTAGTACCACCAAACCAGAATCTCTATGCTACAATAGAGTATAGGTAGGACACACAGTGAACATTGATATCAAACCATCCATGCTACTAGAGATGATAGGTTTCACATGTGGTGGAACCTTGTATCAATGTTCTATGTGTAGTTTTTGACTAGTGATAGACCTTGAAACTAATCCCTCTAGGCTACAAGAAAAAAGAGATCGATGAGGAGGCTAGACTACTTTTGTTGCATCAATGCATCCCATGTTACCACATATACTATAGGGTTCTTGGATAAGTGTTGGGTCTTGTGTCAATGCTTCATGTCTAGCTTGGACAAGTGGTGGACCTTGGTTCTCTCTATGCTTCAAATGGGCAATAGATTGGAGACACAGTGGCCTTTTTTTTCCAATGATTTTATTTTTTGGAAACCTTGGAGGCACCATGTTGTCATTGTCATTATTTTATCATTTCTTTGATATTGTCATTATTTTATGCATAATATTTTCTTCTTTTTGCAGACACAAAGGAGTTAAGTGATATAAAAACTAGATGTATTTCACACTATGATTGGCATGAAGATCCTTTTGGGACACCAACTTTTCCTATTCCCAAAGATGTAATTTTCCATATTAACGGTGTGGATTTTGAAGTGCGACTTTCATGTATTGAAGGAGCTGGTTATAGGCTATTTGTGCATACTACCCTGGAAAGTGGTTTGACTATTCTAAACTATGGAGGGCATAAGTATAGATTTCAAGACTGGAAAAAGATATGCAAAATTTTTCCAAGAGCTTATAAATATTCTCTTCTAGAGGATCCAAACATAGAAGAAGAGGAAGATCAATCATACATTATTGGTTGTGTAGAAGAAGGAAACGTGTCGGGCTATATAAATAGTTCTCACAGTACAAATGTCTGTCCCAACGTACGCTATACATTTGATCCAAATTTTCCACCTTGGCATAGATGCACCTCTTCACACATCAAGTCAGAAGAATATGGCCATGTATGCATTGAGACTATTTGTCAAGTTGAAGCAGGAGAAGAAATGTTTGCTGACTATAACTTTACTTGACATTGTAAAGTATTGTACATGGATAGAAATCTCAAGTACATGCATCATTTTCATTTTTCATGGATGAAATCTCAAGTGAATATAACATTTGATTATTGTTTAGTTTATGCTCAACGAGAATCTAAAGTGCTCTTATGCTTTGTGTGTTGTCTAACTTATTTGACTACCTTGGCCATAGAATCTTGATTCTACTCTAGATTTGTGATAAATCTTACCAAAATTTAATCAATGTCTAGGTTGGACAAGTGGTGGGGCTTGAAACATTACTGTCTTAAACAAGTGGAGTTATCTTACTTGAATAAGTGGTGGCCTTTGAATCCAAATCTAAGCCAAATCTCTAATTGTTTGCTTGTAGTCTAGGTTGGACATTTGGTGGACCTTGTATCCATGTTTCCTCAACAAGGGTGGCTTTTAGTTTTCACTTTAAGTACTCATCTTTAATAAAGTGTAGGATGGAAAATGTTGAGTTAGTAGATTGTATTTTAGACAAGTGGTGTTTGGTGTACGAATGCTGAAAATGGTTGCAAGGATTCTAACAACGACTTTACCTTAAATAAATTTCTTACTAGGAGTTCTACATATAAATATGGTGAATAAAATTCTAGTGGTTTTGAGATACCATTTGTGTGTGTGTTTTCTTAGATTCACAAACTGGGATGGATAATGCTCCTATGGTTCAGTCAACAACTATAGAATCCATAGATTCTATGGTTTCTAAAGTGCCCAAGATGGATGATATTTCTATACTAGAGTCTAGTGTTGTGCAACTTGAGCAAGCTTCCAATAATGAGAACCAAGAAATCGATGCTTCAAAAATGCAACATACATCAAAAGAGACTGAAAAGTCCACTCACGAGCTATTGCCAATTGGTACTACGTCATGTAGCGTAGATGTTGAGAAATCCATGCTTACAATTATATTGGATTTAAATGGTCTATTGTTGAAACGTTCCCCTCAACCATCCTCACACCACAACTCAGTGCAAATGGATTCAAAAAGATATATTATACTCAGGCCAGGTTGCATCCAATTCTTGAAGACTATTTTACAGAGGTTTAATGTTGCAATTTGGTCGACAGCTACTAGGAATAATGTGTATCAAATCCTTGCAGCACTAAACAACTTAGCTGAGGATACATTGCCTTTCTTTGCAATTTGGTCGCAAGATGTTTGCTACACCGCTCAAACTCAAAAATTGTTTAGACCCGACAATCCAAACGTTGAGGCAATGTTCAAGCCTCTAGCCAAAATTGCCATGGGGTTTGAATGTGATCCACAAAGAACAGTGCTTATTGATGACTCTCCTTACAAGGGATGTATTTCACCAGCAAACAATTGCATTTTTCCACCACAATTTGATGCTGAGAAGATGGTTGACAATATGCTCTTGGAGGAGCTACTGCCATACTTGATTCAGCTTGATGAGAGAAGGGATGTGCGTGATTTAATTGCTTCTAATCGTTATGGACAACCTATAGTGACAAATGATAGTGAATACAAACAAATCATGGAGTATTGGAAGCAAAAAAATGATGTTTGGTCAGCTAAGGTGTTCTTTACAAGAAGAATACCACCTGCAAAAGGTGACAGGGATGAAACTATCATTGAAAATGCAAGTGACACAAGCCACCGCAATGAAATGAGAAGAGCCCAAATACAAGAGATCTTAGCAAAGGAGCGTACACCCATTGAAAGCATGAAGGCGTCACAATTGACCACTTTAGCTAGGCAATTGGGTTGTAACACAAAAGGAGTTTTGAAGACAACCACAGCAAAGGCTTATATAAATAAGGTGAAAGCTGAGAACAATCTTCTAAGGCTGGATAGAAAGCAACCCTAAGGTACTAGTGACATGTCATATATTCTTGATACACATACTTGAACACTCATGTGCATGGTATCTAACAAATCTTTCTTTTTATTCCTTCCTGCAGGATCTTACAAAGGATACTACTAGATGGAGCTCAATCAATAGAGATGTTGATATGTTTGCTCAAAATAATGAAGGAGTCACCTACATTTTTTGCTTATCAATTTCTTGAGAGACTTTCTTTTAGTTTGTAATCATCAAATGAAATGAAAAGTATCCTTCTTATAAGATTGCTGATCTTTTTCTCGTTCAAAACTTTCAATTATGATTTATAGTTTTGTTAGCATGAGATTGTGCTTTTTTAGTTTGAAAAAAACTGTCAAAGATCCAAGTCTTTTTGGCTTTACTTAAGTTATTAATTGTGAAAGATCCAAGTCTTTTTGCTTTACTTAAGTTATTGATTGTCTATGTAATAGTCCTTAAAACAATATCGGATGGATTTCTTGCTCCCATGTCTCACATTGGTCTTTAGGTAAGACAAGTGGTGACCTTGAAAGTATGGTCTCATATCTCGATCAAGTGAAGAGACATGAAGCTTAAATATCACTACTATGTATCTAGTGTTAAACTCCATCAAGACAAAGATACTAGAGTGCCAAATTGCAGTCTAGTTTAAGTGAAAATCCATTTGAGCTAAGGTAAAACTTATAGTGCTTCATTTTTCTAGGATTCTACCCCATCAAGGAAGTTAGAATCTAGCACAAACCAATTAAGACTCTTTTGGAGCCTAGATAGCACAATTCGTGGAACTTAAGAGACTTATTATTGAGTTAGAGTCTAGTTTAGATAAGCAAAAGATCTTCAAACCAGCACTTGACTTTCTTACTATTCAATATTCAAAGTCCCTTGGGGCTAACAAATTACATACCTACTTGTAACCTAACTAATGAGTAATTATATAGATCTAAGCAAGTATATATAATGAGTCTTCAAACTAATAAACCAAGGGAAGAGAGTAGCAAGGTCCACTACTTGTCCAAGCTTAGCTCTAGACAACATAGAAAGACGCTAGTTCTACTAATTGTCTAATTATAGGCATGGAGAAATGATAGAAGGTTGAACACTTGTCCAACCTATCATCTCTAGTAAGATGGGAGGTTTGGCCTTAAGATTCACCATGTAACCAACCTATACATCATTGTATTATGAAGAGTAGAAAAGCAAAGCTCCACCACTTGTCCAAGCTGTTCTAAAATCCACATGGAGATAAGCAAGCTCCACCATTTGTCAAATCTCTCTTCCATTAAAACATGAAAAAACTCAGCTATGTTGTACAGGGGGGACTTTTTTCCAAGGTCCACCACTTGTCCAAGCTAGGATCCATTAAAACATGGAAATAAACAAAGCTCCACCACTCGTCCAACCTTTATAGTTGCAAAGTGTATGGGTTGTCTAAACTAGGTATGGGAAAATAATTGAAGGTCTACCACTTGAAACATGGAGCGAAGCAAGCTCCACCATGTCTCCAATATGCTAGACTCCATTGAAACACCCTAAACCCATGATATTTTGTACATAGGGGATGTACATTCAAGATCCACCACTTGTCCAACCTAGTATCCCTAGTAGCTTGATAGCTTTGGTCTCAAGATTCACCACTTTTCCACTCTATGTCATTGTATTAAAAAGGATTGGGTGTTAAGGTCCACCACTTGTCCAACCTATAAGGTTATATTTTAAATGATTTTTTTTCTCATAACTTGAACTACCCATGATATGTTTTACATGGGAGTTTTGTTTCAATGTCCACCACTTGTCCAAGCTAACTCTATTGAAACATAGAGAGAACCAAAGATCCACCACTTGTCCAAGCTAATCTATATTGAAACATGGAGAGAAGGATGCTCCACCATTTCTCCAAGATAGGATTCATTGAAACATGGAGAGAAGAAAGCTCCACCATGTCTCCAAGCTAGGATCCATTTAAATGCCCTAAACCCATTTTATTTTGTACATGGGGGGTTTTATTTCAAGGCCCACCACTTGTCTAACCTATTATCCCTAGTAGCACAAGTGGTTTGGTCTCAAGATACACCACTTGTACACTCTATGTCATTATATTGGGAAGAACTATGTATTAAGGTCCACCACTTGTCCAACCTATAAGGTTATATCTTAAATGGTATCCTTTCTCACCACTTGAAATGCCCATGATATGTTTTACATGGGGGTTTCATTCCAAGGTCCACCACTTGTCCAAGCTAACTCTATTCAAACATAGAGAGAAGCAAAGGTCCACCACTTGTCCAAGCTAACTCTATTCAAACATAGAGAGAAGCAAAGGTTCACCACTTGTCAAAGCTAGGCTCCATTGAAGCATGGAGAGAAGTAACCTCCATCATTTTCCCAAGATAGGTGCCATTCAAATATGGAAAGAATCAAGATCTACCATGTCTCCAAGATTCTAGGCTCCATTGAAACACCCTAAAGCCATGATATTTTGTACATGGGGTGTTTACATTCAAGGTCTACCACTTCTCTAACGTATTATACCTAGTAGCATGAGTGGTTTGGTCTTAAGATTCACCACTTATCCACTCTATGTCATTATATTAAGAATAATTGGGTATTAAGCTCCACCACTTGTCCAACCTATAAGGGTATATCTTAAATGTTATCCTTCACCACTTGTCAAGGTCCATCACCACCTTTTCAACCTGTAAGGTTATATCTTGAATGATATTTTTCCTTATCACTTGTAATGTCCATGCTATGTTTTACAAAGGGGTTTTGTTGCAAGACCCACCACTTGTCCAAGCTAACTCTATTGAAACATAGAGAGAAGCAAAGGTCCACCACTTGTCCAAGGTAGGATCCATTGAAACATGGAGAGAAGGATGATCCACCATTTCTCCAAGATAGGTTCCATTGAACAATTGAGAGAAGCAATCTCCACCATGTCTCCAAGCTAGGCTCCATTGAAATACCCTAAACCCATAATTTTGTACATGAGGGGTTTACATTCAAGGTCCACCACTTGTCCAACCTATTATCCCTAGTAGCACGAGTGGTTTGGTCTCAAGATTCACCACTTGTACACTCTATGTCATTATATTAAGAAGAACTATGTGTTAAGGTCCACCACTTTTCCAACCTATAAGGTTATATTTTAAATGGTATCCTTTCTCACATCTTGAAATTCCCATGATATGTTTTACATGGGGGTTTCATTCCAAGGTCCACCACTTGTCCAAGCTAACTCTATTAAAACATATAGAGAAAGAAAGGTCCACCACTTGTCCAAGCTAGGCTCATTGAAACATGGAGAGAAGGAACCTCCACTGTTTCTCCTAGATAGGCTCCATTGAAACATGGAGAGAAATAAGCTCCACCATGTCTCCAAGTTGCTAGGCTCCATTGAAATACCCAATACCCATAATATTTTGTACATGGGGGGTTTACATTCAAGGTTCACCACTTGTCCAACCTATTATCCCTAGTAGGTTTGGTCTCATGATTCACCACTTGTCCACTCTATGTCATTATATTAAGAGGAATTGGGTGTTAAGGTCCACTACTTGTCCAACCTATAATGTTATAGCTTGAATGGTATTTTTTCTCACCACTTGTAATGCCCATGACATGATTTACATGGGGGTTTTGTTCCAAGGTCCACCACTTGTCCAAGCTAAATCTATTGAAACATAGAGAGAAACAAAGGTCCACCACTTTTCCAAGCTAGGATGCATTCAAACATGGACCTTAATACCAAATTATTTCTAGTAGCATGAGTGATATTTTGTACATGGGGGGTTTACATTCAAGGTCCACCACTTGTCGAACCTATTTCCCTAGTAGGTTTGGTCCCAAGTTCACTACTTATCCACTCTATGTCATTATATTAAGAATAATTGGGTGTTAAGGTCCACCACTTGTCCAACCTATAAGGTTATATATTAAATGGTATTTTTTCTCACCACTTGTAATGCCCATGATATGTTTTACATGGGGGTTTTGTTCCAAGGTCCACCACTTTTCCAAGATAACTCTATTCAAACATAGAGAGAAATAAAGGTCCACCACTTGTCCAAGCTAGGCTCCATTGAAACATGGAGAGAATGATGCTCCACCATTTATCCAAGATAGGCTGAATTGAAACATGGAGAGAAGCAAGCTTTACCATGTTTCCAAGCTAGGCTCCATTGAAACACTCTAGGGGGTTTTATTTCAAGGCCCACCACTTGTTTAACCTATTATCCCTAGTATCATGAGTGGTTTGGTTTAAAGATTCACCACTTGTACACTCTATGTCATTATATTGTGTTAAGGTCCACCACTTGTCCAACCTATAAGGTTATATCTTAAATTGTATCCTTTCTCGCCACTTGAAATGCCCATGATATGTTTTACATGGGAGTTTCATTCCAAGATCCACCACTTGTCCAAGCTAACCATATTTAAACATAGAGAGAAACAAAGGTCCACGACTTGTCCAAGCTAGGCTCCATTGAAACATGGAGAGAAGGAACCTCCACCATTTCTCCTAGATAGGCTCCATTAAAACATGGACATAAGTAAGTTCCACCATGTCTCCTATATGCTAGGCTCCATTGAAATATGCAAAACCCATGATATTTTGTACATGGGTGATTTACATTCAGGGTCAACCATTTGTCCACCCTATTATCCCTAGTAGGTTTGGTCTCACAATTCACCACTTTTCCACTCTATGTCATTATAATAAGAGGAATTGGGTGCTAAGGTCCACCACTTGTCCAACCTATAAGGTTATACCTTGAATGGTATTTTTTCTCACCACTTGTAATGCCCATGACATGCTTTACATGGGGGTTTTGTTCCAAGGTTCACCACTTGTCCAAGCTAATTCTATTGAAACATAGAGAGAAACAAAGGTCCACCACTTTTCCAAGCTAGGCTCCATTGAAATATGGACCTTAATACCAAATTATTCCTAGTAGCATGATTGATATTTTGTACATGGGGGGTTTGCATTCAAGGTCCACCACTTGTCCAACCTACTTTTTGTTAGGAAATAAGACGTAGCTAAATAGATTTTTGAGTAGATTACTTAATGGAGAGAGATAGATTTCACACACAGGAGATTTTAGAGTAGAGAGAGAGAGAGAGAGTACACATGATATACGTGGTTCACCCAATGTGGGCTACGTCCACGGGAAAGCAACCACTCAATGGCTTTAGCACTTCAAAAGAAGAAGTAGTTTACAAAGGGATTAAACCCTTGATAGAGCTCCCGCCTTGCTTCACTCTCACCACCTCACACTCACCTTGTTGCATCAACTTCACACTATAAAATGTGTGTAGAAATGGCCTCCTTTTATAGGCCAAAAGGGCTGCCCTCTCTTATGAGAGACAGCCATGTGTAGCCTCCCTTGTGCGAATAAGTCCAAATCGGACCCTCCAATCCGCCCATGTGTGGCCGCCCTTGAGAAGACAAGTCCGCTTTTGAATTCGTCCACCGGCCACCGGCCATTGACTTCCGACCACTGGCCACGGGCCATTGACTTCCAACCACCGGCCATCGGCCATTGACTACCGGCCACCGGCCAACCGACCGGTTGTTTTCCGGCCGCCGTCCAACCATAATATTCCGGCGAAAAAAAAGTCTCGGGGGCCTCCGCCCCGAGGCCTTTAAAGTTGCCCCTGATTCTTGTCCATGAAAATTTTGGTTTCCGGTGAGTGATTTTCCTTCACGCACGATGGCTTCTCCTCATAATGGGGGCCTTACAAATGTGCGCTTTTACCACAAAAAATTACAAGGGTAAATCAGGCTCCATACTTAACAATCTCCCACTTGGAGACTGATCTCCAAACCAAACATGTGACTGCTTTCCATTCTGGCTTCTTATCCTTGAATGCCAATTGAAGATGAGCAAAAGCTCAACTTCTCCTTGTTGACCACCTTTGTAAACATGTCTGCAGGATTTTCACTTGTATGCACCTTTCCTAGCTTTAGCTGTCCCTCTTCCAAAAGAGTGCGTATGAAGTGATATCTCACCTCAATGTGCTTTGTCCTTGAATGAAAGGCTGAGTTCTTCGCAAGATGGATAGCGCTTTGGCTATCACTGTACAAGACACAATAGTCTTGTTTGAATCCAAGCTCTTCTAAGAATCTGTGAAGCCACAGAATTTCTTTGCTTGCCTCCATCATTGCTACATACTCTGCTTCCGTGGTAGAAAGTGAAACCACTTTCTGCAGCTTTGAAGCCCAGCTTACTGCTATGCCTCCAACCATGAACACATAGCCAGTAGTGCTCCTTCGAGTATCTTTGTCACCTGCCATATCTGCATCAGCATACCCTTCTAGAAAAATATCAGTTCCTCCAAAATACAAAGCATTTATTGTTGTCCCTTTTAGATACCTAAGTATCCACTTCACAGCTTGCCAATGCTCTTTACCTGGGTTGTCCATGAACCTACTCACAACTCCCACTGCATGTGCAATGTCTGGCCTTGTCCAGACCATAGCATACATTAGAGAACCTACCGCTGCAGCATATGGAACTTTAGACATATAGGCTAGCTCCTCTTGTGTCTTTGGACACATATCCTTCGTTAGTTTAAAATGACCGGCCAAAGGTGTAGAAACTAGTTTTGCATTTTGCATTGCAAACCTTTCTAGTACCTTCTTGATGTAATCTTCTTGAGATAGCTTTATTGTCTTCTTCGTCCTGTCCCTTGATATTTTCATACCAAGTATCCTCTTTGCAACACCTAAATCTTTCATTGAAAAAGATTTGGACACCTCCTCTTTTAGGTCTTTGATGTCCTGCATGTTAGCACTTGCAATCAACATGTCATCAACATACAACATTAGGATGATGAATTTCCCATCTCCCAAATTCTCCGTGTAGACGCAGTGATCCGAGTTGCATCTTGTGAATCCATGATCCAACATCCATCGATCAAACTTCAAGTACCATTGTCTTGATGCTTGCTTTAAACCATACAAGCTCTTCTTTAGTCTGCAAACCATTTTCTCCTTACCTTTTACTTCATACCCCTTTGGTTGAAGCATGTAGATTTCCTCCTCTAAGTCACCGTGAGGGAATGCCGTATTTACATCCATTTGCTCAAGATTTAGATCATGAGCAGCCACAAGGCTTAAGACAAGCCTAATTGAGTTCATTTTTACAACAGGAGAAAATATTTCATTGAAGTCAATACCTTTCTTTTGAGAAAAACCTTTTACCACAAGCCTAGACTTGTACCTTTTCTTCCCACCTTCTTCTTCCTTTAGCTTGTACACCCATTTTTTTTGAAGTGCCCGCTTACCTTTAGGCAACTCAGCCAACTCCCATGTTTGGTTGCGATGTAGTGAGTCCATCTCCACTTGCATGCTCTTCGTCCATTCTTCTTTCGATTCATGTTACATAGCTTCTTCGTATGATTCCGGCTCTCCAGAATCTGAGATCAAGAGATGGTTGAAGGAAGGAACAAACCTTTCTGGAGGTCTACTTGCTCTTGTAGATCTTCGGGGAATAGGTTGAGGCTCCTCATTTGGTTGACGTTGTTGCACATTGTCACCGTTTGTAGTCCTTGAGTCTTCACCGTCCTCAAGCTCCATGTACTCATCACCTGTTTGTTTTCTTTCCAAGTAATCTTTGTACATATCTTGTTCATTAAAAATTACATCCCTACTCCTTAAGATTTTACCATCTTCAGGATTCCATAGGCGATACCCAAAGTCACCTTCTCCATAGCCAATGAAGAAACACTTTTTGGACTTTGCATCTAGCTTTGATCTTAGGCTTCTATCTATGTGCATGAAAGCCTCACACCCAAACACTTTGAGAAATGCATAATTCACCGGTTTACCTGTCCATGCCTCTTCTGGAATTCCCCCATCCAATGCCGTTGAGGGTGACCGGTTGATTAAGTACACAGACGTACTTACAGCTTCCGCCCAAAGCTCAAGCGGTAGGCCTGCATGTAGCCGCATGCTTCGTGCTCGCTCCATGATTGTCCTGTTCATCCTTTCCGAAATCCCATTTTGTTGCGGTGTCCTTGGGGTTTTCCTTTGCCTCCGAATGCCATTGCTAGCACAAAAGCTTTCAAAAGCTTGGCTGCAATATTCACCTCCATTGTCGGATCTGAGGCATTTAACCTTGGTACCTGTTTCATTCTCTACAAAGGCTTTCCACCTTTGAAATATGGAAAATACATCGGATTTATTCTTCATGACATAAACCCATGTTTTTCTAGTTGCATCGTCTATGAATGTTACATAGTACAATGAGCCACCAAGTGATGGTGTACTTGTAGGACCCCAAACATCAGAATGAACCAACTCAAGTTTTTTATTTTTTCTTTCATTTCCTGATTTTTGAAATTTTACCCTCTTTTGTTTACCATAAACACAATCTTCACAGAACTCTAAGTCCACTTCTTTCAAACCTGGTAGAAGCTTCTTTGTTTGAAGGATTTGCATTCCTTTGGTACTCATATGCCCAAGTCGGTAGTGCCACACTGCACTGTCAACTTCTGTAGTTGTTGCACAAGCTGAAGGTTGCATGCTAACAGTACACAAGTAAAGTGTACCGACTTTTTCTCCCTTGGCAACCACCAAAGATCCCTTTGAGATCTTCCACCGTTTGTTTCCGAATGCAATGTTGTGACCTTCATCGTCCAATTGTCCTGTAGAGATTAAATTTTTGCGAAGAGAAGGAACATGCCTAACATCTTTAAGCTTCCATTCATTTCCGTTAGCAGTTTTGACAAAAACTGTACCTTTGCCGACAATCTCACAAGCTTCATCATCTCCCAAGTATACATACCCAAAATTACCTTTGGTGTAGTCTTGGAAATGTTGCTTGTGTGGTGTCGCATGGAATGAAGCCCCGGAATCTACTATCCAAGAATTAGACACATTGTCTAATGAGAGAATTAGAGCATTTTGCTCTACTTTACCTGCCACATTGGCCTCCGATGTTGGCTTGTTGTCTTGAGACTCTGTCTCCTTCTTCTTCTTGGACCAGCAATCCTTCTTGACATGGCCCTTCTTGCCACAGTTCCAACATTCAAGAACTGACTTTGTGCGTGACTTGCTCCGCCTTGAGCGATCACGACCCTTTTGGTTTTTGAACCTCTCCTTAGGCCTTCCTCTTGTTTCCACTGATAGTGCAGCACTTGATGATTCTCCTGTGCTTCTCCTTCGCATTTCCTCGCTTAGGAGAACACCCACAACATCATCAAACTTAAGAGTATTTGTACCAGAGATAGAATTACTTACAGCCATCACAAGGCTGTCCCAACTATCCGGTAGAGATGATAGTATAAGGAGAGCTTGCACTTCGTCATCGAAATTGATTTTCACTGATCGAAGTTGACTTATGTTTGTGTTAAAGTCATTTAGGTGTTCTGCAACTGAACCATTCTCTGCCATCTTTAGATTGAACAAGCGCTTCATAAGAAATACCTTATTGGATGCCGATGGTTTCTCGTAGAAGTCGTCAAGTGACTTCATCAAGTCCTCCGTGGTCTTCATCTCCGAAACATTGAAGGCCACTGTTGACGCCAAGCTTAACCGGGTTGTTCCCAGTGCCTTTAGATCAAGGACAATCCATGCTTCATCTGCCATTGTTGCAGGCTTCTTTGCAAGACCGCCTAGTGGCAAATAGAGGTCCTTCTGGTAGAGATAGTCTTCAATCTGCATCTTCCAATGTTGGTGGTTTTTGCCGTTGAACTTCTCAATCTTGAGCTTCCCTTCCTCCGCCATAACTCCCACTCAATTCAAGGAATCCTTTCCTTGAGATAATTTAGCTACGAGCAAACCTTGCTCTGATACCAGTTGTTAGGAAATAAGACGTAGCTAAATAGATTTTTGAGTAGATTACTTAATGGAGAGAGATAGATTTCACACACAAGAGATTATAGAGTAGAGAGAGAGAGAGAGTACACACGATATACGTGGTTCACCCAATGTGGGCTACGTCCACGGGAAAGCAGCCACTCAATGGCTTTAGCACTTCAAAAGAAGAAGTAGTTTACAAAGGGATTAAACCCTTGATAGAGCTCCCGCCTTGCTTCACTCTCACCACCTCACACTCACCTTGTTGCATCAACTTCACACTATGAAATGTGTGTAGAAATGGCCTCCTTTTATAGGCCAAAAGGGTTGCCCTCTCTTATGAGAGACAGCCATGTGTAGCCGCCCTTGTGCGAATAAGTCCAAATCGGACCCTCCAATCCACCCATGTGTGGCCGCCCTTGAGAAGACAAGTCCTCTTTTGAATTCGGCCACCGGCCATTGACTTCCGACCACTGGCCACGGGCCATTGACTTCCAACCACCGGCCAACCGACCGGTTGTTTTTCGACCACTTTTCGGCCATCGTCCAGCCATAATATTCCGGCGAAAAAGAATATTCCGGCGAAAAAAAAAAGTCTCGGGGGCCTCCGCCCCTGAGGCCTTTAAAGTTGCCCCTGATTCTTGTCCGTGAAAATTTTGGTTTCCGGTGAGTGATTTTCCTTCACGCACGATGGCTTCTCCTCATAATGAGGGCCTTACAAATGTGCGCTTTTACCACAAAAAATTACAAGGGTAAATCAGGCTCCATACTTAACACTTTTCCTAGTAGGTTTGGTCGCAAGATTCACCACTTGTCCACTCTATGTCATTATATTAATAATAATTGGGTGTTAAGGTCCACCACTTGTCCAACCTATAAGGTTATATATTGAATGGTATTTTTTCTCACCACTTGTAATGTCCATGATATGTTTTACATGGGGATTTTGTTCCAAGGTCCACCACTTGTCCAAGCTAAATCTGTTCAAACATAGAGAGAAACAAACGTCCACCACTTGTCCAAGCTAGGCTCCATTGAAACATGGAGAGAATGATGCTCCACCATTTATCCAAGATAGACTCCATTGAAACAAGGAGAGAAGTAAGCTCCACCATGTCTCGAAGATGCTAGAGTCGATTGAAATACCCAAAACCCCTTATACTTTGTACATGGGGGGTTTACATTCAAGGTCCACCACTTGTCCAACCTATTATCCCTAGTAGCATGAGTGGTTTGGTCTCAGGATTCACCACTTGTCCACTCTATATCATTATATTAAGAAAAATTGGGTTTCCATATCTAAATGGATCTTTGCTTGGATAAGTGGTAGACCTTGAGACCTAAATACCCATTCTACACTAGAGCATTGGTAAAGCCTTATGCACTTCAAGCATACCTTTAACAACAAGTAGTAGTTATTAGTTGACTTAAGTCTAGTTGACCTCCATGGTATTGAGACTAAGAGAGAGTGTAGCATAAAAAAGAGTCAGGATTTTAATTTGACTTTCTTTCTATTAATGAGTAGATCATAGATGGATTTTGGTATCTAATAAAACCTTAGGGTAGACAATGTAAAACTCATGTCTATTGTTGTGTTTGCATTAAGTGTTCTTGTTCTTTAATTTCAGAACCATTACAGAAAAATGGATTGGCTATATGCTGGCATAAATTGAAGAAAACTATTGAATTACCCATCCAACCTCCTCCAAGACCTTGTCCAAGGAATGAATCACCTCCTTATCACCTACCACTTTCTTTCAAGGACATCGAAAGAGTACTTATCTTGGATCTAGAGGGGTTACTTCTCAAGACAATTGAAATGAAACATGGAGATTCTATGCCATCTTGGGCTCAACACATGCGACTTGTGGAGGATAAAGATGAAGTTTATCATGTGGTGCGACCAGACGCACAAAGTTTTTTGGATTTTTGTGCTGAATACTTTGAGCTATGGATATGGAGTTGCTATAACTTAACAAGGGTGCAACGCATCACACAAAAATGTTTTCCTGAGCAGTATACCATGTTCAAGGTGTTTATGAGTAACAAAAATTGCCAAAATCCAAATATTATGTTAGGATTTACAAGGGTTTATCACAAAATTTTGAGTGATATTTGGAAGATATTTGAGGATTTGGATGCAAACAATACCTTAATTTTTTATGACACTCCATATAGGGTGATGTGGAACATGCCAGGGACATATCTTATATTTCCAAAGATGTGGAGGCAAACTTCCGAGCAACTTCAAAACTTCTTACAGAGAACCATAATTCCATGGTTGGTAGGATGGTTGTATGCAAGAGATAAGAGAGTCTATACATACAACACAATTGTAAATCAGTATAGTGATTCTGAGACAAATTATGTCCTTGGTGTGTACTTGTCAACACGAAAGAATTGAATAAATATGGCCATAAGATGCTTTTTTTATTCTAGTGTGTATCTTTCAACATTTGTATAATTTGATATAGTCTTTTTTATAAAAAAACAAAGGTGTGTCAATTTTATGAACACTTGAATGGAGTGCACCCTACTCTAAGGGGACTTCAATGTACTATTGGAGTGCATCCTATTGTAAGGGGACTCTGATGTATTGCTAGAGTGCACCCAAATTTTTGGAGACTCATTTTTTATTTGATTGGGGCCTATGTTGGGTCATATAGTAAAAGAAATTCATTTTTTTGTCAATTCATATCCAGGTTGCATTTATTTGTAACTATGAGAGAATTGATGTTTGATGTCAAAATAAAACTTGTAAGTATGGATCAGAGAATTCATGGACTTTAAATATGTGAGAGGGATCTTTTTCTTGGGCACAAATGTTTGCTTCAAGAATTTTGTCATTACATACTTTACGTGAAAGAGTTTTAGAACCTAAAAGACTTTGAAAACAAAACTATGGAATCTAAGTGCATGTATTCTTGAATGGCTTGAAAGTTGATGTATACATGCATGTCGCCTTGATGAAGATTTAGATCTGACAAGATGCAAAGCTAGAATTCTTGGACGTTACCTTTGTCAATTTGGTAATAACATATTTAACTTTCTTTTATTATGGGTGGAAAATATATTATTATGTGCATTTGGAACCTAATTACTTGACCTTCAAACCAAGATTCCTATGTTATTTTTTCATATACTTTTTTGTAATGAATTAAGATTGTGGATACAAGGTCCACCACTTGTTCAAGCTAGATCTAAGAAAGTATATATACTGAGTCTTCAAACTAGTAAACCAAGGGAAGAGAGAAGCAGGGTCCATCACTTGTCCAAGCTTATCTCTAGACAACATAGAGAGATGTTAGGTCTACTAATTGTCCAATATAGTCATGGAGAAATGATAGAAGGTGGATCCACTTGTCCAACCTATCATCTCTAGTAAAATGGGAGGTTTGGCCTTAAGATTCACCATGTAACCAACATATACTTCATTGTATTATGAAGAGTAGAAAAGCAAACCTCCACCACTTGTCTAAGGTAGTTCCAAAATCAACATGGAGAGAAGCAAGATTCACCATTTGTCCAAGATAGGTTCCATTAAAACATGGAAAACCTCATATATGTTGTACATGGAAGCTTTTTTTCAAGGTCCACCACTTGTCCAAGCTAGGATCCATTAAAACATGGATAGAAACAAGGCTCCACAACTCGTCCAACCTTTATAGCTGCAAAGTGTACCGGTAGTCTAAACTAGGCATGGGAAAATAATAGAAGGTCCACCACTTATCCAATATATTATCTCTAATAGCATGGGAGGTTTGGTCTCAAGATTTAGGAATTGGCTAACCTGTATTTCATTGTATTATGATGAATTTGGTTTTAAAGTCAACTACTTATCCAAGCTATAAGTTTATATCTTGAATGGTATTCCTTCCCATCACTTAGAAAACCAATGATATGTTGTACATGGGGGGGTTTGTTACAAGGTCCACCACTTGTCCAAGCTAGTTTCATTGAAACATGGATGAAGACAAGCTCCACCATTTGTTAAATCTAGACTCCATTGAAATCTAGAAAATCCATTCTATGTTGTACATGGGGTTTTTGTTTTAAGGTCCAACACTTGTCCAAGCTAAGATCCATTGAAACATGGAGTAGAGAAACACTCCACCACTTGTCCAAGCTAGGAAACATTGATAGTAGTTGGCTTAGTTTGAAGATCCACCACGTGTCTAAGCTAACTCTATTGAAACATAGAGAGAAGCAAAGGTCCACCAACTGTTCAAGCTAGGCTCCATCGAAACATGGACAGAAGCAAGCTCCACCATTTATCCAAGATAGGCTCCATTGAAACATGGAGAGAATCAAAGGTCCACCATTTCTCCAAGCCAAGCTCCATTTGTCCAACCTATAAGGTTATATCTTAAATGGTAATCTTTCTAATCACTTGGAATACCCATGATATGTTTTACATGGGGGTTTTGTTCCAAGATCACCACTTGTCCAAGCTAACTCTATTGAAACATAGAGAGAAGAAAAGGTCCACCACTTGTCCAAGCTAGTTTCCATTGAAACAAGGAGAGAAGCAAGCTCCATCATTTCTCCAAGATAGGCTAGCATGGATAAGTGCACCTTGAAACCAACCTTCCTATGAGGCAATAGAGCATATGCTACATATTTTATGTATGCCCCATGCCTCAAATTAAGAAGTTATAGATTAGAAGTGGACCTTGCTTGAATGTCACATGCAATAAATTAAGGAAAAATAGCCAAGTGGATTGTATTCCTCAATGGATCCTTGCTTTCACAAGTTGTGAACCTTGAGTCACTTTTACATTAACTTGGACAAGTGGTGGACCTAGAAACCAAGCTCTCCATGTTGAGATAAGTTGTAGGTAGGACAGTAGGACATAGACAACGATAATGGATGCAATATACTCGTCTCCTAATAATCCAATTGATTGAAACCATGGTACTTTAGTTGTTTTCATTGTGTATTGTATGTGCATAAAGTGGAATGAGACCTTAAGAAAACTCAAATTTTTGACAAAATCTCTATATTTTGTACATGATATATTGAAAGTTGTCCAACCTGGGAATTGGGATTTTCCCACTTTACCTAATATGGTCTTTGTATTTGGTGATGCCATGCTTTTAATAAAAAAAATATAAGGAACTTGGCTTGTAAAAATCATAGCTTTCTAGGCCATTTGTGCAAAGTTAAGGAACTTTTAGGGAAGTTTCATTTTGTACAATTACATCATGTCCCTCGAGCAAAAAATCAAGAAGCAGATGCTCTAGCTAGAGAGAAGATACAAGATGTTCTAGTGGTGGGTGCTATCAATTTGAAGATTTCTCTCTTCCAAGGTAGCAATGCTATGCCTCACATCATGCATTTCTTGGACACTTGAGAGCTTACTAAGGGCCAAAAGTAGTGGCTTGTGCTCAAGGCAAAAAAATACCGCCTTATCAATGAAAACCTCTACTGCAAAGGTAAGGATCAAATTCTTATGCGTGTACCTCTCTCTAGAGAGATCACCAAAATCATTTCAAAGTTCCATGAAGGTGTTTATGGAGGGCACTTTGCACTTGACATCACCAGTAGGAAGGTTCTACAAGCCGGGTTTCTATGGCCTAGTTTACAAAGAGGTGCATCACCGGTGCAAAACATGCAAAGAGTGTCAGAAGGCTGGGGATAGGAGGCTCACATATGAGCCACAAGCTCCTATTATCTCTTATGAACCATGTAAGAAATAGGTAATTGATGTCATTGGGCCTTTGACAAGGAGCCAATCTCATAAATTGTACATCATCATGGGTGTGGACTACATGAGCAGGTGGGCTGAAGCAATTGCTACCACCCGGATTACAGCTAAGTAGGTGGCTAAGTTTGTATTTGAAAACATTTGTTGCTGTTTTGGCACTCCTCTTGAAATGAGTTTTGATAGGGGACTAGGTTTTAGAGGAGACCTAGTAGGAGAGCTGATGGAGAAGTTGGGTATCTCATGAAGATACTCAACTCCCTACTACCCACAATGCAACGGCTTGGTGGAAAAGGTAATTGGTATGATCTGCAATATCATCACTAAACATGTAAATAATCACAAAAGTGATTGGGACAATCATCTTATGGTTGCACTTTGGGCTTTATTGCACTTCATTTTGCACATCACTTGGGTTCGCACCATATCACTTGTTGTATGGTAAGGTGATCATGTACAATTGGATAGCCTCAAGGTGCTAGCTAGGTAGATGGAATGCCCTAATGATCATCTTCACAACCACATTTTTGATCTAGAGAGGCTTCAACTAGACAGAGAAGATGCTACCAACTATTATGCAGCACAGGCAGGGCAACGTCGACTTACCTTCAACAAGAGACTTAGAGAAAAATATCTCAAGAATGTTATGTTGGTGATAACAGGTCTGCCACTACAAAGGATAAAAAGTTTTCACCTAGATGGGAGGGGCCATTCGTCATTAAAAAGTGCTACAACAATGGGAGTTATCGATTGATGGATGCAGATGGTAGGCTCCACAAAACATGTCTCAATGGATGGAGGCTAAAGCAGTACTTTTTGAGGTTTGATCAAGCACCTATGATGGAAATCCCTGAGGAGAAAGACTCCTCCACCTCAACTGAAGAAGAATCATGTACAGATCTAGAGACATAAATGCCTCTAGCTTCAGGTAGATGGCTAATGAGGGCCGCTTTTCAAATTTTTGCTCCACCTCTCTCTTGGTATGCACTTGGTGGAAAGGTATCAAGGACCCTAAGAGGAGGAAGGACCTAATGCATGAAAATCACAAAAAAATTATATGTATTTATTTTGTACATAGCTATGGTTTTGACACATTTGGATCTCGAAAAGAAGGACACGTAAGAACAAACCCTATGCAAAAACCTGACAATCACTACAGGTGAAGAGTAAAAGTCAATAATGAGAGGAAAGAGAATCTTATACATTATGGAGTTGGAGTCAACAAACATTATCAAATTCAAGCCTAATTCACTTGTGGACACAAGGCTTGCACACAAGACAAGACCACCTAGAAGACTTTTGGAGGGAAAAAGATGGACATATATTTTTCTGGGATTTTTCTGTATTTTCTCCACTCCGAATTGCAAAAAAATTTCAATAGAAAAGTTATAGGCATTGAGCTGATTTGTCTGTCCCTATTTTTTAAATTATTGTTGGAGCTACGGTTTGGAAGATATGGCCGAAATGGTGGAGCCTGTCTGTCCACATGGGAAGAAGTCATGATTATCCAACTCCACACTTAAAATTTCTTATATGTCTCCCTCCATTATTGCTATATTTTCTCTTCTTTTGTTAAGATTCTCTCGAATATTGTAAGGAAGCTCTTGGACTCAAGCTATGGAAGGTGGCATGGAGACAAAGCTCGCCAAGATGAAGGTGATTAGGAGGAAATTGGTCAATAAGTAGGGCACGCAGAGCTCTCTCATTGGGAAAATGCCTCTAACTGGGGCTACTTTGTAATAACTCCTTTTGCTCATAATCTCTTTCCTAATCACTCTGTTGGCCTATAAAAGGAGGCTTCCTCTTTTGTAAACAAGACACATTACACTACACACACACACACACTACCTCACATGCACACTATCCCATACCCACATACCCAGACACCTACACATACACACCCTTGTGCTACATGCTAGTAGCATGAACACTAATCACATAATCACAACACCATCACCATCACCATGCACAAAATGAGCACCATATCTCCACACACTTGTAAGAAGGATTGAAGGCATGATTTCAAGAAGAAGAATGATGTATACACTCGTGATATTCCTTGCAATCAACTCCCATCCCTCCATTATGCATCCTACGATCTTGTCCCCTTCTCATCTTCTTGCCCTATGCTACCTATTGTATACATCTTTTGCAAGCAATCAACACACTCCATCTTGGTGCCATACCTTTTGTCATTTGGGATACACTTCATTGTGAGTATGGTTTATGCTTGATCTTTCCATTTTGCTTATGTTGAGGTGTGCGGATTTGCCAACATACGGATTGTCTCTCTCTCTCCCCCCTCTCATATTCATATCATCTTGCTACTTGCATCTTAAGGTGTGAATATTTTCCACCTCTTGTATGAAAAGTGAGCATACTTGCATGTTTCCCTTACCTCATTATCTTCCTTACTACATGCACGAGTAGCAAACCTAATCTCACTCATCGCTCACCATCCCTCTCATCTTCTTTTTTGACCACCCCATCCCACACTTGGGCGTGGATCTTGAAATTTTTTTCCATGTCATGCTTGATTGTGTATACATTTGCATCCTAGCCACATATCTTGCAATAGGTGGTGCCCCTATTGTGTAGCTCCCATGATGAGGACATCGTGCACATAGTCTTGGTGTAGAGGCCACGTGGTCTATTTTGCACTTCTACCTCTCACTACATTCCTCTGTGTGTGTGTGTGTGTGTAGATATGTGCACATGTAGACAATGAGGAAGAAAATGGTGCTTAGCAGATGCACATGACAAGAGGAAGATAATAGAACTATGGATATACTCTCTATACTTTTTCATATGTTGGTGTAGGATGTCTTATCACGATCTTCATCCCCATCCATAATGAATTCGGCATTATTTTTGGACTTTTATGCCCAATGCAATCATTGTTTCCATGTGTTTTGTGAGATGTGTAATTATGAAAGATGTTGATAATAACAACAAAAAATTTCTAATAGATGAGATTATTGGTTGGCAATAATGCTTTATCCAACATGTATGTCAATGTTTTTGTAGTTCCCCACTCAAAATGTTGTCTTTTGAAATGCAATGTTTTCACAAATTTCTCAATAGGGTCAAGGACAAGTAGCATTGTGTGAATATGGAGTCATGCTTAGGGAATGCATTGCTTAATATGTACATGCAATCTGTGGGAAATCTTGGATTTTGTATATTTGATGATGTTCTTTCTTGGATGGCACAACAAGATTTCTATTTTAATCTCAATAAAAGCCAAGTTTTGTGCACCTTCAAGAGAAAAACATCTGGTTGAGGATCTTCACATTGAGGCTATCTATTATGGGATTGCACATATTTCAAGTTTTGTCTAAGTTCTACAGGAAAAAGAAGCTCTTGGACAGTTTTATTGATTGCAAAGTGAGGTTCTCTCAAAAAATGTGATCACCTATGATTACATCTCAAAGACATGTGGAATAAAGGCGTTGTGCTTGGCATTGTCGTGCTCACTCTATATGCCGTCAAGAATGTCATTAGAGAAGGGTGCGTTTTTTGTAGAATATGCCCAGCATGCCCAAGGCAAGAGTGCACTAAAAAGCACTAGCCTATTTTGAAAAATAAAAATTGAGGGTTTCTTCTCCTTATGCAATCATATATCCTTCATGGTGGATGCATGTGACATTGTGCAAAACATTGACAGGGAACCATTTCATGATGAGAATGGAATAGCAGTCATCGTAGGATTGTCTTCTTTGTACCAATGTAGTAGGTTGCTTGCAAATATTTGTGATAGTGGGTTATTTTATATGGTCAACCACTCATTAGAGCTGGGTTGCGCCCGTGTGAGTGGGGGGAGTGGGGGGATTGGGAGACACCGAGTCGCACCCAGCATCACTGCAGCGCAAAAAAGACTAGGGCGTAAAAAGCCAGCGAAAATGCTTTCCTCGCCATTGGCTCCCAGCTACCCTACGATCAAGGAGAGAAGAATTCTCCCGTAAACCTCGCTTGTGCCCCCCCTTTTTCACAGTGACAGTGGGGTTATTGGGTGCATTCGGTTTTCACGCAGAAGTTTTAGGAATTTCTGAAAATGGTGTATATGCTCACCCTGCTCCCCCCACTCCCGCTGGGTGCGACCCGTCTCTTAGTCCTTATATACGCCAAGTGTTGTGTATCTTGGATTGCTTCCAATTTAGGATGTTGTTAGTTGAGTTCTCTTATTGAAAGGTATGTCAATCATGGGTAGGATAGAGAAGGTATCAATTGATGCAAAGTGAGGGCTCCTCTCCTATGCTTGCATCTTGGTGAACATATGCATGGTCACATTGTTAGTGAGGGGCAATGCTTTGCTCCGTATGTTTTTCAATGTGATGTACTTTTTAAAAAGCATAAAAAAATTTTATGAGATCAATGTCTTTTGAAATGTTGCATGCACATGGCATAGTCAAAAAGGGAAGGTCCAAGAAGCATTGACTAAGTTATAGTGCATGCTTAGGGAACATAGTGGTCAGTATGCATACAGATTTTAGTGTATCTTATAATTGTTTCTTTCAAGAATAATATTTCTTGGATGGCACAACAAGATATCTTTTGAGAGCACAACATCTCATTGAAGAGCTTCCTATCAAGGATGTTTTCTCTTTGATGACACTTATTATAGGTTGTGCCTAGCATGGCTAGGGAAAAGAAGCTCTTGGTAATTTTTTTGAGTGCAGAGTGAGGGCCTTTTAGCAAATATGATAATCTATACTTGCTACTTAACAACATGATGCATTATGTAGGAATTGAGAGAAGATTGTTGTGTTGATGAGCGAGCAATGAACATCTTTCTACACAAAATGGATGATTATTACCATCATGCAAATGAGAAGTACATTGGCTTCTACTGAGCTTTTGACTAAAATCCACACACACACATAGGTCAAATGCAAAGATTGAGAGTGAGACCAGGTTCTTTCATTTTTTTAGTGTAAAATGAGTAGGGGTTGGACCATGTTTAAGTTTTAGCTAATTGAAGAATGATTCTAGAAATAGTTGTTTGTTATCTTTGTTCAAACCAAGTGAGCAAGAGAGAGAATATGTCTTTTTTGTTCAAACAAAGTGAATCCCAAGAAAAGAGAGAGGCAAAGAGTGTATCCATGACATAGAATAGACCCCTACAATGAACACACTTATGACATTAATTATGTACACTACCTAGCCAAACACGTAGTTATTTGGTATATGGAGGGTTTGGTTAGTGGGCATCTTCAAGATCAATTACTACTTCAAAAAAGTTGCTATATTGTTTTTACAATGGCACTTTATACAACTAATGCCTTCCTTTTTGAAGAAAAACTAATGTTTGAACATGTGTGTGTGTGTGTGTGTGTGTGTGTGTGTGTGTGTGTGTGTGTGTGTGTGTGTGTGTGTGTGTGTGAGTGAGAGAGAGAGAGAGAGAGAGAGAGAGAGATGAACACAATAGCTGTATGATAACACAAGAGGCATTTTTCTAGCCACTTCAAGGCAAGGTTCTTGCTATGTGAATCTTCAAATTGTTATTGCCTAAACATCAAGTTTATCATGATCATACACCCTACCTACAGATGATAAAAGCATAATTTGGGTCATGCAAAGAGCACAAAGTTGTAGCTTTATGCTTCAACAACAATATAACAATGGATTAAAAATATGATTGGGTTGTCTTTTGAGAATTTCTAGATGGATTCTCCTCCCGCTATTGATACTTGGATGGATGGAGCACCTTATTAGAGCTTTGAAAGATGATGTTATTTGATAATGAAGCATCAAAATTGATATAATAGGCACGACATTGTGAATTCATAAAGAATATTTTCACCTTGAAGCCAAGAGAGGGAGAAGAGGGCTACCAAAATTGGTCTTTTCCTTTTCTTCGTTGTCGCAACAACGCGCAGGTCACATACCAGTCTAATCTAAAGTGCAAAAGTGAAGGGCAAGACTCCTAGACTTAAAAGCCTTTTGACAATAAAAAGTCAAAAAACTTACTTTCTTTCTTTTGCCAGAAGGCTTTTCACTGTACATAGGGTAAATGTATCATGTTAAATATGTCTCATAGAAAACAAAATTGAGGGGAATTTTACTCCTCAATGCAAATTTGACTTTTGAATTTAAAGATATATTTGGAAAAAAAATTTAAAGGGATTTTTTCAAGATCAATATTGATATTTTTTACCATATCATATAATTTTGCATTTTAAAAGTTTAACAAAAATACTCGAAAAAGGCACTCCTATACTCATCCTTAAAGTTCTTGAAAAATTGACACCTCCACGTATCACAAGCAAACGTGCTACCCTGTCCCCTCTCCCACCGAGTAGTTGATTTTTGTGATGAGTGTGTGTATGCACACGTGCGAGAGAGCGAGAGAGAGAGAGAGAGAGAGAGAGAGAGAGAGAGAGAGAGAGAGAGAGAGAGAGAGAGAGAGAGAGAGAGAGAGAGAGAGAGAGAGGAAAACTCAAAGGTTGAGTATGTTTCTATGAATAGAAGGGGGATTGCTTGCTTATCGCAAAGCTAAGCCAACCACATGCCAGCTCCAAATGTAGTTCAACTTTATCAGAGAGAGAGAGAGAGAGAGAGAGAGAGAGAGAGAGAGAGAGAGAGAGAGAGAGTTATTTAGTTAAGAGAGGAGATTTGTGGAAAGCCCATTGCTAGATTCAACAAGAGTGAATTTGCTTCTGTGATTTTGCTCTTAAGATCATGGGTAGGCCACTGCCAATGTGTGTGTGTGTGTGTGTGTGTGTGTGTGTGTGTGTGTGTGTGTGTGTGTGTGTGTGTGTGTGTGTGTGTGTGTGTGTGTGTGTGTGTGTGTGTGTGTGTGTGTTTGTGTGTGTGTGTGTGTGTGTGTGGGAGGAGTTCAACCCCCATCAGATAAAAAAAACAACCAATCATCTATAAAAAAATCCAGGACTTGTATATTTATCATGTAAATTGGGCAATGTACAATCAAGGAAGAAAAAACAATCCTGTTACACCACTTGCATACGAGATATGGTAAGTCCTTCAAATGTTACCTTCCACCATCACATCCAACAACAAAAAAGGAGTTAGAAGTGGAAGGCAGGTGTCATTAATGAAGGACACTTGTCATCGATGTCCACCATAGCTTAAGGCAAGAAATTTAATGAGGAAGTAATCCTATAATGAAAGCCCATACCTGATTGGGGAGCTCCATATTAAAATGGTGAGGAAGGTATGGCCCAATCACAAAGTCCTGCAAACTTAAGCTCTCAACATCCCACACTACAACCTTCATATAGATTTGTAGATCTTCCATTTTTGAAAAAGTAGGCGGGGGTGGTTTTTTTTCATGCAGAGTGGGGTGGTGGGAGCAAGGGGCGACGTGGGAGAGGTGGTAGGGTAACCTTATTTCATATAGCCTTGCTTCAATACCCGTCATGCAAGGCTGCAAGTCAGCGTAGTGGTCTAGTGGAAGTGTGTAAAGGTGATTTTTGGTACTTCCTCTCTGGCAGACAAAAATCCCCTTATGATATTAAAACCACTCATATTAAGCCTTAGTTTCCATAGGAAAACAAATCCGAGGTGTGTGTGGAAAAAACCTCCTCTTTTACACTAGGTCCAATTTGTTTATAGGAGGGTCCACTAATGGGGGCACTAGGCCCCCATTAGGGACCTAGTGACCACCCTTTGAGGCATAAGTTGACTTTTTTGAAGTCTGTACATGATTAAATATTTGTTGTGGATTCTAAGTATTGGTAGATGATTCTCCATAGTCTAATTCTCTCAAATCCATTTAGATAAAAGGCTTGTACAAGGTTTTTTATATCAGAGGCTTGTTCTATAGAGTGGTTACAAAAGATGATGGGTTTGATTTGGGATAACATGACTTTGTGAGACCAGTTAGAAGGTCTATTGCTGCCTGTGTGGATAAACTTTAGAACAAGGGCGGGAACCACCAGACTTTTGTCTATTCTAAATCTATGCAGTTCCCCATGATGTACTTCAAGCTTCATGCTAAGAAAGTTGTGCTGATACCTTTGGCTTCGAAAAAAATGGTATTGCTGTCATCTATGGATAGGCAGGGAGGATAAATGGGGTTGGTGATAGTGAAATACTTTGGTTGCTCATTGGTAACCCAAAGAATATCATCAAAGAACCTGAAGGGAGTTTTTAGCTGGAGAAGGTGATGTCGATGCAGAGGATCTTTTAAGACTGAGTTAATGTAATTGTACTCCAATGCATGAAGATAAAGGTTACACCAAATGGGACAGCACGTCAATCCCATGGGGATTCCAATGATCTGCCTATAGACATTCTCATTACATTGGATGTACATATTGTTAATCAACTAGGAGTTTAGCTCTAGGACTTGTCTTTTGTCAAAGGATAACTGATTTTTGTAAGATTGTTGCGACTAGCTTCCACTTGTACATTTTCTTGGGAAATTTTTAAATGAGATGAAAGGTCCACACTGATCAAAGACATAGCTAATGAGGGAGTTCATAATGGTAATGATTCCAATGTTGCCTTGATGGGGAATGTTCTCATAGCACTTTTTGACATCAACTGAAAATACAGAGTCTACTTTTCTTGGTAGATCTAGGATAACCTCATAAAGTGAATCCACAACCCACCAAGATTTTAGCTTGATATTGCAACATAATAAGTCTTTTTGGTTGAGTGAGTGTGCCCTATTTTTTAGGTAGGGGACACATGTTTTGAGAATACATGCTAAGAGCAGAGAAACCTCTAAAAAACAACAATTAGACCCACATGTGATCCACCTAAAGGCGTTTTTATAGGCTTTATAAATAGCCATTAGGTAGGGTAAAGGAGAGAGATTTTTTAACTGATACGTGGTGAGGAATCACCAATTGCTTGCAAAATGTCAGTATGGGGCATATGAATGGGCAGAAAATCATATTTTGCTAGCCTCTTCTTGGCTTCTTGAGTCATGAAGGTTGGGCATATGAATACAGGGTTATTGGCAGCTTTGTCTAAGCATGTAATGAAATACTTGCTTTTGAGGGCATCAATATGTCGATCCATAGGGGCAATCAGTTTTGTAGAGTGTTTGGATGGTAGTGTAGTTTCAGAGTATACCCAAAATAGGTTTTTGATCCTATCTTCTTGAAGATGGGGAGGTAGGGGTAAGATGCCACTTTTAAATATGCTAGAGACAGACAAATCCATAGTTCATTTAAGGCAATATGTTTGCACAATGGTTGGGAGGGAATATAATTAAGCCCTTTCATGAGAATGTTTCTCATATTCTGATCTTCAATGTACTTGAGATCAAAAAATAGTAAATGCTTTAGACTGTTCAAATAACTAGGTGTAGCATCATTGCATTGACATGGGTGAAATTCAGTATAGCAGAAAAAACTTCCTTAGCATTGCATATTTGTAGTTTAATGGGGTCCATAAAGGACCAGGCAAAACAAAGTTTGTCCCAAAGCTCATTAGTTGGAATATCTACTCCATACAAAAAAAGGCCAAAAAAGGCATGGATAGACCTTACATCCATAAAGGCATTTCTGTAGGTAAGATGCACAAGGGTACGGCACTTGGCTAGCTGACTAGATACCAGACAAAATCTACCAACTTCATCCTTGATAACATCCTGCAATCATTAGAAATACATCAGATTTTTAGCACTAGGGGCACAACCTGGGGTGATAGCAAAGCGAGCCCGAGAACTAGCAATAGGGGTAGGGATAAAGCAAGGGGTAGTAGGGGATGGTCTAGTAGCTTGCACCACAGAGCGGTTAATAGTAGAATAACTGGCAGAAGATTCAGAGGGAGATAAGACTGGGTTCCAAGGGGGGGTAGTAGGTGGTTGAGTCAAGTATCTTGCGTTTTGACCCTTCCTCGGTCTACCTCGGTCTTGGTCAAATCATCCTCTCTTGCCATGCCTAGAGTCAGAGCTAGACTCTCGGGTAGGCAGCACAGCTTTTTGAAGGAAGGCCTCCATTTCATTATTTGAAGCATCAAGAGGGGTTTGTTGGAATAAGGCAACTTGCTTGATGTAGCTTGTGTGTGTGTGTGTGTGTGTGTGTGTGTGTGTGTGTGTGTGTGTGTGTGTGTGTGTGTGTGTGTGTGTGTGTGTGTGTGTGTGTGTGTGTGTGTGTGTGTGTGTGTGTGTGAGAGAGAGAGAGAGAGAGAGAGAGAGAGAGAGATCAGAGGGAATTGCTCAATGAGAAGAAGAGAGTAGAGAGAGATTGTGTGTGTTAAAAGAGCGAGCCAATCGACGAGAAGAAAAGAGCAAAGAGAGGTTGTATATGTGTGTTTGAAACCTATGTAACCTGTAGATGAAATGATTCTCAATATATTGTTCATAACTATAAGTAATCCATTGACACCATCATGGGGAATGGCTTCATAGCAGGCTTTGATGTCAAACGAATATAAAGAGAATATTTGTGAAGGTAAGTTTATAAGGAAATCAAACTGATTATTGATTAGCCAATAACAACTTGTCTGTGTGTGGACCAAACATTTTATATTTAAGATGCAAATGTTCAATGATCTTAATAAAGCCAGTGTTCAAAGCTCACAACATGGATGATATTCTGGCTGTGATTTCTGAGAACAAACATTTGGGTGCATTTGTAATCCATCAAAACTCCTTCTTGTGAAGCTTATAGTTCCCCATTAGGTAAGGTAATGTAGGTGTTTTAGGTGTTTCAAGGTCCATACTCTCACAAAATCTATTAACTTCTTCTATTAGTTCAGGTTCAGAAAGAGGAGCCCTGATAAACTCTTTGGAAATAACTCTAGTTTTTGCTTTGATCCTAGCTTCTTGCAAATGAAGATCGGAGTTTGTGTAGATTTATCAGTACCACATATATATATATATGAATTGCATAACATAATTTAGTTCATCTATTAGATCCTCGTTTAAAAACCAAGGTTTTTGATTCTTCCTAAAGTTTGGAAATGTCTCATGAAACAGTTCAAGGATCAAATGTTTGATAAATTCATGGTGTTCCAAAGTACTAGACACATGCATGATGGTGAATATTGTATCCCATGCTTGGCAGAACTCTTTTATCACATGACTAGGATTGACAAGAACATAAGGTATATGGTTAAGACCTTTATGGATAAATTCCTTAAGAAGAGGGTGTCTGAATACATTGGGTGAGGTAGATAAGACATGTTTTCCAATATTCCCAAATTCTACTATATGGTTAGCAAACCTATTATGTGAGAGACATCCACATTTGTTAGCAACGGCTAACGGCTACACCAATTATGCACCAAGTTGTGGATGTGCCATAGTGCACAATATTTACTTTTCATTGTATAGGGCTTGGGCTCATTTAGTAGTTCCAAAATTGTATGAGTTTAGGCTAGAGAGCTCACTTTATCCCATAGTTGAAGGATTTGAGGCCCAAAACTGTTAAAGAGCCCTATGCTTAATGAGAGGTCATTCTTGAGTGGTTCTTTTGAGAACTCTCTCTCTAGAGTAGCTCTTGATGGCCTAGCCTTTGAGCTTAATGCCCATTCTTAGAAGGCTAGTGCTAATCACATGTAATTAGTGTAATCCTCTCTTAATTAATCTAGTCTTCATTATGTTGTCAATCATGTTTATCTACTTTCCTTCATTGTTTTGAAGTGTTGATCTTCTCTAATCTAACTCTTACTTATGCTAAGCTACTCCGATTAGTGGAGTCCTTATCTAACTCTCTCGATTAAGCGGAGTGGGCGTACTCGTGATTGAGGGATTAGAGTTCTCCTCTAATGGTGTGCTTGTGTATATGTAGGTTTAAGAAGCCTTGAGCCTAATTTGATTATGTGTGACTTGATTTGGACACCATGATGGGCATGGTTGGGGTGGCCGACTTGAATGCGATCTTGTGTGCTTAATCGTCAATGCATGTAATTAGAGTTGTCCTTGACAGATTCCAAGATTAGTGTGTTTCACTTCGTTGCTTGATGTGTATAGATGATTGCTTGAAATTGATGCTTGATGTGCGATTAGCATTAATTGATTTGGGATGATTTCTATTTGCATTGGAGGATACACGCTCTTGAATCCTCTCAATCTTTGCATCCGATGACGCTCTCACACATTCTTTGTGTGATGCCTCCAAGCCCTAGCCGGTGAGTGGCATAAAATGGTAACCATCTTTTTGCAACATTAGCCTACTCAATGTCCTCTTCCTCATATGTGTATATATTTTTCTACGCTATTAAGTTATCTATAGTAAATTCCCCCTCTTCGTTTAACCTTTGTGGCGACACATACATTGTACTCTTCCCAAAAATGTCACCTTAGTCATATATTTATATTACCACCCTTTTCTTTTTTGCTTTGTAAATAAAAGTAAGCATACAATAACCAACTATCTACCCCCAAACTTTCTTACCTCTTGTGAATTAGTAGTAGAAAAATAATATATCCATCTTCCATTTCATATAGATAAATTACCATGAAAAATCAACTCTCCACTTGTCTTTACTAAAGATTATGGTCCATCTCTACAAGTCTTCTATGCCCCCTACATAGGTAGCCCAATATCTCTTAAGAATATACATAAGGTTTTTCTCCTTTCAAAAAGACTCAAATTGTATATTCTTTGTCATAAAATCTAATATCTAACCAACCCAAATGATTTTCTCATATTAAATTGATCACTTAATGTGGGAGAATAAACGGGAACAAGTGTTAAGATATAGATATGTGCTTATAGCTCCATCTCAACACGGGGCCAATGGTAAAGGGGCCCAAAAGGGAGATGGTCTATCAAAGAGCAAGGCTAACCAATGGAGCATAAGACCTTAGGGTTAGCTTCATTGAAGACCTCCAATAAATGTGTGTAAAGGTCCTTTGACCTTAGGTAAGCTAGGGCTGAGCTTGAGGTGGGAACCCGGCCCAAGCTCGAGGTGCTTGTCCTGCTTGAGGTGCTTGTCGTGCTTGAGGTGCTTGATTAAGATGCTTGAGGTGCTTGACTGGCTCCATGCTTGAGGTGCTTGACTTGCTGCATGATTAAGGTACTTGAGGTGCCTTGAGAAGCTTGCCTGAGATGCTGGTGGGAACACCTTCTAGTTCAAGTGCTTTGTCATGCTTGGTGAGTAAGGTGCTTGATCACCTAAAGTCAAAAGCATTCCTACAAGAGGGGGGGCGAGCCCTTTTCCTAGGGGCTAGAGAGATAACACCCACTCACACACACAAGGCAAGCCCCAACTTGAAGAGGCAGCAAGGACACATGTCAGGCCCTACCCATGTTACCTTCATGTGTTGCTTGAAGCCTATTGGGTAGGCTTCAAAGGGGTCCAATGATAAATTACATGAATTATCTAATTGTTTTAGCATTTATCTAGCCCTCTCTCTCAAAAAGGAAAGGGGGACACTTGTCTCAAGGCTACCCCTACTGCTTGTAATGCCTCCTGCTCATGATTGGCTAGGCCTGGGAGGGTCCAATGAGCTTCAAGCATGAGCTACAAGGGGGGGTCGACCCAAGCTAGCTAGGGGCTTTCTTGAGGGGTATACTCACCCACACACACTCACAATCACTCTCATTGTGTGCTATGCAAAGTGCAAGAGCTCCCTCTCCTTCTCCAAGCAAGTAGAGGTTGAGAGCCTACACCAACACTCTTGGTTATGGAGTCCAAATCCAACCAAGAGCCATGCTTCAATGCTTAAGCTTGCCATCTCCTTCTTCTTCATTACTATGCTAATATGTATGCTAGCAACAAGAGTATGATAAGTGAGGAACTAGTTCTTTCTCCTATGAAATGTTTCTTCTTCCTCTTCCCTACCCTCATTCCCTGCTAGCTCTCTCCACCTTCGAAGGTGTTTGAGGTCTTGGGACTGAGGCTTGGAACAATTAAATCATTCTTCAAGCTCATGTTATACTATGATTGTGATGCATGAAGCTTTCCATCTTCATTGCATCACCTAGGTCACAAGGAACACAAAGAATGTATTGTAACAAGTCTCTCTTAATGGGAGAAATCATAATACAAATGCCTATTGGAGGGGGGACCGGCTCCACATAAATCCGGTCCTCAACTGTGTTCATGTTCTCTAAATTCTCTCTCTTGCAAAAGTATTGTTCATGCCAAGTTAACTAATTGCTATGATTATGTTGCTATCTTCAATTATGTCTACCCGCTATGCTCACAAAGTTATTTCTCGAAAGTATTCTCATTAATTTCCGCTATTCTCAAGTTCAATAGGCTAATTCCATTACATTGGTATCAGAGCATTTGGTTTCTCTTTTCTTGCTTAAGAAGAGAGGTCCTTAAGTAGCCTATAAATGGTTGATGTTGTTAATTATAATAGAGTAAGTGGAACTGGGATCTAATATTGGTTTTGTTAAGCCCACTACGTGGGGGATGGTGCACACCTCGGGAGCTTTGGACTTAATAATGGAGTCTTTTTAGACTTGCCTACGGCTTTACCATTATTGAGCCATAAGAAGTCCGAAAGGAGCTAGCCCTTGGCAACTCTGCTATGTTAGACCTACTCCTCTACTCTCTTTAATTAACCACTTTGAGCCGTGGGTGTAGATACTTAAGAGCCGATTTTCAAAGGCTAAGAGGAGTGGCAACTAAGGTTTTGTATTGCCAAAGCATACACTAAATATAAACATAAATTTTGTTAACATGGCTGACAATAATCAAGAGAGTAGAATGAACATTGATAGCTTTGATTTTTCACATGAAGGTGCTAATGATGATGCTCCCATGTTTGTCAATTATCTCGTCACTGGGTTGCAACAAGCTATGGGAAACCCTGTTTTGCAAGCCGAAGTTACTCAACAACTTCGTGCTTATGGAATTTCCCTTCCTCTCCCAGAGGAGAGAGATCTTAGGAGGCCTCTTGAAGAGACCCCCAAAAGAAGACTCTCTCCCATTGGAGAGGAGGAATCCAAAGAGAAAGAAAGCAATGAAAGTCTAAGTTCTTCTCAAGAGGTGGATCCACGAAGACGGCGGTCTAGACGATCGCCTACTCCTCCCAAGAGGAAAAGAGCAACCTATTGTCCTTCTCCTCATCACTCTGAAAGGCAAGAGAGGAAACAAAGGAAGAAAAGGGCTAGGAAGAGGTCACCCTCTTCTCCTTCTTCTTCACCTTCCTCCTCTTCCGATGAAAGTTATGGCTATTCTCATAGAGAATACAAGAGGGGAGGACATCGCAAATCATTTCCTTCACGGCGAAGGTCACAAAAGCTAAAGAAGTTCAAGGAGGGAGGAAAGAGTATCTCTTTTCTCACCTATGATGGCACCTTTGGTGCTACCGACAAAGTGTTGGCCTTCATCCAGCAATTTGATGCGGCCTTTGAGGACGAGGGCTTCACAGAGTCCTCCAAGCTACGCCATGTAGCTATGCACTTCCAAAAATCAGCTCGTCAATGGTGGGCTAGCCTTCGTGGCAATGGAGAAGCCCCAAAGACATAGAAAACCCTACGAGTTTCCATCATGAAGCAATTTCTTCCAAGCGATACTAAAGATAAAGTTCTTACCGAATGGCGCGGCTTGAAGCTTCTCTCTCATGAGTCTATCAACAAGTATGTAGACAAGTTTTGGGACTTACATCTCAAAGCTATTGTCTTTCAAAAGATAGACTTTGCCGAGCAAAGACAGCAATTCTGTGCGGGATTACCTGAAGAGATGGCCGAATACATCAACTCTCAACGGCCCGGTACTATTGCCGAAGTAATCCACCACACCATGGTTGCTTCACGCATCAATTTTCATCAAGGGGCTAGAAGTAATGTCAAGCCCATGGAAAACAAAGATAAAAATGATGCAAAGGGGAAATCCAATGCTCAAAATAATTCCCAAGGCACTTCCAACAACAACAACAACAACAACAATCGGTCCAAGGAGAAGGGAGTTTACAAAGGTAAAAACAAACTCTCTCCTGAAGAGCTTGAAGAATTTCGCAAGGACCATAAATGTTTCAAGTGTGGGGAGCAAGGACATGGCTATCGTTCTTGCCCCAAGAAGAATACTCGCAATGAGACTCCTGGGGCTTCCACCATCGAAGCTCCAAAACAGGATGCTCATTGCAAAGGATCATCACTCTCCTATGCTTGGGGAAAGGTAAGAGAGCATGATGCATTCATCTTGTTTGACCCTGGCTCTACTCTCAACTTCATATCAATAGAGTTGGCCACCAAGTTGGGCATTCAAGCTTTTGAGATGGGAGATATAGTAACAGTTGATGCAGCTTTCAAGGGACAACAAGCCTCCGCTACTCCCTTGATTGGGAAGTTGAGGCTTCATGTCCAAAGCTATGTCGACAAAGAAGACTTCTTCATCTCTCCTCTCCAACATCAGGATGTTATCCTAGGGGCACCATGGTTTGATCGCATGGCTACCAACATGAAGTTCCCTGAAAGAAGAATTTACTTCACTTACAGGGGAAAGAACATGTATATAGATGCTAGTGAGCGTGGTCGCACTATTCCACTTGTAAATCCTCTTTCTTTTGATAAGTCAATGAAGAGATCAGTTTCTGCGTACATGATTTTTGTCAAAGAGTCTCCAAAAGATACTAATTTTTCATCAAATGTAAATGATAGGAATTAAGAAGAGTTAGACTTGTCTAATTTTCTAAAAGGATTCCAAGATGTGTTCATCGATGATATCCCTATGGACTTACCTCCAAAACGAGAGGATGATGACCATCGTATTGAGATCCTTCCTGGAAGCTCACCACCTAACAAGCCTCCTTATCGAGTCTCACAAGCTCAACAAGAGGAGATCATGAGGCAAGTACAAGAGCTGGTAGACAAAGGGATGGTGAGTCCTAGCTCCTCTCCCTTTTGTTCTCCAGTCCTTTTAGTGCAAAAGAAAGATGGTACATACCGTATGTGTGTGGACTATCGAGCACTAAACCATATCACTATCAAAAACAGATTTCCCGTACCTCGGGTAGAAGATCTGTTTGATAAGCTACAAGGCTCTACCTACTTCAGTAGGATTGACCTTAAGAGTGGCTATCATCAAATAAGGATAGTGGATGAAGATATCCTAAAGACCGCGTTTCGCACAACATTTTGTCTTTATAAATATCTAGTCATGCCTTTTGGCTTGACTAATGCACCAGCTACTTTCAATCGTCTCATGGAGAAAATTTTTAGACCATATCGTAAATTCACTGGAGTGTTCTTTGATGATATCATCATCTACTCCAAGTCTTTGGAGGAACATAAGCAACATCTCCAAGTGATTTTTCAAGCATTGAGGGAGAACAAGCTTTATCTCAACCAAAAGAAAAGCGAATTCTTCCTTCAAGAAATTCAATATCTAGGTCATATTATCTCTCACGATGGTATTCGTATGGATCCATCAAAGTTATAGGTAGTAAAATCATGGCCTAACCCAAGGAATCTACATGAGCTAAGAAGCTTTATTGGTATGTGTGCATACTATAGACGCTTCATAGCAAAATTCTCTCAAGTAGCAGGACCACTACACGACTTAACAAAGAAGAACGTTAAGTTTGTATGGACTGCTAAGGAGCAAAATGCTTTTGAAAAACTCAAAGAGAAGCTTACTTCCCAACCAGTCCTCATGCTTCCGGATCTCTCAAAGCCATTTGAGGTCCAATGTGATGCGTGTGGTGATTGCCTTGGAGCGGTTTTGATTCAAGAAGGGCATGCCATAGCATATGAGAGCCGAAGGCTTAATAGTGATGAACGAGTCTTGGGCATTTATGAGAAAGAGCTTTAAGCTGTTCTACATGCCCTAGACACATGGAAGCACTACCTATTGGGGACTCCATTTATCCTACGAACCGACCACCAAAGTCTCAGGTATTTCATGACGCAAACCAAGCTTTCCGACAAACAAATGAGGTGGGCAAATTTTCTTTCGCAATTTAATTTCCATATTGCTCACATAGCTGGTAAGCACAATCAAGTTGCCGATGCACTTTCACGACGACCAAAAGTTAATGCGGTGTCTATAGCTACTCACAATGATCTATCCTCTATGATAGATGAGTATGCTACTGACCCTGACTTTAGAGACATAATGTCAGCCCTTGCTTTGGGGAAGAAAGAGGAACCATTCACCTTGCAGGATGGTTATCTTCTCCACGGCAATAGGCTATGTGTTACCCATTCCCTTTGTGAGAAGGTTATGTATAAATCCCACGCTCCTCCATATGCAGGGCATAGAGGTATTCAACCTACTCTCCGAGGAGTAGAGATGTATTTCTATTGGCCTACCATGAAAGTGGACATACAAGAGTATGTTTCAAAATGTGTAGTATGCCAAAAGACCAAGTATGATAGAGGGAAGCAACCTGGATTACTCCAGCCATTGCCTATTCCAAATTCACCATGGGAGAGTATATCCATGGATTTCATCTTTGGATTACCCAAGTCTATCCATGGAAATATAGGAATATGGACAATAGTCGACAGGTTTAGCAAGCAAGCACATTTTATTCCTGTCAAAAAGACTATTAAGGCACATCAAATGGCAACTCTCTTCATATCTCAGATTTTCAAACACCATGGATTACCCACATCCATCGTGTCAGATAGAGATCCTAGAATGACCAGTAATTTCTGGAAAGGTCTCTTTGAAAATCTAGGAACAAGATTGAATTTCTCTTCGGCCTATCACCCACAAACGGATGGCCAAAGTGAGATAGCCAATCTTACGATACTCGATCTACTCAAGACTTATGTTACCGAAGTAAATCAACGCTCACAATGGGAAAAGTATTTACCTCTAGTAGAGTATGCCTACAATAATACTGTACATACTTCTACGGGGAAAGCACCTTTTGAGATCATTGAGGGAAGACCTAAAAGTCCCTTGCTACTCAAAGTACATGGGAAGATCTTCGCCGCCGATGAGTATAGCCGTGACCTACAAGAATCTTTTCAAAAGATTAGGGAGGCTATATCCATCTCTCAACAAAGGCAAAAAGCTGCTGCTGATAAGCACAGAAGAGCCTTAATGTTCAAAGAAAATGATTGGGTCTTACTCAAGTTTCCTAAGGCTCGATTAAGGCAAAAGACGGGCAAAAATCCTATGGGCCATCAAAAGTATTATGCTAAACTAGCAAAAAGATACTATGGTCCTTTCCAAATCTTGAAGCCCATCAACAAAATGGCTTATCAACTCAAGTTGCCCAACCATTGGCTTATACACAATGCCTTTCATGTAAGCCTGCTTAAGCCCTACAAAGGAGAGCCACCAACTGAACCAATTATTGAAGACCCTCCCGAAGTTGAAGACCAAGAAGAGGTGCTACAACCCGAAGCTATCCTTCGGCATGAAAACAAGGTACTACGACATCGTAAGATTATCCGACGGTATCTTATTAAGTTCAAAAATTATCCTTTTGAAGATGCTAGATGGATGCAAGGAATACAGCTTAAGGATAGTATGAACCTTGTCAATGCTTACAATGCTACATTAGAGTAAGCACATGTACAAATTTCTTTTAAATCACTCATGTTTTTGTCTTATAAGACTAGTCCTGTTTTTAAGTGTGCACAAATTTAACTAATATGCATGCTTAAAATCATGTTTGTGATGACGACGTCTCTCAAACACCAAGTAGCATTTGTCACTCTACTTTGGCAGAATGAAATGGACTAAAGAGCAGACATGCTTGTGGCAGCTATGTCTCCCAAGCACCAAATGGATTAGTCATCCATCTTGGAAAGATGTCATAGGGTAAAAAGGGATCCTTTACCCGCTAAGTACGATTGACTAATGACAAAGACTTTATCTCTTCTACCTCATAGTCGAGGACGACTATGATTTCAAGAGAGAGGTAATGTCATAAAATCTAATATCTAACCAACCCAAATGATTTTCTCATATTAAATTGATCACTTAATGTGGGAGAATAAACGGGAACAAGTGTTAACATATAGATATGTGCTTATAGATCTTTCTCAACACGGGGCCAATGGTAAAGGGGCCCAAAAGGGAGATGGTCTATCAAAGAGCAAGGCTAACCAATGGAGCATAAGACCTTAGGGTTAGCTTCATTGAAGACCTCCAATAAATGTGTGTAAAAGTAATTTGACCTTAGGTAAGCTAGGGCTGAGCTTGAGGTGGGAACCCGGCCCAAGCTCGAGGTGCTTGTCCTACTTGAGGTGCTTGTCGTACTTGAGGTGTTTGTCATGCTTGAGGTGCTTCATTAAGATTCTTGAGGTGCTTGACTGGCTCCATGCTTGAGGTGCTTGACTTGCTGCATGATTAAGGTACTTGAGGTGCCTTGAGAAGCTTGCCTGAGATGCTGGTGGGAACACCCCCTAGTTCAAGTGCTTTGTCATGCTTGGTGAGTAAGGTGCTTGATCACCTAAAGTCAAAAGCATTCCTACAAGAGGGGGGGCGAGCCCTTTTCCTAGGGGCTAGAGAGAGAACACCCACTCACACACACAAGGGAAGCCCCAACTTGAAGAGGCAGCAAGGACACATGTCAGGCCCCTACCCATGTTACCTCATGTGTTGCTTGAAGCCTATTAGCTAGGCTTCAAAGGGGTCCAATGATAAATTACATGAATTATCTAATTGTTTTAGCATTTATCTAGCCCTCTCTCTCAAAAAGGAAAGGGGGACACTTGTCTCAAGGCTACCCCTACTGCTTGTAATGCCTCCTGCTCATGATTGGCTAGGCCTGGGAGGGTCCAATGAGCTTCAAGCATGAGCTACAAGGGGGGGTCGACCCAAGCTATCTAGGGGCTTGCTTAAGGGGTATACTCACCCACACACACTCACAATCACTCTCATTGTGTGCTATGCAAAGTGCAAGAGCTCCCTCTCCTTCTCCAAGCAAGTAGAGGTTGAGAGCCTACACCAACACTCTCGGCTATGGAGTGCAAATCCAACCAAGAGCCATGCTTCAATGCTTAAGCTTGCCATCTCCTTCTTCTTCATTACTATGCTATTATGTATGCTAGCAACAAGAGTATGATAAGTGAGGAACTAGTTCTTTCTCCTATAAAATGTTTCTTCTTCCTCTTCCCTACCCTCATTCCCTGCTAGCTCTCTCCACCTTCGAAGGTGTTTGAGGTCTTGGGACTGAGTCTTGGGACAATTAAAGCTTTCTTCAAGTTCATGTTATACTATGATTATGATGCATGAAGCTTTCCATCTTCATTGCATCACCTAGGTCACAAGGAACACAAAGAATGTATTGTAACAAGTCTCTCTTAATGGGAGAAATCATAATACAAATGCCTATTGGAGGGGGGACCGGCTCCACATAAATCCGGTCCTCAACTGTGTTCATGTTCTCTAAATTCTCTCTCTTGCAAAAGTATTGTTCATGCCAAGTTAACTAATTGCTATGATTATGTTGCTATCTTCAATTATGTCTACCCGCTATGCTCACAAAGTTATTTCTCAAAAGTATGCTCATTAATTTCCGCTATTCTCAAGTTGAATAGACTAATTCCATTACATTGGTATCAGAGCATTTGGTTTCTCTTTTCTTGCTTAAGAAGAGAGATCCTTAAGTAGCCTATAAATGGTTGATGTTGTTAATTATAATAGAGTAAGTGGAGCTGGGATCTAATATCGGTTTTGTTCAGCCCACTATGTGGGGGATGGTGCACACCTCGGGAGCTTTGGACTTAATAATGGAGTCTTTTTAGACTTGCCTACGGCTTTACCATTATTGAGCCATAAGAAGTCCGACAGGAGCTAGCCCTTGGCAGCTCTGCTATGTTATACCTACTCCTCTACTCTCTATAATTAACCACTTTGAGCCGTGGGTGTAGATACTTAAGAGCCGATTTTCAAAGGCTAAGAGGAGTGGCAACTAAGGTTTTGTATTGCCAAAGCATACACTAAATATAAACATAAATTTTGTTAACATGGCTGACAATAATCAAGAGAGTAGAATGAACATTGATAGCTTTGATTTTTCACATGAAGGTGCTAATGATGATGCTCCCATGTTTGTCAATTATCTCGTCACTAGGTTGCAAAAAGGTATGGGCAACCCTGTTTTGCAAGCCGAAGTTACTCAACAACTTCGTGCTTATGGAATTTCCCTTCCTCTCCCAGAGGAGAGAGAGCTTAGGAGGCCTCTTGAAGAGACCCCCAAAAGAAGACTCTCTCCCATTGGAGAGGAGGAATCCAAAGAGAAAGAAAGCAATGAAAGTCTAAGTTCTTCTCAAGAGGTGGCTCCACGAAGACGGCGGTCTAGACGATCGCCTACTCCTCCCAAGAGGAAAAGAGCAACCTATAGTCCTTCTCCTCATCACTCTGAAAGGCAAGAGAGGAAACAAAGGAAGAAAAGGGCTAGGAAGAGGTCACCCTCTTCTCCTTCTTCTTCACCTTCCTCCTCTTCCGATGAAAGTTATGGCTATTCTCCTAGAGAATACAAGAGGGGAGGACATCGCAAATCATTTCCTGCATGGCGAAGGTCACAAAAGCTAAAGAAGTTCAAGGAGGGAGGAAAGAGTATCTCTTTTCTCACCTACGATGGCACCTTTGGTGCTACCGACAAAGTATTGGCCTTCATCCAGCAATTTGATGCGGCCTTTGGGGACGAGGGCTTCACAGAGTCCTCCAAGCTACGCCATGTAGCTATGCACTTCCAAAAATCAGCTTGTCAATGGTGGGCTAGCCTTCGTGGCAATGGAGAAGCCCCAAAGACATAGAAAACCCTACGAGTTTCCATCATGAAGCAATTTCTTCCAAGCGATACTAAAGATAAAGTTCTTATCGAATGGCGCGGCTTGAAGCTTCTCTCTCATGAGTCTATCAACAAGTATGTAGACAAGTTTTGGGACTTACATCTCAAAGCTATTGTCTTTCAAAAGATAGACTTTGCCGAGCAAAGACAGCAATTCTGTGTGGGATTACCTGAAGAGATGGCCAAATACATCAACTCTCAACGGCCCGGTACTATTACCGAAGTAATCCACCACACCATGGTTTCTTCACGCATCAATTTCCATCAAGGGGCTAGACGTAATGTCAAGCCCATGGAAAACAAAGTTAAAAATGATGCAAAGGGGAAATCCAATGCTCAAAATAATTCCCAAGGCATTTCCAACAACAACAACAACAACAATCGGTCCAAGGAGAAGGGAGTTTACAAAGGTAAAAACAAACTCTCTCCTGAAGAGCTTGAAGCTTTTCGCAAGGACCATAAATGTTTCAAGTGTGGGGAGCAAGGACATGGCTATCGTTCTTGCCCCAAGAAGAATACTCGCAATGAGACTCCTAGGGCTTCCACCATCAAAGCTCCAAAAGAGGATGCTCATTGCAAAGGATCATCACTCTCCTATTCTTGGGGAAAGGTAAGAGAGCATGATGCATTCATCTTGTTTGACCCTGGCTCTACTCTCAAATTCATATCAATAGAGTTGGCCACCAAGTTGGGCATTCAAGCTTTTGAGATGGGAGATATAGTAACAGTTGATGCAGCTTTCAAGGGACAACAAGCCTCCGCTACTCCCTTGATTGGGAAGTTGAGGCTTCATGTCCAAAGCTATGTCGACAAAGAAGACTTCTTCATCTCTCCTCTCCAACATCAGGATGTTATCCTAGGGGCACCATGGTTTGATCGCATGGCTGCCAACATGAAGTTCCATGAAAGAAGAATTTACTTCACTTACAAGGGAAAGAACATGTATATAGATGCTAGTGAGCGTGGTCGCACTATTCCACTTGTAAATCCTCTTTCTTTTGATAAGTCAATGAAGAGCTCAGTTTCTGCGTACATGATTTTTGTCAAAGAGTCTCCAAAAGATACTAATGTTTCATCAAATGGAAATGATAGGAATCAAGAAGAGTTAGACTTGTCTAATTTTCTAAAAGGATTCCAAGATGTGTTCATCGATCCTCCAAAACGAGGGGATGATGACCATCGTATTGAGCTCCTTCCTGGAAGCTCACCACCTAACAAGCCTCCTTATCGAGTCTCACAAGATCAACAAGAGGAGATCATGAGGCAAGTACAAGAGCTGGTAGACAAAGGGATGGTGAGGCCTAGTTCCTCTCCCTTTTGTTCTCCAGTCCTTTTAGTGCAAAATAAAGATGGTACATACCGTATGTGTGTGGACTATCGAGTTTTTCTCCTTTAAAAAAGACTCAAATTGTATATTCTTTGCACAAGAAAATAATATTGGGCCCTCCTCTATTTGTTTAAGCATCATACCCTTTTGAAAAAGCATGATTCCCCTTGGATGCATACAAGCAAAGGGCCCATACAAGAAGACTTGGAAGCAAAAGGTTCTCTAGCCTAGTGTGGACCTTCCAAAACCAATTCCTTGGTGCATGGGCATGAAGAATAGTCCAAATTCATATCAAACATGTTGAGAAGGTCACATTTGCCTTTTGAAGCGTGTCATTCCGAGCTACAGGTAAAAAGTTATGGTCAAAATAGTGTAAATCTGTTACATTCGCAGCAAAAGGGAACTGTAAATCAAGTAAATCAAGAGGGTGAGATCTTATTTTTCCCCTACTCATCTTCTAGAAGAGCAAGGAGTGTTCAAGGTCACTTGCATGTGATGGGACCAACCTAAAGATGCTTTCTAAATGCCAAGACAGACAAGTTGAGATACCCCGCAGGAGCCACCCGTAGGGCCTCATGGTGGGGCCCACCTACATTATGCACCCCTATGGAACCTTCACGGTCTAAAATGATATTTTTGGTGAATAAATAGCCCCTTTTATGTCCAATATTCAATGAGTGGTCAAAGGATACTTAATTAGGGCTAATCACTCACCCTAATTAAGTGTAGCATAATCCCACTCCTACACAACTATAAATAGCCCCCCTTGGAGAGACTCAAGGACACACACCTATATTTTCAACTTCATGTTGTTTCTTGATCAATGGTAGAGAAAACCCCAACTCTCCCTCTTTCAAATCCTCCCTCCTAACCCTCCTCTTTGGAGGAAGTGCAACTCTATCCTCCACTCTTTCTATTCTACAATCTCTTACTCCATCAACCCAATAAATCATTTGTAGCACCTCAATAACTTGTAAATATATCATGATCTCTCTCATGGTTATGTTAATGATCATTAAATCATCTTCAAAACTTTTAAGTGTCGCAATTCGTGATGGTTAGCCAGCGTCTGTCCTCCCCTTAAAAGGTGTGCGAGAAATCAAGTAAGTGTTCTATTCTCAATTCACCATTGGTTTGTTTCTCCACACTTATTCAATTGGTCTAAAGAAATTTCTCACTCCAAATCTCTTTTTCTTCATTACATATGCATGTGGCTACCTCTCATGGTGATTTTATTTGTGTCACGGCATTGCATAGATGGAGATGAGCTCTCTATGCAAAGTGTGTTAGTTTGATGTAAGTGATTCTCTTGTGTGTTTGAGAGGCAAGTCTTGTGCGCATGATTTTTTGATGTGTGCTTGAGAGGAGAGGAGTTTGGATGTATTATGGGTATTCTTATGGGGAGAAGGTGAATGCTATTCCACAAATTGCATATTTCATTTGATGCACGACATTGGGTTGCATAATCGTTGATGGTGTTCAAGTGTCCAAAGTGTATCTAGAGTAAGGGGGTTTTCAAAGTGTGTTGCTTGAGTGGGTGAGTGCAAGTGTTATTTTGATTGGTTTCCTTCTCCACTCCCAAAAGAAGGTGGTGCCCCAAGTAGTGTGCGTACCTCTTTACGAACATTTTGTGAGGGTAGGCCCATTGGTTTGGGTTTAGAGGCCCCATTTCAAAAAGCTCGCCTCCATAAAGGGGTTTCCCCACTGAGGAACATATCTCCAAGTTACCTTCAAATTTTTTAGTGATTAACAATGGAGTTCCCATCTATCCATTTCATTTTGCACAACACATTAGAGTAAATGTTCACATAGATAGAAAAGTCTTTTTCCAGCAACGCATTGTTTTTATGTTTGGTGCAGAAAGACTTAGAGAAATACTACCATCACCCAATCCAATTATACTTCCAATCATCAATTATGAAACTTCTTTTGATGTTCACATTTTCATTTTGTTTGAAAGGCAGGAACAAGGAGTGGTGAAGGGGTGCTCAAGGGCCATATGAAGGAACGAGGTCTTCAAACCAACAACGAGGAGTAGCACATGAATCACGATCAAAATAATGAACCTTTTAGGCCTATTGCTCGGCAATCCATTCATATAATCATTGCAACTAAGTTTAGGTTTCAATCTATCATAAGGAGGATATTTGGATTCACTCTCCTCAATGAAATCAATGCTTCAATTAATCCATTTATTCTACCTATGATAAAGTACGAATTAACAATGGATGTGTACATCTTCATTTTAATGTAATCAAATTTATAGTGTCAACAATCCTGTGCGGCCCGTAAGAGAAAAGTTTCTTTTTTTTAAAAAAATCAAAAAGTCTAAACAAAATGTCAAGTTCTTTTCCCACATTCTATGCAAGAAGTGGGGAAGATGAGCAAGAGTTTCTTGACAACTTGGAGATGGCACATCTCATATCCGGGAGAGATGAAGAGGAAGTAAAGCTACGAGCCTTCCCGTTGGTTCCAAAAGCAGAAGCGAAAGCATGGTATGAAACCTTGCAACCCCAAATCAAGTCCAACTGCGAGAGACTACGAGCAAGCTTCCTCTCCAAGTTCGGGCAAGGTGATACTTTTGAAGGACTATGGAAATGTCTTATTGGACATAAGCAGGTATCACTTGAAGACTATCCCTCTTATGAAGCAACCTTTGTCAATCTATGGGGTAGGTGGGAGGCTACATTAGAAAATCATGGTGGTGCACCTAACTTTCTAAAAAAAGAGAGATTCATGGTTGGCTTGTATCCACTTTTAAAGGCTAAAGTAGAGCTAAAATTCCCATCCACCTTCGAAGAAGCACGTGAGGTAGCCATCATCAAGTTTAGAAAACTACACTTCCAAGCACATAGAGCAAGGGGTTTAAATAAAGTGAGTGAGAGGGAGTCTTCACAAACCATGGAAGCACCAATTAGGCCCCCTCTTGCACAATCTTCACAAATAGGAGATAACTCTCAACAAGAGGTTTTACAAAGCCTAACTCAACAGCTTGAGAACCTCACTCTGAATCTAGTACAGGGCCTACCTCAAAAAACGACAACCAAGAGAAGGGAATCGCAATCAGCGACGACAAGCTCAAGATTTGCAATGTTGGAATTGCAATGAAATGGGCCATGGAATGTATAATTGTCCACATCCAAGGCGACTTCCGAGAGACATATATCCCCCTAGACTGCCTCCTCTCACTGTGCAGCAAGAACTATCTCAAGGCCCACAAATCCTTCGTCGACCACCACCACCAACAAATATACCTCCCATCCCACATGAGGAGGAAGAAAGAGGAGTCGACATCATCAAGCTAGAAGAGGTAATAGATGAGCATACTCTAAACTTTGATGTTATGCCGGTAGAAAAACGCACAAGAGCACATGATAAGGATGAAGACATGAGAAGTGAAGGAACAAATTCAGCCAGAAGGGACAAGAAAAAGAAGTCAAAGATGGAAGAAGCTGAAAGTATCAGGAAGAAAAGATCAAGGCGAAGGGAAATTGGTATCAACGACTTCCCATTGGGAAAGGAGCTAGAGCCCTACAACATCCTGGAGGATTTACAAACCCAAAAGCCAAACATTTCATGGCCTCAACTTCTACACCTATTAGCCAAAGTAAGAAGGCAATGGCCAAAGTTGGTAAGTACAAGAATTCCAAAAAATAAAGAAAATCTTTCCATTAAGGTTGTGGCCTCAAAGCTACAAAAAGATGTGGAACCTTGTGGATGCTTACATAAGGGGTAAAAAGGTGTCTAATGTATATGTTGATGGTGGAGCTCAAATGTGTGTGATCACGGAAAAATCAATGAACAGGTTAGGGCTTGAAATTAAAAAGTCCTCTAATTGTCAAGCTAGGCTAGCCAACAACTCAAGTATGAAGTGTTTGGGGATCATTGAAAATGTAAAAGTCTCTGTATGTAACATAGATGCACGAGTGGATATGTATGTCATGCTAGCTAAGGGGGAGGGCTATCCCATCATCCTAGGGAGGCCTTGGCTCATTGCTATGAATGCAGATCAAAAATGGGGAAGTGGTCCTTTGATTCTTAAGAAGGGTCAACCGGTGGTGTATGATTGGTGAGAAGGAAAGCAACTAGATATCAACTATGAAACCACGGCAGATGAGGAGAGCGAGGAGGAGAGTCCTTACTCAAGTGATGAGGAAGCATCAACCAGTGCATCAACCAGTGAAGAGGAGTCTTCTTTGGAGGTAATGGGAATTGTATTCAACGCCAACACCCAAGATTTTTCTGTAGAAGAAAAGCCAACAGAAAATCACACACGAGGGGATGAAACATGCTACCACCTAGAAGAAGGATTTGAGAAGATGATTGAAAAGATCTTACTTGTGAGGAGAAGAGGTCCTACATTAATATGTTAAGGAGGTATCCCAATTTGTTTATCACTGACTACTCACAAATAAGAGGTGTAGATGTAATAGAGCATCGAATTGAATTGAAACCAGGGACCAAACCCGTGGCTCAAAAGTTAAGGGGACTAGGATCTGTGCAACAAAAGGCTCTCCTACAAGAAGTGAATCGACTCTTAAAGGCTGGCTTCATCTATCCAGTATCCAACTCCGAATGGCTATCACCTATTGTAATCACTCCCAAGAAGAATGGTAATTGGAGGGTCTACGTGGATTACAAACCCCTCAACGCTACGACAAAGAGGGACCACTTCCCTCTCCCTTTCCAAGATGAAATTTTGAATGAAGTAGTAGGTCACGAATGCTACACTGTGTGTGATGGGTACTCATGATATTTTCAAATTAGAATAGCAGAAGAGGACCAACCAAAAACCACCTTCATCACACCTCCTAAACCTCCTCTTTGGAGGAAGTGCAACTCTATCCTCCACTCTTTCTATTCTACAATCTCTTACTCCATCAACCCAATAAATCACTTGTAGCACCTCAATAACTTGTAAATATATCATGATCTCTCTCATGGTTATGTTAATGATCATTAAATCATCTTCAAAACTTTCAAGTGTCGCAATTCGTGATGGTTAGCCAGAGTCTGTCCTCCCCTTAAAAGGTGCGCGAGAAATCAAGTAAGTGTTCTATTCTCAATTCACCATTGGTTTGTTTCTCCACACTTATTCAATTGGTCTAAAGAAATTTCTCACTCCAACTCTCTTTTGCTCCATTACATATGCATGTGGCTACCTCTCATGGTGATTTTATTTGTGTCACGGCATTGCATAGATGGAGATGAGCTCTCTATGCAAAGTGTATTAGTTTGATGTAAGTGATTCTCTTGTGTGTTTGAGAGGCAAGTCTTGTGCGCATGATTTTTTGATGAGTGCTTGAGAGAGGAGGAGTTTGGATGTATTATGGGTATTCTTATGGGGAGAAGGTGAATGCTATTCCACAAATTGCATATTTCATTTGATGCATGGCATTGGGTTGCATAATCGTTGATGGTGTTCAAGTGTCCAAAGTGTATATAGAGTAAGGGGGTTTTCAAAGTGTGTTGCTTGAGTGGGTGAGTGCAAGTGTTATTTTGATTGGTTTCCTTCTCCACTCCCAAAAGAAGGTGGTGCGCCAAGTAGTGTGCGTACCTCTTTACGAACATTTTGTGAGGGTAGGCCCATTGGTTTGGGTTTAGAGGCCCCATTTCAAAAAGCTTGCCTTCACCGGGTCATGCTCTTTCTCTCCGGATTGATAGATTTTGTGGGAGATTGCCTATGCTATGGCGAGCCTCCAACATTGGCGCCGTTGCCGGGGACGGGTTGCCTACGCTAGTGGAGTTGAGGTTGCAAAAGATAAGAGTAATTTGATTACCGATTTTTTGTAATTAGGCAGGATTGGATTTGTGTGAAGTGTAATTAGGTTTAATTGGATGTGTATAGAGTCATTTCACCCCAAAAACCCCTTAAATTCTCTTTTGATTTTGCTAATTTTTCACTAACCTTCACTAATTTTGCATCCCATTCATGCTAATTTTGTGCTAATTGTACTAATTCCATGCTAATTTCATGCTAATTGTGCTAACCTAATTACTAATTTTGATTTGGAATGTCTGCTAAATCCCCTTAATTGAGGAGGATCATCACTCTTAATTGCTCTAATCTATGCCTAATCATGTGAGTGAGTGTTGATTTTGGTCAAATTTTTTATCGATCTTGGACCGAATCGGAGTTGCACACATGCGTGTGCAATGAAGTGTCTACGCGAGGAGCAAGGATTAAGCGAGCAAGCAATCAATTGTAAGTGGATTAACCTACTCCGTTCAATTTTTGATTGATTAAGTTGATCCCATTGAGTTGCTAAATCATTGATAAAATTAGGTGTGTGTGCCTAGTTGATGGAATTTATGCCTAATTTGATGAAATTGGAATGAAATTGAACACCTAAATGCTTGTAGATTGGTGATTTTGCAAGAAATGTGTGTGCAAACATTAGGAATTGTCCTAACTTCGTTGCTAATTGAGCAAAAAATTGGATTTGTGTACCTAATTTTTGTGTGTGTGCAATGCTAAATTGAGTTAAAATTTGATCAATTTTTTATTAAAATTGAGTTAATTTAGCATGTATATACTCGTGTATGTGTGATCAAGTGTGCAATTGATGAAATGCAATGAGTGTTTAATGAAATTTTTGCACAAATCGACGGCCTAAATTTAGGTATGTGTACCTAATTAATGGCCAATTATGCCTAAATTGGGGATGAATAATTGGTCTTGGTTGCCAATTATGATCATTAAAAGACCTAAAAGATCGGTGTGTATTTGATTGATTGGTTTTGGATGATTGACATGGGATATGAGCAATGAAAATTGCAATGATTGAATTCGGAAACAAATTGGCATTTGAGAAGTAATGCACTACATTCATATGTGTATGCAATGCTTGATGTAAACTGCCTTTGATAACAATTTTTTTGAGATTGCATGATGACTCAATTGAGGAATGAATGTTCTAATTGAATGTATGCGTACCATGCATTGGAATTAGATTAATTTTCGATAGGGAATGTCTCAAAATATGGTAAGTATGCGCGATCGATTATGTTAAGAATGCATGCAAAAGTTTGAAATGAGATCAAGAAGAGAGAGGAATTGAAAGGGATTGTGCATAGGCTTTTGGACATGTATATTGCTTAATTGATTGTAAGATGAAATGAAGAATGAAACGCAAAGGGGATTTACTTCGACAATGTTTGCATAAATTTTTTTGTTAATTGGTGCACCCTCAAATCATCTGCTGTCATTTCCTCCACTACAATATCAAGCAAATATCCTTTCTCACACACTTGTTGACCATGGTTGTTTGCAAAACCCTCAAAAACTTTTTCTAATGGGACCATGCCCTTAAGCAAATTTTCAAAAACACTATAATTTCAAATGTTGTTATTTGCTGGCTGACGACACTGGCTTGATAAGGCCAAAACTCACACACCCTTTTTCCACAAGAAGCCAAGCCTAGGCCTGCTGCCCAGTGGCGCATCAAGCCTCACACACACACACACACACACACACACACACATAATCGCTCTCGCTTACGTGTCCTCTGCATCACTGGCAGCTTTTCAAACGGCTCAGCCTGGCGCACCCGAACCCCCACACACACATGCCTTTTGTTGGCAAGTGGTCTCGCTATTTAGCACTTACGCCACAGCGGTAGCCTGTTTTGCCTGTGCTAGGACCCACCACTCTCTCAAACAGGCCCACCACCATGCTGCAGGCTGCTCTCGATTCTCCTCCTACCAAGCTGGAAATCACACACACATCTCGCTTTGCTGGAATCTCTGAATCCACCCGACTTTAGGCTTGGCTTATAGCCTTGAGCACCCACACGAGCCCAGCTGCTCATGCCTGCAAACCAGCCTGCGGTGCTTCGCGACAGAGAGTGCCTCAAAAAACCCACACACACACACCCACTTGGTTGCAGTTGCCCGCGCTTCTGTCATCAACACTCTCAACACATACACACATTCTTGCAGCTCACTGAGCCCGCAGCTCTCGTTCACGCAAGCTTCCCCCGTGGTGTTACACAACCTATCCTCAGACCCCACACACACTATCCCGCCTACATTCCCGCAGGCTGCAGCGCGTCATCGTCAAAAAAAAGGGGGAGAAAATTAATATTTTGTCTTTTTTTTTAAAATTAAAGGAGGTTCACACCCTCCTCCCTTCAAAAATAAAACCCTTCAAGAAAAACAAAATGGAAACAAAATCCCCATCAAGAGACGGTGGTGGATCCCAATTTGATCTTGCCTGGCAATTAAAATGGTAAATCCTCTTACTTTCTTTTGACATGCATGCCAAATGCCCTTAAGACCAGCGTTAGTTTGGGGCGGATGGCCATGAGACTGATTTAAAAATATGGGATTGTGATGATTCATGACTTATTTGTTGCTTGTTTTTAATAAAAAATTCTTTCATTGCACTAATAGTATAACTTTTTGCAAGGGATATTGCCGAGAGTGCGATTTTGCTCTTCCATTGATAAAGCCTAGGGTGATTATTGGTGTTATACATGGCTATCAATGAGCCATACCATCCAATTTTGATTGATTGGGGAGGTTTGGAAGTTCACTTAATCATAAGGTTTCTGTCATCTTTCTGTTATGTATGCCATATGTGCTATGTAAGAGCATGGTGTGGACACTGACAATATGCTATGATTGTGTCTATGCAAAAATGACCTTACTTGCATCAATAATTCAGCTTGTGCATGGTTTAGTGTGGTGGTTGCATTGCACTAAATAAAAAAATTCTTCTTAAATGCATGTGAGATTCATGTGAGAGTTACACTAGATGATGAGTTGTGCTTGCTTGGTAGTACTTTGTGCTTAAACTTAACATTGCTTGTGTATTTTTAATGCTTGAATTGAATGAGAAATATTTGAAAGCATTAAAATTGCGCTTGTTTTGATGGGACAAGAGTGTGCGTAAAAATTTGAACTTGGCTTTGTGCATTTTTTTAGTGCTTGTATTGGATGTTCAAAAGATAAAGAGTACTAATGATTTGAGTCTTTTGTGAACGGATGTGGACAGGCATGTGATTCCAAATGATCCAAGAAGGGTTCATCATTGCAATATTGCAAAATTTGTCTAATTAAAGCCATTCCATGTTTGGATTAAATTTGTAATGCTAGCTCATAGCTTGGTCTAAAAATGCAAATTTTTTCATTTGAGCTAGTGTTTAGCCAACGTTTTGAGCTTTTAAAGTACAAATTTGGCTATTGAGAGCCACTCACTTTTATTTCATCAAGTTGCAGTCATCTCTAGCTCATAGAGTGTGCTCTAAAATTGTAAAATTTATTGAGCTAGTTGTTAGCCAACTTTTTGCAAAGCTTTAAAATGTAAAATTTGGCTTTCGAGAGCCACTTCATTTCATCAAAGTTGCATTATGTTTTAGCTCTTGGCTTGTTTTAAATTCCATACTTCAAGTGAGTTAGAAACTAGTCAACTTTGAATCATGCATGAGAGATTGTAAAACAAATGCAAAATTTGCTTATGTAGAAGCTCATTTTATCTCTCTTATGGTTGTTATGTATGCATAAATTTGCTACTTTGGAGCATCATGTGCATAACCAAAGGCAATTTTTTCCCTTGGGTTTTTTCCCTTTGGCAAATTCGGGTATGCAAGATCCTAGCTTTAGGTTTTCATTAATGTTTTTTGTGTGCATTTGGCTTTCAATAATTGGCTTTTGTAGCTTGTGTTTACACTTAGATTCAAAAAGCTTCTTTTGCAAATAAAAAGGATCAGGAGACTTATCTACACAAAGGATGCTTGCTCAAGGATGTACAAAGAGCATGAATAGATGTAATCCTTCCATGATTTTGCTCCTAGTTCATGTCTCTCCATTCTCTTGCTTGGCTTAAGTGAAAGTTTTCTTATAAGCTATGGTTTTTTTCATGTGCAAAAGCTAGGCATCGTAAAGTTTCAACACTTTACTTTGTGAAAATTAAACTCATCAAAAAATTAGGTTTTATGTATGCTAATCATAGGAAATTAGGCCTTGACCTTAGGTTAATGTAGGTTCATTTCTTGCTAGTCCTAGATTCTTAGTGAAAATCTTAATACTACATTCTCTTTTAACATGACCTAGGGCTATGAATAGGCTTTAGTCTTTTTTAGTCCAATTGCCACTAGTATCTCATAAAGGAAGCAATAAAAATGTGCTAAAAAATGAACCATGAAGCAAAGAAGTGCCCAAAAAAAGGTAGAAAAAATGCTACTAAGGCACATGAAAATAAAAATTCTATGTTATGATGTGTCCATGTGAGGCCTAGCGCCTTATTGGCACTTGGTAGGCGAGGGGAATCACCTTGGCTCGCTTGGTCAAGGCCCTAAACCGATGCACTGGGCTGATAGGGGTTAGTCGTCGTCTTTGTAGGCTAGTAGGCTTTTGGAACACCTTCTTGAGGGTTCAAGGAGCCAAGAGTCGCACCTAGACTTGCCTTGGGGTGGTAGTCTTGTGATTGTGCTTTAATTTTACAATGAATGACTAAATCAAAACTTCCATGAGCTTCAAAAAACTTTGACAATGTACTAATAGATTACGAGCTTTTTTATAGCCCATATACATGATAGATTTAAATGATTTATTAAGATTGTTCACATAGTTTTTAGGCTAGTAGGTTTATGAACTTGCATTAGCCTAGGGTCATAATTGATTGCTTGTGTTTCATGCATAAAACTGAAATTTGAAGTGGTTTAATCTTCACAATAGTTTGGGTTTTTTTTTGCTTTATGTTGTCTAGTTTTTTACTATGATTGACCCATCTTTTAGAAGCAAAAAATCGCTTTGCATGATTGTTCATTTATGCTTCATTTTTTATTCATTTTTGGTGGCCTTTGATGCTCATTACTTGTTCTTATGATTTGCAGCTCAACATTTCTTCCTTGGACTTGCTTTCTACCATGTCATCTACCATGTCACCGTGTCTTGCTTCACCGGCACACGAGGACGTGTGCCAAATTAGGAAGGGGGGAGTGTTAGCAACGGCTAACGGCTACACCAATTATGCACCAAGCTGTGGATGTGCCATAGTGCACAATATTTACTTTTCATTGTATAGGGCTTGGGCTCATTTAGGAGTTCCAAAATTGTATGAGTCTAAGCTAGAGAGATCACTTTATCCCATAGTTGAAGGGTTTGAGGCCCAAAACTATAAAAGAGCCCTATGCTTAATGAGAGGTCATTCTTGAGTGGTTCTTTTGAGAACTCTCTCTCTAGAGTAGCTCTTGATGGCCTAGCCTTTGAGCTTAATGCCCATGCTTAGAAGGCTAGTGCTAATCACATGTAATTAGTGTAATCCTCTCTTAATTAATCTAGTCTTCATTATGTTGTCAATCATGTTTATCTACTTTCCTTCATTGTTTTGAAGTGTTGATCTTCTCTAATCTAACTCTTACTTATGCTAAGCTACTCCGATTAGTGGAGTCCTTATCTAACTCTCTCGATTAAGTGGAGTGGGCGTACTCGTGATTGAGGGATTGGAGTTCTCCTCTAATGGTGTGCTTGTGTGTGTGTAGATTTAAGAAGCCTTGAGCTTAATTTGATTATGTGTGACTTGATTTGGACACCATGATGGGCATGGTTGGGGTGGCCGACTTGAATGCGATCTTGTGTGCTTAATCGTCAATGCATGTAATTAGAGTTGTGCTTGAGAGATTCCAAGATTAGTGTGTTTCACTTCGTTGCTTGATGTGTGTAGATGATTGCTTGAAATTAATGCTTGATGTGCGATTAGCATTAGTTGATTTGGGATGATTTCTATTTGCATTGGAGGATGCACGCTCTTTAATCCTCTCAATCTTTGCATCCGATGATGCTCTCGCACATTCTTTGTGTGATGCCTCCAAGCCCTAGCCGAGTCATTCTCTTTCTCTCCAGATTGATAGATTTTGTGGGAGATTGCCTATGCTATGGCGAGCCTCCAACAACATTCTTCAATGTCATTATTAAAGTCAACAAATGTGGATCTTGGCTTATATAGATAGTGAGATATTCTTTTAGCATACCTCTACCCAAAGACAATTTTAAAATATGATAAGGACCTCGGCATACTAAAATGAGTGATAATTCTACTAAAGAATGAGGAAGGGTGGATAAAATCCATGAATTTATGCAGAACAGTAGGTGTACAAACCTACCATTCTTTCTAGGCTTTTTAATTCATGTTTGTAAGCCATTAATTTTTATGTACAAAACTCGTACCTCTCTTCTTCTTGGATGTTGTATTCCAAAGTTTTGGTAGTGTCTCCTAGATCATCTGAGCCCCGAAATTTCCGTGGTCTTTTTGTGGATGAAGAGGCAAAACTGCCAGGGGTGTTGGTAATTCTCTTCATTGGTTCCTTTCCTTTCATAGGCTTGGGGATAATTTCTATGGTTTGGGCAATGAGAGTGGATTGAATTTTGGGAAGAAGAGGAGTTCCAAGGGAGTAAACCACCATCCCTTTGACTGTTTCAATTAGTTTCTCCATGAAAGGCATAATATACAATGACTGCGTGGCGTAACTCCACTGGGAAGGCAGCCACCCAGGCAATGAAGGCATAGATCTGTGCTTGTCTTGAAGACAAATGGAAGAATTTAGGAAGATTTTGAAAAACATTGTAGATTATCTGGTCAAACCATATTATGGAGGACGAGCAAGTCAAGTTAGCATTCAATTTTCTGCATTGTGACAAAAGGTCAATAAGTGTTCTAGCAGCTCTTCAAGAATCTTTTGTGGTCCTTGAGCTTGTTTGTTAATGTCAATCCTTTGGTCCTGGCAACGAGCTTCGAGTTGGGAAATTTGTTTGAGTCAACATCTAAAAGTTTAACTTAGGGGAGATCAAACGGTAAGTCGGAAGAAAGTAGGTGTTTGGCTTGAAGAGCTAAGGTTTGGCATTGATCTACTACTTCAGGGGAAAGGGTACATAAGAGAGCTATAGCCAAGATAGTAAAAGGGGCTCTATGGTTAATGAGCTCGAAATCCCGGGGTTTATTTTCTAGACTAATGGCATCAAGCTCTACTTGTCTAGGAGGAAGAAGAGGAATAGCTTTCGAGAAGATTTTCAAGATAGATTTTTCACCTTTATCAGAATTTGAGATAGCTAGAGATGCTATGGATTCTCTTTCTTAAGGGTCAAGGAGATCAAGATCAAGTAAGGGGTTAACCACTTTCTCCCTATGTTTGATATCCAGGGGAGCTGTAGGGAGATTGTTGATGAGGTATAACTTATTAACAATAGTGGGGAGGGAATGAAAGTAGAAATCCAAGTTCGTACGATCTTGGAAATCAATGAAACACAGAGAAAGAAGAAATTTTTCTAGAGAGGAAAGAGTCTTAGGAAGATATTTTCTTGCTACTGCTAGAAGGGAAATCCAATCATTGACTGAGGCTATACTAAAAGCAGACTTCATGTTCCTGAGAAAGAGCAGCCTCTTTTTCAAAATGAGGAACATGAAGGCAGTTCCTAAGACTCTTTCCTCTTTTTCCTAATACTCTTTCCTCTTTCTCTAGGACGTACCCAGAGAAAGAACATGAGGAAAGAGCAGCCTCTTTTTCAAAATCCAAAAGCTTCTTATGAAAACCTGGGCCTTTAAAGTAGGATAGTATGCATTGAGTCCCCAATGGTGGAATTAAAAGGTCTTTAATGTTAGCGTAGCCGAGTTTGGTCAAGGATGAAATCCATCCAGCCTGATATAATGGACATCAAGATCAGTATATGTTATTAGTATGATGCAATTCACTATATAGTGATAGACTGACCAACGACTGCCTGGAATATAGTGTGTGTGTTTACTTTATTTTTCCAATTGTACAGAACTATATAGTGAATTGCACCAATGAACATAAGCAGTAGACTTCAAAGCATGACATAATCATACTTATACAATAAGAAAACATGATCATAAATTACTAAATTAATTTATCAAGTATGAGGTACAACTGGGAACTCAGGAGGAGTAGGTACGTCCCCTGGTAGGTGAAGGAGAGATCGATATCGGCCACCATCCAAACATCAAAGCTTATTAGAATTGGCTACAATGAATGGGTAGACAGGTACCAAGTGACCTCTGCCACTTGTTATTGCTGTCATACCCCTAGAACAACCCCCTACTACTATCCTGAATTATGATTTTTTACAATGGTAGGTTCAAAAACCGCTTTAGCTTTCCTAGGCAAAAATTCCCTAGACCTATAGGGTTTCATTGTAGGTGATTTCAGCTCAAATCTGGCCATTTGTATCTTATTATTAACTGCCTTCATGTTCTCTGGGTTATTATTCACCCTAATTCGTGCAGTCAGTCTTATTTTGCTTGGTTCTTGTGCCAAACAAGCATTCATTTCATGAGCATTGCAATCAATGTACTAAAAAATTAAAAAATTTGACAAAGTTTTGTTTGTTTTTCCAAGCAATTTTCAAAAAAAACCATAATTGTACCACGGTTCCAACTATTCCAATTACCTTCTTGAATATGTTTTCCCTGTACTAAATCATATGTGATTCAAAACTGCTCAAAAAAAAACCAGTCATTATTCTATTCTTTCTTGACAAGCAACCAGCTATCTTCCAAAAACTTTAACATTCATATCTTTCCAAAACTACCTTATCAAGACCTGCATATGATCAGGTAAGCATAACCTAGTTTTATCAACAAAAAGAATTTATTAATCAAATTATGTCTTCAAGACTACAACCACCAAGTTCTTCCTACAACTAAGTGACATTTGAGCAAGCATTTGTATTCTTATCAACCATCCTGCAACTAGTTCCCAAAATTCATTTTAATTATGGATTTTGTATTGTTTTTTTGGACCAGCTAAGCCAGTCCTACTGTATGTCCCTTTTCCCAACTCTTTTCTCATGATATACTTTTGGATTAGAGATTAAATTGTGAAAGGATACCTTAAGTTCTACATAATATGTGATTCAAAACTGCTCAAAAAAAACCAGTCAATTATACTATTCCTTCTCGACAAGCAACCAGTTTTCTTCCAAAATCTTTAACATTCATATCTTTCTAGAACTACCTTATCAAGACCTGCATATGATCGGGTAAGCATAACCCAGTTTTATCAACAAAAATATTTTATTAATCAGATTATGTCTTTAAGACTGCAACCACCAAGTTCTTCCTACAACTAAGTGACACTTAAGCAAGCATGTGTATTTTTATCAACCATCCTATAACTGGTTCCTAAAACCCATTTTTATTATAGATTTTGTATTTTTTTTTTCCTAGACCAGCTAAGCCAGCCCTACTGTATGACCCTTTTTCCCAATTCTTTTACTGTGATATACTTTCCGATTAGAGATTAGATTGTGAAAAGGATATCCTAAGTTCTGCTGACCAAGTACAGGTTAATACATTATCCATCAGATGTATGCACACTTGATCATGAGAAGAGGTCATACATACCATTTAGAAAACTCAGAGTTCTTTAGCCATTACCCATCAAACGAGCACTTATAGACCAGTACATTATGGTTTAGTCAAGTGGGCATACATATCTTTTTTTCAAAATCTCAGAGTTCTCTAGCCATTATCCATCAAATGAGCGAGTACAGACTAGTACATTATGGTTTAGTCAGGCAAAGAATCGAACAGGTTGTCATGTACTTTATACCATATTGGATAAGAGGCAAAATTACTTGCTTAAAGCTATTTTGATCTAAATTTCCAACTCTCAGCTGAGACAGTACAACTTATGTTTCAGAATATATGTCATTCGTTCTCACTGCTACTTATCAAGCATTTGCGTTACAAAACATATTTAATAGGTCAAATTTTGTCGGATTAAGTGAGCTATTTTCTGTCGGACCATACCAGGCATATATGACAGCAGCCCCAAAAATTCTATTTTTATTTACTCATTCGTGTGTAATTTACAGATTTGCAAAGGTTTCCTTAACACCATAAGTTATGCTCATTTCCTATGCAGATTAGTATGATATGAATGCATTAATAAGTATTCAATTGTGTGTGTGTATCCAATATGAAAATTCCTTTATGCTTTATCAATCAATATGTGCTACCCAAATACACAAAAACCTAGTTTGTACTTCACTGACCAAATAGTATCAAGACAGTGCTCATATTTCATCATGTGTGTGTGTATAACTGAGTGCCATACTCGGTAGATCAGAGCGTAGATCTACCCGCGAGGTCGTCATTGTCTTGTATTGTTGTGGAAGATGTATGCGTCAAGGAATTCCCTCAATGAGTATCTTTTGCCTTCTTTGGTTGGGCCCAGACCCCAAAGATTCTTTGTGCTCTACTGGATGTGTGTGCGCAATTGCCAGGGTGCAAATTGATGCAAGCTTCTGTGTATCGCTGTGTGTTCTTATATGCGCCATCGAACGTGATTTCCTTTCCCTCACACTCACTGAGGTTGAATTAAAGTGATTCCATGTGCCCTCCTTATTTTTGTCTAGCTTGGAGACTTGCCCCCTATGCTTAGAAACATTCAAGTCTAATTTTATAGAGATTCCACTTTAGGCATTATTATGCTTAGCTCCAGCATATGAGCTCATTGACTGCTGTCATGTGTCTAGAATATATCACATTTAGAACCCATTCTCCCAAAGACATTGAGTATACTTATGGTACAAGGGTGAAAATGTTTATTACTGTCAAAAAACTTCTCCTAGATACATGCATATGCTGCACCATCTCCGCAAGTATGGCACAAAACCTTTCCCAAAAAACTAAAAAACTTGTTATTGATGTTCTTTCTTATTCATCCACTACTGCCTTTGCCTAATGGGGTATGTACTTGTCCGATCGATTTCTGCATAAGTAAAAAGAAATAAGACCATTAATTGGTTCCAATGTCCTCCTATAATGTGTGTGTGTGTGTGTGTGTGTGTGTGTGTGAGAGAGAGAGAGAGAGAGAGAGATAGAGAGAATAAGAAGAAGAAAAAGAAGAAGAAGAACAAGAAGAAGGAGAAGATTAGTTCTACCTCCAATAAATTTGGGACTCTGAATTTGTTCCTTAGAAAGATATTTGGATAACCAATCTACTACATGTAGGCAATAAAAAGGAATTTTTAACACCTCTCTCTCTCTCTCTCTCTCTCTCTCTCTCTCTCTCTCTCTCTCTCTCTCTCTCTCACTCTCTCAAAAGAGGCTTATTCATATCACTTGAAAATCCTCCGAGAGTGCCCAGATGATGAAAAATTTGAGAGAACTAAAGAAACACATTCGAACGGTGAGAACCAAGTACAACTAGCTACATGCACAAATGTTTTATAAAAAAAACAAAAACTACAAGAAAAGCCTCTCCTAAAGATAGTAAAATTTTCCATGGTAAGCTAAGTGGAGAGAGGATGCCAACAGCCTTGAAAAATAGGTCGTTCCCCCAAAACCACACTCTGCAAAAACACTCTCTCTCTCTCTCTTGGGAGAGTTTCCTACGATGTTAAAATTCTCTTCTTCTTCTTCTTCATTAAATATATCCATATATATGTACACACCCATATATATGGAAGTGAAGGGTAAGACTGTAAGATTGTATAAATGAAAAGAAGATTGTATAAATGAAAAGTCTTTTGACAATTAAAAGCTTAAAAACATTTATTTATCTTTTTTTCCAAAAGGCTTTCTACTCTACTAGGATATATCATAGAAAAAAGGTAAATTTGAGGGGGATTTTGCTCCTTAATGCAAATTTGGCTTTTGAAGATATATTTGGAATTTATTTTTCAAGGGAATTTTTTAAAACCAATATTGATATTATATTAACAAATTGTCTAATTTTATATGTTACAATTCTAAAAATTAATTTAAAGAGGCACTCCTATACTCTTTCTTAAAGTTCTTGAAAAATTGACACCTCCACATGTCACAAGCAATTGTGCTACGCCCCTCTCCTCCCCCATCGAGTTATTGATTGTTGCAATGAGTGTGGGTACGCACGGGTACATGAGAGAGAAACTAAGGAAAACTCAAAGGTTGAGTATGTTTTTACGAATAGAGGGGGACTCGCTTGATTATGGCAAAGTAATTCATCCACATGCCAACTTCAAATGTAGTTCAAGTTTGTCATAGGGGGGAGAGAGATAGAGAGAGAGAGAGTTGGTAAAGAGAGGAAGTTTGTGGAATGCCCATTATGAGATTTGACAAGAGTGCATTTGATTGTGTGAATCATCTTCTAAGATCGGCATCCGTGTGTGTGTGTGTGTGTGTGTGTGTGTGTGTGTACATAATATATATGTATGTATATATATATATATATATATATATATTGCCACCTTTGAAGAAGGTGAGGGAGGAGAGTGACATGGTTGCTTCTTCTCAACCACAGCAATGTGTGGGTCACATACTATTGTATATATGTACATGTTTCCACCTTTGGGGGAAGGTGAGGGAGTAGAGTGCCATGATTGCTTCTTCATAGCCATATCAACGCGCGGATCACATACTAGTCAATCCTTTATATAGCTCAATTCAATCAGATGGTGAGAGTCACCCTAATCCAATTCTCTAAGTTATAACTTCTTACTTTCTTGTACAATCTTGAAAAAGCTAGCCACAGAGAGGTTGCTAATTCGCTTATTTTATGTTAATTTGCTTAGCCAAATGTTGCTTGGATTTACATACGCCGAAAAAGATTTCTCAAAGTGAATATTTCCTTTGCACCTTCTAACAACCAATGGGCTGGATAAAATGGGTTAGGAGTGTTATTTCCCAACTCTTTCTTGATTAAAAATAATTGATCTAATGATCCAATGTCCCTATGTAATATAGTTTCCCAATCTTCATGTGGAAATTGATGGATCTAGCAATCTATTGTGCCACCAACATAATGGCGAGCATTGCAAGATTAACTATCCAAATTTAACCTTCATCCTTAGGAAGAACACATGAGTCTTGTTGCGGGTTGGGTCTGCACAGCCTTTCAGCTTGAGAGGTCGGTCCTAGGGTTGGGGCCCCATTATGGACGCTACGGCAGGGCGAGGTCGAGGGTTCTAATCCATAGACATCCATTTTTTTGGAGTTACAAGGGACAAAGGTCATGTCGCCTCCTCTTGGGAAGGAGAATGGCCTCCAAGTGTGTTGTAGATTCATGTCTGGGATGTACAGCACGGGGCCGATTCTCGGTGGCTTTCAGGTGTGGTGCAAACTCATGTCTGGCATGTGGAGCATGGGGTTGGTTCACTGGGTTGCAAGGCACTTTGACGAGGGTTGGTTCGTTTCTAGATGGATCTCTACATGCGTATGGTTGTGCAATTTTTCTCTTTTGGTGGGGTGGTTCAGGTCAATCTCCGACATGTCTGGCAAAGGGTGGTAGGCTTGGCTGACATGGTAGCAACGAACGGTGTTTCTCTAAAGGTGTTGGGCTCTTTTTTGCATAACCCTGTTCTTATGGTGGTGAGGCTTGACGAGGTCTTGCCGAATGTTCTTCTTTTGATTTCAATGATGGAGGCTGTTGGGCTCCACCCGTCTATCGGCTCTATGTTCATGTTCAAGTATTCTCCCCTTGGTGGATGTCAAGCATGTGGTAGATGCTTGCCGTCCGATGACAACTGAGGTAGATTATTTAGGTTCTCTTGTTCTTTTGGTTTGTTATGTCTATTGGGGTGGCTCCCATGTTTGCCAATGTTCTCTCTAGTCGGTTGATGGTCTTGTAATTTTTGTTGTGTGGAATGGTGTTAATTATGTGGTGTTGTGCCATATTTCATGGCAGCATGGATGAATTCTTTTTGGTTATGATAACATATCTATTTCTCACAATTCTGAGTTTTGCTCTTTTTTAAAATTAAAAAAAAGGAAGAACACATCTCTTCAATTTCACCTTTGCTCCCTTGTCAGATAAAGGTTTCCTTGTTGAAGGAACTTTCTACTAACTATAATAGCATCTCTAAGAGTAGAGTCAGGATGATAAATGGAAAGCTACAATAGAAAGGATAAAAATTTTAGCTAACTTCAATTACATGTCTAAGAATAGAGTCAACATGCACAAGGATGATTGGTTCGCCCCCTTGAACAAACACTGGATAAAATAATGGTCAGAAGTTTGTTGGGCTATTGTCACAATGAAAATTTGGAGGCCACAATGGCCCTAGTATATTAAGGTGTTTATATGGAAGGTTCTATAAGGGGCCTTGCCGACGGGCGTCAAGATTCAGGCACGGGGCATATGATCCAATAGGTGCTCAAGGTGCCAAGGGGCTAACGAAGACCTCGCACACCTTTTCATGGACTCTCCAACTATTAGAGAAATGGCGAGGAAGGTGTGCAAGTGGATACAATGAATGTAGAAGATAGGTTTCTTCAAGAAGGATCTATGTCTAGGCGGCAAAAAGTTTCAAAGTCGTGCTCTTCTTGTTTGTACCCAAATAGTTAGATATTGCTTCTTTTACAATATCTCGAAGGTCAGGAATTACTGCGTCTTTGATAAATGACCCTTATGTGGCTAGCTTCGCTATGATTGTACAAGAAAGTGAGGAGCTTATACATGTGATAGGTAAAAGTCACAACTTGGATGACTGGCTCAGGGTGAAGAGTAGTATGTTATCTGATGTAACTTCAGTACCTCAAGGCTCGGTATGAGCTTGAGGGTGTTCTGTATTTTTCTCTTTGACATTTCTAATACAATAACTCACAATTTTGAGTTTTGAAAAAAAAAAGATTAGACGGCAGCATTATATGTTACCATAATACAAAGAAAATTATGGTAGAGACAATGAAACTGTCACAACCAATACCCTCTCTACAAGGGACAACTGAAATGAGTTCGAGATTTGTTAATTAACTTCTAGCTTGCTAAGGCCCAAAATTCAAAATAAGAAAGCAAGGAGATTATATATGTAGTAAGTAAAAGGCATAACTCGGATGATTGGCTTAGGGTGTGCCTTGCCATCCGTTCAAGCCCTGCTTCATAAAGGATTGGAATGTTTACTATACAGTGCTACTAGGTAATTGTAACTAATCTTGGATCTGGCCCTCAAGGCTCGGCATGAACTTGAGGTTTTTTTTAATATTTCTTGGTGACATGTTAATCATCACTCACAACTGTGAGTTTTGCCAGAAAAAGAAAAAGTCTAGCTTGCTAAGGACCCAATTCCTCCTTTGCTACAATCATACGATGTGGGATACCAAGCGATCTCAATAATTTAACCAAACATGCATGAAGGTGTTTACATAAAGTATCTACTAGATTATGATATTTGAGATCTTTTCATGAAGGAAATAGATTTTTATTTCTCTCAATGGTGAAGCTTGAATTTTTGTTCCCTTTGGAATTTCCCGGTCTCTCTAACAAGGACGCCTTTCCATCTCTTTTTCTTGCACCCAAACACACAACACAACCCTCTCCTTAGGTTTAAGTACCACTGGGTCTCAAGCATGCCAGGGCTCATCCCAAACAAAAAAACACTAAGCTCAGGCCAAGAAAACTCCCATGCACTATGGTTTGGGAGGAAAAGAAGCTTAGAAAGATAAATATGGAAGTAATTTTCAATTGTGCAAGTTTTGTATTGGAGATATTTTAGCTTATGCAACTTTTTGGTTATTTTCAACTTACAAAAATATCACCTTGACCTATGCTACTAGAGATATGGTCAAGTATTGAGAGAGACACGGAATTTGATACTTGGTGCGATGGTTGTTGTAAAACAATCATATCTCTTGTGAGCATTTTGACTCTACAGTTGGATCTCTACAAGCGATAAGTATAGTTAATAAATACTATAATAATCATTTTTAGTTATTGATTTATCTTTTTGTTTTTTGTTATTGTAGAGTTAAAGTGATCCAACTTATGTACCTCTTGTTGTCGAGGAAGAGGAGGAAAAGGAAGTCGAGGACTTAGATTGATACTTTTTTTGTAGTGCACTTTTACTAATGCTAATATGGCACATCAAACCCTTGTTTGTACATAAAACTCATTTGGAATGTTGGCTTTATTTGTAATTAAGTTTCAGTACTGTTCTTTTGTGCTTCAAAGTATGCATGTAAGGTGTGACATGTAATTTAAAATGTGTTTCTAATTTCAAAGTTTATTGTTTTTTTTGGGGAAACGTTTCAAAATTTGATATGTTTTATATAGGTCAAAAATAAAGATGCTCATTTGTGCTATCCAAATTGGATGGCCCAAATTAGAATCTTTATTTTTGAAAAGCCATGTAGCAGCAATATACTCAGTAATATAAGCAATAACACACGTGGTAATAGATATGGATATATATTTGTGTATATTGTTGTTGGACCACTATTGCATCCTTTGTTGGTGCTATTGCCACACACTCAATATGTTCTCATTCTATTTTTACTTTTTAATTAATCCACATCAATAACAACAATTCTTGATTTTCCACTTATAGAGTGAAAGTGTACAAACTTTGCTACAAAAGAGTATGTGTATGATCTTGTAGATATTTTTCTAAAAATAAAAACACACCATACCACATGATACCAAGGATTAAATCTTTGGTTGGTGCATCAAAGTTCATTTAAGATGCATCACTCCTCAAATGGTTTTTATGCCACATCCACCAATAGGGCTTATAAATGAGTAAACAAACGCAAGGAGTGCAATGATGAGAAGTTCATACATCATCAACCGCATACAAAGTTACTTAGATAGTCACAAAGTCGATGATTGGCTTATAGGCTGAAGTTCCCACCTATTTGGCTGAAAGTTATGGCTTTCAAGTAGACCTATGACTTACTCTCATCGAGGCACATATTATTCATAGCATGGATTTGAGTAGTTTGAGGACATTTCCAACTACCAATGTTCCTCAAGTATGTAGGTAAACTGTCACCCAAAGCTAAGGAGCTTTGTACATATATATGTCCAATCAAAAGAAACAAAAATCGATGAGTTTCTCTAAGTAATAAATTGCAACTAGATGATCCCCATCAAGGTTAAATTTTGGAATTTATTTTCTAGCACTCTACAACATTTCAAGGGAATGAAAAAAACATTTTGAGGCTTAAAACATGGTATTATCTCTCTAGGCTAGAAAGAAAAAATATTGCATAATGCCTAAATCAAAATTGCAAATGTAATGGGAATGCTCATCCCAGACTCTAAATGCGCTACATGTTTTTGGAGCATCAAAAGACATTAGGATTATATCTATGCTATTGAAAGCTAATTTGTGTCATAAAAACTAATATCTAATTCTCCTAAATGATTTTCTCATGTTAAACTGATCATTTGATATGGGGAAGTGCCAGGGGAGAAAAAGCTAGAATATTGGTTAAGCTGGCAGACTGGCCATAGTAGGGATCCAAAGGGGGGGGCATATGCAAAATAGCAATGTGCAACAATGGGCTTAAAAGACCCTAAAGTTCAGCCCATTAAGACTTCCAAAATGCTAAGGTTCCAAAATTCAAAGGTTGTGTCCAAAGGTTAAACATTAGGGAAATTGGATGCTTTGTGTGTGTCCTAAAAGTCTTCATGCATCCCTACATAGGAGGGGGTGAACCCTAGTTGTAGGAGATGAGAGAGAAACTCATGTTAGGAAATAAGACGTAGCTAAATAGATAATTGAGTAGATTACTTAATGGAGAGAGACAGATTTATATACACGAGATTATAGAGTAGAGAGAGAGAGAGAGAGTACACACCATATACGTGGTTCACCCAATGTGGGCTACGTCCACGGGAAAGCAGCCACTCAATGGCTTTAGTACTTCAAAACAAGAAGTAGTTTACAAAGGGATTATACCCTTAATGGAGCTCCCGCCTTGCTTCACTCTCACCACCTCACACTCACCTTGTTGCATCAACTTCACACTATATAATGTGTGTAGAAATGGCCTCCTTTTATAGGCCAAAAGGGCTGCCCTCTCTTATGAGAGACAGCCATGTGTAGCCGCCCTTGTGCGAATAAGTCCAAATCGGACCCTCCAATCCGCCCATGTGTGGCCGCCCTTGAGAAGACAAGTCTGCTTTTGAATTCGGCCACCGGCCACCGGCCATTGACTTCCAACCACCGGCCATCGGCCATTGACTACCGGCCACCGGCCAACCGACCGGTTGTTTTCCGACCACTTTGCGGCCGCCGGCCGGCCATAATATTCCGGCGAAAAAAAAGTCTCAAGGGCCTCCGCCCCCGAGGCCTTTAAAGTTGCCCCTGATTCTTGTCCGTGAAAATTTTGGTTTCCGGTGAGTGATTTTCCTTCACGCACGATGGCTTCTCCTCATAATGGGGGCCTTACAAATGTGCGCTTTTACCACAAAAAATTACAAGGGTAAATCAGGCTCCATACTTAACAATAGGTTGGTCAAATGATCAAGAATCTGTTTCAAAAGCCTGATGTCCGTTCTGATGAATTCACCAATCAAATCAACTCCAAATTGGACCAATGTAAGGTTTCTGACCCCGATCAAAAAGAGCACCCGTGTACCATGAAATGATCATAATGAAAAAAGTTACTATTTTTAGCAGTTTTTCAAATTCTGTCAGTGCCATGATGTTTAGAATGTTTTAAAGCTTCGAAATGTGAATTAAAATAATTTTTGTAAAAAAATTTCCAGAAATAGTAATTTTTTGGTCACCCGACCCTTCCAGTTTTGATCGTCTCGAAAAACTGCACCCGTACCCCAAAATTTGAAAAAATGCATTTCCGGACCCCGAGGGGCTGCTAAATATGGCAGGTACTCGGGCCAGTACACCTTAGTTAGAGCTTGCTATAGCAATTTTCGGCATCAAAATCCGACTCGTATGACCTGTTTTAGCCTAGAACCAAATTTTCTCAAAATTGTCCGAGGAGGTACCGGGGGCTTGAGGCTGTGTGGGAACAGGTTCCAGCCCACTCCAGATCAGCTTTAGCAGCTAGAGGGCGCCCTCTTGCCTTGTGGGAGTCCTGGGGAAGCTTCCAAGCCAGTAACTAAGTCTCAGAGCCAGTTAACCAAGCCAACCTGACACTTGGTGGGTAGGGGAACTGAACTTGCCAATGTAGAGACTGAGTGCTCTTGCAGATGCATTTAGCAAGGCTGGTCGATTTTCAGCCTGTAGGAGTCTATTTAAAGGCCTACACACACACACACACACACACACATATGCTCACACACACACACACAGTGTATACACACATACCTACACACACTGGGAAGGTGCTGCCGGTACACACACCTGTTGAAGGAGAAGCAAGGAGGGAGGTGCTGCCGAATTCTCACCTCAAGAAGCTCGATTAGATCAAAGAATTGAGAAGATTATCAGCCCTTCATCACGGTAACCATGGTTTAAATAATTCCTTCTGTAAATTCTTTTCATTACCATCTAAATTCCTCGTCTATTATGCTTATTCCTAGTCGTAATTCTCTATAATTACTATCTAAATTCTCCTTAACCATATTCTATTATGTAATCATCATTCCATAACTGAATTATCAGCCATTCATCACTCTCGATTAAGGATTAGTGCATGATTATTAGAATTTTCTCTCTCTAGGTAGTATAGTAATTAAGCGGTAAGCTGGTAATTGTGTAGATTGAAGAGAATCACTCTTTCTATCACTCATTAATATTGTAGCTAAATTAAATTCATTTCTCTTATGCATTAAGATTTAATTAAGGAAAAATTAATCTGTCGTTAAGTCTCTAAGAGTTGACTTTCCTCACACCTATGCATAAGGTAAATCTACACCATCTATTGGCTAGGAAAGAGATTAATCATACTTAATTCATCTCTCTGGTAATTCTATTAGTGAAATCCTATTATTCTTAATCATGTAAGCCGAGTAATTATCTTTAGAGCCGGTTCCCATAGGATTATGTGTCATCCATAATGATTGCTATATGAAAAATCTAGACCCCTCATTTAGGAGAAAGTAATTGATGTCGCTAATCTATCTATTGGGTTGTTATGACGCTTGCGAACCTTATCTCTTTCTCCAAGCTAATTAATTAAAGTAGTGAGTAAAATGGCTCCGGTTAAGAGAACTCGCTTCGGTGGTGCCCACGACCGCGAGGCAGGAACAAGCAATATCAATGGAAAGGGAAAATCTCCCATGGAGGAACAAATACCGGCCATCTCACGGGCCATTGATGAAGAAATGGAAGAGGTAGGTCATAATTTCATTCAAGTTGTTTAAGTTAACATTGCACACGTTAGTTAGGAATGAACATATTCCCAAACATGTTGGAGAAATCCGACGGAAACCTCGGCATTGAATTCATTGTACATTAAGTTCTAAAGTAAGAAGGAAATGATTGCTGGGTATGTTGTTTGCAAGAGGAAAGAATGTATGCTAGGGAAAATTTAGCTCGGCATGTTCATTTTATTTCCAATGTTGAATCTGTCCTGACCCCCCTACTGATCACAGGGGGTAGAGTTCCTCGTTAAGGGCTCTTGAATCCACGACTTTCTTTTTATGCGGTGGATATCCACGACTTGCTTTCTATGCGGTGAGAACCCACATCTTGCTTTCTATGCGGTGGGAGTGTCCATGACGTGCTTTCTATGCGGTGGACATACCTAGTTGTATGGGCAGCTAGGCGACAACGGGAGGAGTGAACTCTCGTTGGAGGGGGGATGTTGTACCTCCAGAACATTGGAATTTTTATGAATAAGTTTGAGTAGAATTTTTACTAGAATTCTGTCTTGGTGTTGTTTGAAATACTGGTTGAAAGGCTGTCTTAAAGAACAATGTGATTTGGAATTAAACAAGGAATGTTTATGTTGAACAACCTTTGTGGTAGTAATTAGGTCACACAAGGAAGTGTGAGTGTGGGGGTGGAAAGTGGGGGTTTGGCTCGGGTTGCCAATCCCTATGAGATGGGTGGTCCCGATTGGTCGGGAACTCTCTGTCCCCATAGTGCTTACTCGATATTAGTAATACTCATTGCCCCTAGAGCGGAGAATTCTCGAGAGTACGTGCCTCTGAAACATGGGGAAAAAGGCACTCGGGTTTTCTCTCCTCTTGGAAGGTGGGTCTTAGGATCGCTAGATAGTTCAAGTACGCTTCCCCTCCGAGGTGGAGCTAGATCTCCCTGCTAGTAGGCTCGAACTCCACTCACTTTGTGATGAGAGATCGTCCGCTAGTCGAATCCTGAACCATTTTGTTTGCTTCCGCAATAGATCTAGTGGCCACTAGGTTCACCATCAAATCCGCTGGTTGATACGACGGGATGGGGACCTCACAACCACAATTGACTAGGAGGTTTTCCTAAGGCTATACAACACCCTGCTATATCCACAGTTTGAATTTGGCCTCTAAATCATGCCTTAGACATCCTACGCATAGGATTTCTAAGTGCTTATAATTGCCACAGACTCTCCTTAAGGTGCTGATTACTGTGGTATGCTCAGAGGTTGATTTGGAGTGCTAAATCATGGTGAAGACATCCTACGTTGTCATGCTGTGACACGTACATAGTGGGAACGCATGCTACAAGATCTATCTTGTAACTTTTTAGATACATAATTATCTTTCCTGTAATGTACATATGTATATTTAAGTATAATAATAAGCCTTCTATATCATCCTATTATTTTTCTCAAGGGTAACCTATCCTTACTTTACCATCAGAAAATACTATGGGAAAAGCTCAATATCTCCGCCTCTTTAACTTGGGGCAAAAAGCATTGATTCTTTATTTCTACTATCTCATTATCATCTCACACCCTAGCTAGATCCTATATCTAGGGTAAACTCCAATATATATATATTCTATGTATTTTTTATACTTTTCTTATATTTCTTTTTAAATAGCTATTAGGAGGGAATCAAATCCTAGTGGGACACTAGGTGGCATGATTTCAAAGATACACTTATTTTAATGCATTATTGCAAGCATGATTACAAAACTTTGTCAAGGAGCAATGTCATGCTTTCATATGGCATGAGGTGTCCTTTGGAATTAAATGAAAGTCTAGGCTAAGGGGACCACGGGAAGACTTTTGCTGCCAGAAATGGACCCTATTTTGATGAATTTTTTACACAAGGTTCCAATCCGAATTGGAAAATGATTTCAAAATGAAAATCGTAGCTAATGAGCTGAAGTTTTTGCCCATATTTTTACTTTTTTATTTAGAGCCACGGTTGAGGAGATATGATCAAAATACTGGATCCCAGTCTGCCCACATCATGCGGGGACAGCTCATTTCCAACTTTTCCAATTCCTATTCACACTGGCTCCTCTCTTCTTGTGTAAACCCTTGGGGGTACCCTTCACCTATAAAAGGGGACCTCTTTTTCTTGAAAAGAAACTCAACCATTCAAGCCATTGATGAGAGAAATTCTTGATGGAGTGAGTAGTAATGCCTAATTGTACTTAGCCCCATTAACATAAGCCCAAGCCTACACTTTCTCCTAGAGGAAGACTAGCCATTCTTGTATGCTATCCTTGGAAGATCAACTCTAATCAAAGAAGGTGTTGTACTTGGTGTATCAATAAAAGTTGAATTCTCCCCTCTTCTTCTCTCTCCCATCAATAATGGTGCCGAAGGGTTTCAAGTAAGATGTGTTCTACATTGATGTTTTCTTGATTTCTTGTTGTTTTCATTTTCATCTCTAATCCAACATATATATATGTATCTGATCTCATCTCCTTAACCAAACCTATCTCTCTCATTCTTAGTAATTCATCCTCTCTAGGTTCTCTTTGCTACAGGTACATCTCTCCCCGCAGTATCCTTATTGCCTACAGGCAAGAATAAGGCTTGGGAGGGAAACTTCTCATCTCTTCACTTCTCTCATATCTACATTTCTCACATACTATCCTAGATGAATAACCCACATGATGATCATTTCTATCACTTTCACTCTGTACGATCTATTAGAGGGCTTGGGAGGGAAACTTCTCATCTCTTCACTTCTCTCATATCTACATTTCTCACATACTATCCTAGATGAATAACCCACATGATGATCATTTCTATCTCTTTCACTCTGTACGATCTTTCTATAGCCATTTTCATCACAAAACTTCACATCTAGATTCATTTGAGATCCAGTCTCAAATTCCTCTACTGGTGGTAGAAACACTCCTCTTTCATCACCAGTCTTGTCTACTAGTCTTCTTAGGTCATCGGCTTCATTGGCCTCTCTGACTTGTTTCCACAATTCGTCAAGACCATCTATCTCTTTACAATCCTCAGGTATAGCTTGGTAAAATCCCTCGGAAGAGTTATCCGTGGTATTCAGTACTATCCTTGGTTCTAATGCTAGGTCTTTGAGGTTTGGTCTGTTCTCATGACTAGAATCTGGCTCTTTTAGTTCCTGGTTTGGTGGGATTACTTGTGTAGGCAGGACACTGATCACATCCTCAGATTTTGCAACTGGTGGTTCTAGTAAAGCTTGGGCTGTTTGAATCATTTTCAGGCACATTTCAAACCTTTGCTTTTCTAGTTCCGCATAGGGATATATCATCCACCTGTGTTCTTGGGTTTGGTTGTTTTTGAGCCTCACATCATAGGCTTTCAAGAGGGCATCTAATGTCTCATTAACCTTCTCTACCAACACAGATCCTCCTGAACTAGCACTTCTCGGTTTCTCATCCGTGGATGGTTCTTCTAGAGGTTTAACCATCTGTGTAAGAGAAGGTGCCTCCTTTTCCTCATGTTGTTTTATCTTCTCCTCAGCTTCGGTAAGCTTCTCAGCTAGGGAGTTTTGCTCTCGTTCCCTGCGTGCTTTCATCCTAGTCTTTCTAGCTTTCCAACTATTTTGTTTGCTCTTGGTTTTCTGACTAGGTGCGTCTGTCTTTGGTCCATCATCTTTCTTTGGGCTCGTGTCACTTTCCGTGTTCTTTGTCTCTAGATTCTCATCAGCTTTCTTTTGAGCTTGTGCTCTCGTAACCACTTGAACTAGTACGACATTTTCATTTTCTGAGCTACTAGGTAGCTGAACAATCCCTAATACATTTTTCGTGATTTTCCTGATTTGGTTTGGGTTTTTCGGGCAATTGGGGATCAAGTGAGTGATGCCACACTCAAGACAATAGGCATTTACTTCAGTGATCTCTGTATGAGGACATTGTTTGACCAAGTGGTTGTCACGACTTTTGTGACAATCTCTCTCTGGTTGAGGAGATTCTTTTAGCATTTCCTCTTGGCTATAAGCAAGCTTTGACCTAGATGAGCCGCTATTTGCAATGGATTGCAATGTCCTTTCGTCCATTTCATACCTTCTTTCTTTCGTCTGAAACCCAGGAGGTGGAGGTTGTACCGGCCTCACCACTCCATGTGTTTCTCTCACATTTTGTTGCTCCGAAGGGTAGTACTCACTTTGGTTGCTATACCACATTGTAGCTGGTACTGGCATTGGTTTATTTGATGCTTCCATCATTGGCATGTATCTCATGTCTACCGGCATTCTAGCACCTGGCAGTGGAGGTTGTTGTCCTAAGACAAGCTATGGCCTTAAAACTCCTACTGGTCCTGGCGCATTCCCCGTAATGTATCTAGGTGGAGTAGGTGCTTCTGGAACAGGTTGTACATACCCCTCCCTAGAATTTTACATGCTATAATAGCACTCTTCCCCCGTATGGTTTGTCCATTTTCTCTCAATTTCACACCACTTCGACTCTCCCGAATTAGACCTTACAAGAGGAATCAACCTCTTGACCAAGTCGTCGATAAGATCTTCTTGATCAATAGGTGCCGTTGGCTTGGCAATGGACTCACTTATCTGTGAAACACTGTGCTGAGAGGATGTGTCATCTCCTTGACTCTTTAAGTCCTTTTCTTTGTATGCCTCACAATTATCCACTAGATAAAGAGCTTCTTTGATCAACTCGTTTAGCGTCATCCTCCTTATCATATGCAGATCCTTCTGAAGGCCCGCATGTCTCATTCCCTCGATAAAAATCAGCATCAGTCGTGCTTGCTTAGGTAATTTCGCTCTCGGACAGAGCTTAACATATCTCCTGAGCCGTAATGATGCTTTGCGTACTGATTCATCCTCTTTCTGTTTGAATCTATGGATTTGCGAGACCGTGTTGTGAGCCATGCCTTTTGGAGAGAATTCTTCAATAAACTCCTCAAACAGCTCATCTAGGGTCTCAAAATCCCATTTTTCCACCGAGTCGAACCATGTAGCTGCATCATCTTCTAGAGTAAATCCAAATCCCGCAAACTGTGTCGCAAAATCTGAAACTTCCTCTGCTCTAATCACTCTTCTAAAAGCGGTTACGTGATCTCTCGGATCTTTATCCCCGGAGTATTTTATGTTTACCCATTTCTGGACTTGGGATGGTCTAACTCGTCGATTGTCTACAAGTCTAACCAGAGACTCTCCCAATCCTTCTCTTGTTATCGCTCTTGAAGGGAATCTTGGTGGCTCTCTTCTTGGAATTCCTATAGGAATTCTCGTGTTTGGTGGAGGCATTTGTGGTCCTTCATTGACCAAATATCCACCTCTTTCTAGTACAGTTTGTGGATTTGTGCTTTCTACAACTCTGTATTCTCGTCCATACTTGTCGACAACTATAGATCTCCATTGACAGTCGACTCCGTATGTGCAGACATATAAGAGCTTGTAATCCTTTATCTCTTCTAGGTATGGATCTGAGCACCTATAAAGATTGACCTCATTGTTGTCAATGTATCTATATAGTCCTTCACTCTCATGACCAATCATCCAAAATCTCTCAACAAGATGGATCTTTATCAATTGCGAGTTTGGAAGATCCATTGTGGGAGGATATTCCTCTATCATCGGGATCTCCAAGCTTGTGTAAGCTGCGTTTGAATCTAGGGTAGACATGATTTCTGGGCTTAAGAGCTTTTGCTTGGTTCAAGTAGACTTAGTCCACTGTGTTCAAGTGCTTTGGTTAGGGAAAAGTCAAAACTATGTCCAAAACCGCAACCGTTTCGTCACAATTCTCGCAAATTGTCGCTTTTAGACACCCCTAACTTGCGGATGTATTTTGAGGCCTCAAACGACGTTTTTTTCAAAGTGGACCTAAATGGTTGCCTTCGGCATGCATTCAGTTCAAGTTTTGCTCCAAGATCTGTAGAGTCGCTCTCATGCTACGTTTTGATATAAAAACTTTTCCGATCCGATACCGTTTGTGAAAGTTATGGCCAAAATAGTGAAATGCAGTTTAGACTGGTCAAAATGAGTCCAAATTCAATTTTAAAAGAAGATTTGGGATCTCTGTGACACTGTGAACACTCCTATATGGTCAAAAGTACAGCTGGACCCTAAAACTGGCCTAGAGACATCCTACGTGTAGGAAGTCTATATCCTCATAATTTAACAAAATTTGGTCCAAAGACTCCCCTTAAGTCCAGCAATACAATGGTATGCTCAGAGGTTGATTTGGACCTAAAAATGGCCTTGAGACATCCTACCCGTAGGATGTCTTTTTGCTCAGAATGACTTGAAATTTTCACCCTAGCTTCTCCTTGATGTGCTGATCACAGTGGTGTGCTCATAGGTTGGTTTGGAGTCCTAAATCAAGCTGGAGACATCCTATGCATAGGATGTCTAACTGCTTAGATTTTGTCCAAACTTGATCCCAAGATTCTCCTAGTGCTCAGCAACCCAATGGTATACTCAAAATTGAATTTGTATGCCAATAGGTCAAGATTTAGGCTGCAAGAGCTTCTAGTGCACTCCAAGAGTAGGATGTCTGACAATTCTTGTCTTTGCTTGGTAAATAGGCCAAACAAGGTCCAAATTCACTTTTGAAAAAAGTTCTGGAATCCTTGAGACACTTAGAACCTCCCTTTATGGCTACAGTAGAATTTTGACCACTTTATGACCCAGGAGACATCCTACGCGTAGGATGTCTTTTTGCTCTATTTCAGCTCAAACTTGCACTGTAGCTTCCCCTTGATGTGCTAAACTCACAACTATTTTTACTTTTTGATTCTGACACCTATAGGTGTTAGGAAATAAGACGTAGCTAAATAGATAATTGAGTAGATTACTTAATGGAGAGAGACAGATTTATATACACGAGATTATAGAGTAGAGAGAGAGAGAGAGAGTACACACGATATACATGGTTCACCCAATGTGAGCTACGTCCACGGGAAAGCAGCCACTCAATGGCTTTAGTACTTCAAAACAAGGAGTAGTTTACAAAGGGATTATGCCCTTAATGGAGCTCCCGCCTTGCTTCACTCTCACCACCTCACACTCACCTTGTTGCATCAACTCCACACTATGAAATGTGTGTAAAAATGGCCTCCTTTTATAGGCCAAAAGGGTTGCCCTCTCTTATGAGAGACAGCCATGTGTAGCTGCCCTTGTGCGAATAAGTCCAAATCGGACCCTCCAATCCGCCCATGTGTGGCCGCCCTTGAGAAGACAAGTCCGCTTTTGAATTCGGCCACCGGCCACCGGCCATTGACTTCCGACCACCGGCCACCGGCCATTCACTTCCGACCACCGGCCATCGGCCATTGACTACCGGCCACCGGCCAACCGACCGGTTGTTTTCCGACCACTTTCCGGCCGCCGTCCGGCCATAATATTTCGGCGAAAAAAAAAAAGTCTCGGGGCCTCCGCCCCGGAGGCCTTTAAAGTTGCCCCTGATTCTTGTCCGTGAAAATTTTGGTTTCCGGTGAGTGATTTTCCTTCACGCACGATGGCTTCTCCTCATAATGGGGGCCTTACAAATGTGCGCTTTTACCACAGAAAATTACAAGTGTAAATCAGGCTCCATACTTAACAATCTCCCACTTGGAGACTGATCTCCAAACCAAACCTGTGACTGCTTTCCATTCTGGCTTCTTATCCTTGAATGCCGATTGAAGATGAGCAAAAGCTCAACTTCTCCTTGTTGACCACCTTTGTAAACATGTCTGCAGGATTTTCACTTGTATGCACCTTTCCTAGCTTTAGTTTTCCCTCTTCCAAAAGAGTGTGTATGAAGTGATATCTCACCTCAATGTGCTTTGTCCTTGAATGAAAGGCTGAGTTCTTCGCAAGATGGATAGCGCTTTGGTTATCACTGTACAAGACACAATTGTCTTGTTTGAATCCAAGCTCTTCTAAGAATCTGTGAAGCCACAGAATTTCTTTGCTTGCCTCCGTCATTGCTACATACTCTGCTTCTGTGGTAGAAAGTGAAACCACTTTCTGCAGCATTGAAGCCCAGCTTACTGCTATGCCTCCAACCGTGAACACATAGCCAGTAGTGCTCCTTCGAGTATCTTTGTCACCTGCCATATCTGCATCATCATACCCTTCTAGAAAAATATCAGTTCCTCCAAAATACAAAGCATTTGTTGTTGTCCCTTTTAGATACCTAAGTATCCACTTCACAGCTTGCCAATGCTCTTTACCTGGGTTGTCCATGAACCTACTCACAACTCCCACTGCATGTGCAATGTCTGGCCTTGTCCAAACCATAGCATACATTAGAGAAACCTACCACTGCAGCATGTGGAACTTTAGACATATAGGCTATCTCCTCTTGTGTCTTTGGACACATATCCTTCGTTAGTTTAAAATGACCAGCCAAAGGTGTAGAAATTGGTTTTGCATTTTGCATTGCAAACCTTTCTAGTACCTTCTTGATGTAATCTTCTTGAGATAGCTTTATTGTCTTCTTCGTCCTGTCCCTTGATATTTTCATACCAAGTATCCTCTTTGCAGCACCTAAATCTTTCATTGAAAAAGATTTGGAGAGCTCCTCTTTTAGGTCTTTGATGTCCTGCATGTTAGCACTTGCAATCAACATGTCATCAACATACAACATTAGGATGATGAATTTCCCATCTTCCAAATTCTCCGTGTGGACGCAGTGATCCGAGTTGCATCTTGTGAATCCATGATCCAACATCCATCGATCAAACTTCAAGTACCATTGTCTTGATGCTTGCTTTAAACCATACAAGCTCTTCTTTAATCTGCAAACCATTTTCTCCTTACCTTTTACTTCATACCCCTTTGGTTGAAGTTGGTAGATTTCCTCCTCTAAGTCACCGTGAGGGAATGCCGTATTTACATCCATTTGCTCGAGATTTAGATCATGAGCAGCCACAAGGCTTAAGACAAGCCTAATTGAGTTCATTTTTACAACAGGAGAAAATATTTCATTGAAGTCAATACCTTTCTTTTGAGAAAAACCTTTTACCACAAGCCTAGACTTGTACCTTTTCTTCCCACCTTCTTCTTCATTTAGCTTGTACACCCATTTGTTTTGAAGTGCCCGCTTACCTTTAGGCAACTCAACCAACTCCCATGTTTGGTTGCGATGTAGTGAGTCCATCTCCACTTGCATGCTCTTCGTCCATTCTTCTTTGGATTCATGTTGCATAGCTTCTTCATATGATTCCGGCTCTCCAGAATCTGAGATCAAGAGATGGTTGAAGGAAGGAACAAACCTTTCTTGAGGTCTACTTGCTCTTGTAGATCTTCGGGGAATAGGTTGAGGCTCCTCATTTGGTTGACGTTGTTGCACATTGTCACCGTTTGCAGTCCTTGAGTCTTCACCGTCCTCAAGCTCCATGTACTCATCACCTGTTTCTTTTGTTTGTTTTCTTTCCAAGTAATCTTTGTACATATTTTGTTCGTTAAAAATTACATCCCTACTCCTTAAGATTTTACCATCTTCAGGATTCCATAGGCGATACCCAAAGTCTCCTTCTCCATAGCCAATGAAGAAACACTTTTTGGACTTTGCATCTAACTTTGATCTTAGGCTTCTATCTATGTGCATGAAAGCCTCACACCCAAACACTATGAGAAATGCATAATTCACCGGTTTACCTGTCCATGCCTCTTCTGGAACTCCCCCATCCAATGCCGTTGAGGGTGACCGATTGATTAAGTACACAGACGTACTTACAGCTTCCGCCCAAAGCTCAAGCGGTAGGCCCGCATGTAGCCGAATGCTTCGTGCTCGTTCCATGATTGTCCTGTTCATCCTTTCCGAAATCCCATTTTGTTGAGGTGTCCTTGGGGTTGTCCTTTGCCTCCGAATGCCATTTCTAGCACAAAAGCTTTCAAAAGCTTGGCTGCAATATTCGCCTCCATTGTCGGATCTGAGGCATTTAACCTTGGTACCTGTTTCTTTCTCCACAAAGGCTTTCCACCTTTGAAATATGGAAAATACATCGGATTTATTCTTCATGACATAAACCCATGTTTTTTCTAGTCGCATCGTCTATGAATGTTACATAGTACAATGAGCCACCAAGTGATGGTGTACTTGCAGGACCCCAAACATCAGAATGAACCAACTCAGGTTTTTTATTTTTTCTTTCATTTCCTGATTTTTGAAATTTTACCCTCTTTTGTTTACCATAAACACAATCTTCACAGAACTCTAAGTCCACTTCTTTCAAACCTGGTAGAAGCTTCTTTGCTTGAAGGATTTGCATTCCTTTGGCACTCATATGCCCAAGTCGGTAGTGCCACACCGCACTGTCAACTTCTGTAGTTGCTGCACAAGCTGAAGGTTGCGTGCTAACAGTACACAAGTAAAGTGTACCGACTTTTTCACCCTTGGCAACCACCAAAGATACCTTTGAGATCTTCCACCGTTTGTTTCAAAATGCAATGTTGTGACCTTCATCATCCAATTGTCCTGTAGAGATCAAATTTTTCCGAAGAGAAGGAACATGCCTAACATCTTTAAGCTTCCATTCATTTCCGTTAGCAGTTTTGACAAAAACTGTACCTTTGCCGACAATCTCACAAGCTTCATCATCTCCCAAGTATACATACCCAAAATTACCTTTGGTGTAGTCTTGGAAATGTTGCTTGTGTGGTGTCGCATGGAATAAAGCCCCAGAATCTACTATCCAGGAATTAGACACATTGTCTAATGAGAGAATTAGAGCATCTTGCTCTACTTTACCTGCCACATTGGCCTCCGATGTTGGCTTGTTGTCTTGAGACTCTGTCTCCTTCTTCTTCTTGGACCAGCAATCCTTCTTGATGTGGCCCTTCTTGCCGCAGTTCCAACATTCAAGAACTGACTTTGTGCGTGACTTGCTCCGTCTTGAGCGATCACGACCCTTTTGGTTTTTGAACCTCTCCTTAAGCCTTCCTCTTGTTTCCACTGATAGTGCAGCACTTGATGATTCTCCTGTGCTTCTCCTTCTCATTTCCTCGCTTAGGAGAACACCCACAACATCATCAAACTTAAGAGTATTTGTGCCAGAGATAGAATTACTTACAGCCATCACAAGGCTGTCCCAACTATCCGGTAGAGATGATAGTATAAGGAGAGCTCGCACTTCGTCATCGAAATTGATTTTCACTGATCGAAGTTGACTTATGTTTGTGTTAAAGTCATTTAGGTGTTCTGCAACTGAACCATTCTCTGCCATCTTTAGATTGAACAAGCGCTTCATAAGAAATACCTTATTGGATGCCAATGGTTTCTCGTAGAAGTCGTCAAGTGACTTCATCAAGTCCTCCGTGGTCTTCATCTCCGAAACATTTAAGGCCACCGTTGACGCCAAGCTTAACCGGATTGTTCCCAGTGCCTTTCGGTCAAGGACAATCCATGCTTCATCTGCCATTGTTGCAGGCTTCTTCGCAAGACCGCCTAGTGGCAAATAGAGGTCCTTCTAGTAGAGATAGTCTTCAATCTGCATCTTCCAATGTTGGTAGTTTTTGCCGTTGAACTTCTCAATCTTGAGCTTCCCTTCCTCCGCCATAACTCCCACTCAATTCAAGGAATCCTTTCCTTGAGATAATTTAGCTACGAGCAAACCTTGCTCTGATACCAGTTGTTAGGAAATAAGACGTAGCTAAATAGATAATTGAGTAGATTACTTAATGGAGAGAGGCAGATTTATATACATGAGATTATAGAGTAGAGAGAGAGAGAGAGAGAGAGAGAGAGAGTACACACGATATACGTGGTTCACCCAATGTGGGCTACGTCCACGGAAAAGTAGCCACTCAATGGCTTTAGTACTTCAAAACAAGAAGTAGTTTACAAAGGGATTATACCCTTAATGGAGCTCCCGCCTTGCTTCACTCTCACCACCTCACACTCACCTTGTTGCATCAACTTCACACTATATAATGTGTGTAGAAATGGCCTCCTTTTATAGGCCAAAATGGCTGCCCTCTCTTATGAGAGACAGCCATGTGTAGCCGCCCTTGTGCGAATAAGTCCAAATCGGACCCTCCAATCCGCCCATGTGTGGCCGCCCTTGAGAAGACAAGTCCGCTTTTGAATTCGGCCACCGGCCACCGGCCATTGACTTCCGACCACCGGCCACCGGCCATTCACTTCCGACCACCGGCCATCGGCCATTGACTACCGGCCACCGGCCAACCGACCGGTTGTTTTCCGACCACTTTCCGGCCGCCGTCCGGCCATAATATTTCGGCGAAAAAAAAAAAGTCTCGGGGCCTCCGCCCCGGAGGCCTTTAAAGTTGCCCCTGATTCTTGTCCGTGAAAATTTTGGTTTCCGGTGAGTGATTTTCCTTCACACACGATGGCTTCTCCTCATAATGGGGACCTTACAAATGTGCGCTTTTACCATAGAAAATTACAAGGGTAAATCAGGCTCCATACTTAACAACTCACACACACACACAAGCTCCCTTTACACAAAGGGAATGAGGACACATGTCAGCTCCCTAGCCCAGATGCCCACAAGGTGTACTCAAATCCTATTAGATGACCTTGGAGGTGGACCAATGAGAATTAGGCTAGAGAAATTCTAGTTTAATTAATTTAAAAACACTTAATAAAGGAACCAATAGTAAATAAGCTCTCTAGAAGACTATTGGACAGTATGCAAGGGGTCTAGTTTAAATTAATTAAACCAGAGAAAGTCTAGTTTAATTAATTTTAAAACAATTAATAAAAGAACCAATAGTAAATAAGCTCTCTAGAAGACTATTGGACAGTCTCCCAAGGGGTCCAATGAGCATTCAGCAGCCCAATGGCTTGGCTTATTCCTATTGGCCAGGAGACAAAGGGTCCAATGACAGTTTAGTTGGATTAATTAATTACAAAAATCTCTCACAAAAGGAAAAGGGGGACACATGTCAAAAGGCTATCACTTATGCTACTTAATTTCCATTGGCTAGGTCTGGGGAGGTCTACTAGGGCTGTAGCATGAGCAATTAGCAAGGGGGTTGACCAAGAGGGACAGGGGGCTGATTTTCTCCAAGGCATTATTGACTTACACACACACACACACACACACAATGTACGTGTGAAGCAAGAAGACTCTCTCTCTCCTTCTCAAGCTTTAATGGAAATCTTACCACCTACTCCAAGCTTGTGAGAAGGGAGGCCTACACCAACAACTCTTGGCTTTGTGATGCAAATCCAACCAAGAGCCAAGCTTCGAATATGCATGCTCATCTCCTCTACCATGCTAGTTATTAAGCTAAGCTATGCTAATAAGAGTGATTATGTGAGGAGATGTGTATCTTTCTCGTAAAAAGAATACTCCTTCTTCCTCTCAATCTACTCTCATACCCCACTAGCTCTCACCATCTTCGAAGGTTTGTGAGGTCTTGGGTTTGAGACCGTCAGGGAATTGATGTTGTGTTTAATAAGTGTTGTGCTTAGTGCTTGAAGTTTCCATCTTCATAGCACTAGCTAGTATTTAAGGAACACAAAGAATTGTATCGTAAAATGTCTCTCTTGATGGGAGAAACCATAATACAAAGCCTTTTGGAGGGGGACCGGCTCCATGCAAATCCGGTCCTCTCTCTTTTGAAGTATTGTTCATGATATCTAACTAGGTGTTATGCTTTTTGTTTCTCTCTCCACCCAAGCACTCTAGTTTTTCTCATTAGGAATCTATTATAATGAAATGCTCACTATGTTCATGCTATTTTCCACTACACACAAGTTACTAGGCCATTAAATGTTACAATTTGAGTTGAAGGATTAAGTGTACTTACTTAATGCTTACAATGAATTGCATAAAAAATAATCATTGATATAAAATTTACAAAAGCAAATGAACAAAATTTACTTTTCTTGTTTGAATTGTTTTTCTAAATTATCTTCATTTATGTTTTAAATGTCTCAAAGTGTATGTAGACAAAAGGACATAAACTTGCAGTAGCTATGTCTCCCAAGTATTGAGTAGACTTACTATTTACTACAAAATGGTGTGCTAACTATAATGATTAGACACTCCTATTGGAAATAGGGTTGCAGGAAAACACACACAGCTTGAAGACAATGAACGAAGCTCAAGGCACACAACAGAGAGTATATTACTTAGTGTGCAATGCAAAGATAAGATAGCCCTAGAGTGATGGGCGTATATACAATGCATGGGGGAAGAAACCTCCTAGTGAGGGAAAGAATGTCCCGATGGTCCTAAGTGTGTTCACAAACATCACTACCACATGTATATGGTAACAAATCCCCCCTGGAGTGATGTGGTGAACGAGAGATGGCACATAGAGTAAAGGGAACTGCCATGCCCTGAGGACATGATCAGTCCACAAAGGGGAGTAAGCCCAAGGCTTTGCAAAACTCTTCAAACTTCTCACAAGATAATTCCTTTGTGAAAAGATCTACAAGGTTGTCCTATGTTGGCACATAAGCATAGTGGTAATGCACCTCAATGTGCTTTGTGCGAGCATGAAAAACTAGGCTCCTTGCAATTTCCAATGTGCTCTAATTGTCAGTGTAGATAGTGTTGGCAGTGTCCTATCTAGGACCCAAATCATCCATAAGGCGTCTGAGCCATACACACTCAATCGTAGCTGTGAAGACTCCCCTGTACTCAGCCTCACAACTCAAAGACTCACGTGTCAAAACAACCATTCCAATCTAAGCCATACACACTCAATCGTAGCTGTCAAGACTTCCCTGTACTCAAGCTCACAACTCAAAGACTCATGTGTCAAAACAACTAGCCCAATCTGAGTCTAAAAAAAGCATGTAGGTCGGGCAGCAATGATCCCCCTTTGGGATAAAACAAGCCAAGATGTAAAGTTCCACTCAAGTAGCAAAAAATCCTCTTAACAGCCTGCCAATGCTTAGATCCTGGGCTATGCATAAATTTGATGACGTGTGAGACTGCAAAACTGAATATCTGGCCTCGTGCTGCATACATAAATGAGACATCCAAGAGCAGTTTGGTAAAGAGTGACATATGCAGGATCACCATCATCATGAAGACTCAATTTCAAAATTGTTTCCATGGGAGTGGCAATAGGTTTGCAATCCCCAAGTCCAAACTTACATAGCAATGTCTCTATGTAACTTTTCTGAAACAAGGAAATACCACCATCACATTGCTTAAACAGTATACCCAAGTAATGATGCAACAGCCCCAAATCTTTCATCTTGAAAGTAGCATTCAAATCAGCCTTAAATTCAGCAGTATGTCTCTCATTTGGTCCAATGGTCAGCAAATCATCCACATAAAGAACCACAATTAGAAGTACATCACCTTCACGCTTTACATACAATGTGCTTTTTGTTGGACTATTACAAAAGCCTTGTTTGATCAAATGAGCGTCATCCTTCTCATACCAAGCACGAGGAGATTGCTTCAATCCATACAAAGCTTTGTTACATTTTCACACCTTATCCTCTTGTCCTTTCTTGACAAAACCGCGAGGTTCCGTTACATAAACTTCCTTAAATATGTCACCATTCAAGAAAGAAATAACAATGTTTGACTGATGTACATCCCAACCAAAATGAGCTACCAATGCACATAGAAAATGCATAGTAGTCATACGACAAGTGGGAGCAAATGTCTCTTCATAATCTATGCCTTTTTGTTGTGCATAACCTTTTGCAACAAGTCGAGCCTTATGGCAATCAATCTCACCATCCGGCTTGCATTTTAACTTATAAACCCACTTTGTACCAATGGCCTTTTTGCCAAAAGTCAAATCACATAAAGTCCATGTGTCATTTTCTATAAATGCATCATATTTGGATTGCATAGCAATCATCCAATTTTTTGAATTATGTGCTTCATCAAAAGACAAAGGTTCCTCAACATCATGTGTAATGGAAATGGCCTATGAACTTTGAGAATAGCGGAACTAAGAGAATTAGAGTGAGCATTTTTGTGAGATTACTCTGAGAACATAGAGGGTGAATTAATTGATGGTAGCAACATAAACATAGTACTTAATTAACTTGGCATGAACAATAATTTTGCAAGAGAGAGTATTAAAGAACATGACAATAGTTGAGGACCGGATTTAGTTGGAGCCGGCGGTCCCCCCTCATAAGGCGTTTGTATTATAGATTCTCTCATCAAGAGAGACTTGGTACAATACAATTTTTGTGTTCCTTGTGACCTAGGTGATGTAATGAAGATGGAAAGCTTCATGCATCACGAGCATAACATAAACTTTGCAAAAATTATTAACTATCCCAAGCCTCACTTCCAAGGCCTCAAACACCTTCGAAGTTGGAGAGAGCTAGCGGGGAGTGAGGGTAGGGAAGAGGAAGAAGAATCATTCAGAGGATAAAGAAATAGTTCCTCACTTATCATCACTCTTCTTGCTTAGCATAGCATAATAGCCTAGTAATGAAGATGAAGAAGATGTCACGCTTAAGCATTGAAGCATGGCTCTTGGTTGGATTTGCATTCCATAGCCAAGTGTTGGGGTAGGCTCTCAACTTTTCAACAAGCTTGGAGAAGGATATGGATCTCTTGCACTTTTCACTTCACACAATTAGAGAGAGAGAGAGAGAGAGAGAGAGAGAGAGTGTGTGTGTGTGTGTGTGTGTGTGACTGTGTGTGGAAAAGTATACCCCATCTCATGCTTGGTACACCCCTCTCTCTCTTGTATTATTTAATTATACCATTTCAACATGTGTCCTCTTTTCCCTATTTGAGAGAAAGAACTTAATTATTTACTTTTATGCATCTAAATTCTCATTGGACCCCTTTAAATCCTATCTAATAGGATTCAATCACATCATGAGGTCCAAATGGGAGGATCTTGACATGTGTCTTTTATGCTTCTTAAGATATCATGTTTGAATTGAACACTTCAAGCACCTTGGTCATTTAAGCATGAAAATTGTTTATTCCTATTAAGAGATCATGTTTGAATTAAACACTTCAAGAACCTTAGTCACTTAAGCATGAGAAGCACCTCAAGCTTGGGCAAGGTTCCCACAAACACCTTAAGCACCTTAGCTAGGAAGCACGACAAGCACCGCAAGGTCAATCCTAGCTTACGTAAGGTTAAAGGACTTTTTAACACTAACTTTTGAAGGTCTTTGTAACATTCAATGGTTTAAAAACTTATGTGTAGCGGAAATTAGCATGAACATAGTGGGCATTTCATTAGAATAGATTCCTAATGAGAATTACAAGAGTGCTTGGGTGGAGAGAGCAACAAAAAGCATAACACCTAGTTCGATAGCATCAACGATACTTTCAAAAGAGAGAGAAATTAAGCTATTGACAACAGTTGAGGACCGGATTTTCATGGAGCCGGTCCCCCCTCCAAAAGGCTTTGTATTATGGTTTCTCCCATCAAGAGAGACATTGTACAATACAATTCTTTGTGTTCCTTCAAGACTATCTAGTGCAATGAAGATGAAAGCTTCATGCACTAAGCAAAACACTTAGTAAACACAACTTTCATTATCCCTGTTCTCAGACCCAAGACCTCACACACCTTCGAAGATGGTGAGAGCTAGCAGGGGAGAGTAGATTGAGAGGAAGAAGGAGTATCTTACGAGAAAGATGTACATCTCCTCATATAATCACTCATATTAGCATAGCTTTAGCTTAGTAAGTAGCTTGGTAGAGGAGATGATCATGCATTGAATCTTGGCTCTTGGTTGGATTTGCATCCACAAGCCAAGAGTGTGTCTATGTAGGCTTCTATCTCACAAGCTTGGAGTAGGTGATGAGCTCTTCATTAAAGCTTGGGAAGAGATAGTCTTCTCTTTCTTCACACATGAGATTGTGTGAGTGTGTGTGTGATAATGCTTTGCAAAAATCAGCCCCCTCTCTCTCTTGGGCGAGCCCTCTTGCTATTTGCTCTTGCTCGAGCCTTTTTGGCCCTCCCCAAGTCAAGCCAATGACCATTAAGCAGCATAAGTGATAGCCTTCTGACATGTGTCCCCCTTTACCCTTTTGTGAGAGCTTTAGGTAATTTAAAAAATAAACTAAACTCTCATTGGACCCCTTTGAATCCTGGCCAATAGGAATCAGGCAAGCCATTAGGCTCCCGAATGCTCATTGGACCCCTTGGGAGACTGTCCAATAGTCTTCTAGGAGACTTATTTCTCATTGGTTCTTTTATTAAGTGTTTTTAAATTAATTAAACTAGATTTACTCTAGCCTAGTTCTCATTGGTCCACCTCCAAGGCCATCCAATAGGAATTGGGCACACCTTGTGGGCATCTAGGCTAGGGAGCAGGAGCTGACACGTGTCCCTAATTCCCTTTGTGTAAAGGAAGCCTGTGTGTGTGTGTGACTTTCTCTCTCATCCCCTAGAAGAAGGGCTCGCCCCCTCCCATGTAGGGATATGCAAAGACTTTATTTCACACACACACAAAGCATCCAATTCCCCTAGGTTTGACCTTTGGACATAACCTTTGAATTTTGGAACCTTAGCATTTTGGAAGTCTTAATGGGCTGAACCTTAGGGTCTTTTTAGCCCATTGTTGCACTTGGCTCTTTTGCAGATGGCCCCCCCTTTGGATCCCTATTTTCCCTCCTTTGGATCCCTACTGTGGCCGGCCTGCTAGCTTAACCAATATTCTAGCTTTTTCTCCCCTGGCACTTCCCCACATTAAATGATCAGTTTAATATGAGAAAATCATTTAGGAGAATTAGATATTGATTATTATGACATTACCTTTCTCTTTAAATCATAGTTGTCCTTGTCTATGGTGTAGAGAAGATAAAGCATATTCATGAGTCCTTTTTTTAGCTGGTAGAGGATCCCTATGTTACCCTACGACATCATTCCACAATGGATGACTAGTCCATTTGGTTCCTGAGGCTGCCGCAAGCATGTCTGCACATTAGTCCTATCAGTCTTCCATAGTAGAGTGACAAGCTCTACTTGGTGTTTGTGAGACGTCGTCTCCGAAAACTTGATCTAAGCATGCATACTACTTCATTTTTGTGCACAATAAAGAAAAAGAGAGTCTTATAAGACAAAAAAAACCTTGTTCATTTTTAACATTTTGTACATTTGCTTACTCTTGGGAAGCATTGTAAGCATTGACAAGGTTTAGGTTATCCTTTCATTGTATGCCTTGCATCCATCTAGCATCTTCAAAAGGATAATTCTTAAACTTAATAAGATATTGTCGGATAGTCTTACCGCCTCTTAATACCTTGTCTTCATGTCGGAGAATGGACTTGGGCTGAAGCACCTCCTCTTGGTCCTCGATCTCCAGTGGGTCTTCAATAGTTGGTTCTTAAGGTGGCTCTCCTTTGTAAGGCTTTAATAGGCTCACATGGAAAGCATTGTGTATGAGCCAATGATTGGGCAACTTGAGTTGATAGGCCATCTCATTGATTGGCCTAAGAATCTGGAAGGGACCATAGTACCTTTTTGCTAGTTTAGCATAGTACTTTTGGTGGCCCGTAGGATTCTTGCCCGTCGTGTGCCTTAATCGAGCCTTGGGAAACTTTAACAAGACCCAATAGTTTTCTTTAAAGGCTTGGGCTCTTCTGTGATTGTCAGCAGCAGCCTTTTGCCTTTGCTGTGAGATAGAGATAGCATCCTTAATCTTTTGAAAATATTATTGTAGGTCTTGGCTATACTCATCTGCAGCGAAGATCTTCCCATGTACCTTAAGTAGCAAGGGACTTTTTGATCTTCCCTCAATTACCTCAAAAGGTACTTTTCCCGTGGAAGTATGTACAGTGTTATTGTAAGCATACTCCACTAAGGGTAAGTACTTCTCCCATTGGGATCTTTGATCTACTTCCGTTACATAGGCTTTTAGAAGATCGAGAATTGTTAGGTTAGCTATTTCACTTTGGCCATCTGTATGTGGATGATAGGCCGAAGAGAAGTTTAGCCTTATTCCTAAATTCTCAAAGAGACCCTTCCAGAAATTACTGGTCATTCTAGGATCTCTATCCGACACTATAGACATTGGCAAGCCATGCTACTTGATAATTTGTGAAATGAAGAGGGTTTCCATTTGATGGGCTTTGATAGTCTTTTTGACAGGTATAAAATGAGCTTGTTTACTGAACCTGTCTACTATCGTCCATATTCCCGTATTCCCATGGATAGACTTAGGCAATCCAAAGATAAAATCCATGGATATGCTCTCCCATGGTGAATTAGGGATTGGCAAGGGTTGAAGCAATCCAAGTTGCTTCCCTCTATCAAATTTTGTCTTTTGGCAAACCACACATTTAGAAACATACTCTTGTATGTTCACTTTCATGGTAGGCAAATAGAAATATGTTTCAATTCCCTTTAAGGTAGACTGAATCCCTCTATGCCCCACATACGGTGGAGCATGAGATTCATACATTACTTTCTCACGTAGTGAGTTAGTAACGCATAGTCTATTGCCATAGAGAAGATAACCATCTTGTAAAGTAAATGGTTCTTCTTTCTTCCCTAATGCAAGGGATGAAATCACATCTCTAAAATCAGGATCAATAGCGTACTCATCTATCATTGAAGATAGATCATTGTGAGTTGCTATGGAAACCGCATTCACTCTCGGCCGTCTTGAGAGTGCATCAGCGACTTGATTATGCTTGCCAGCAATGTGAGAAATATGAAAATGAAATTGAGAAAGGAAATTTTTCCACCTCATTTGTTTTTCGGAGAGCTTGGTCTGCGTCATGAAGTACTTAAGACTTTGGTAATCCATTCGCAGAATGAAAGGAGTTCCCAATAAATAGTGCTTCCATGAGTCTAAGGCATGTAGAACTGCAAGGAGTTCCTTTTCATATATGCCTAGAGCTTGCTCAACAGGGTCGAGCCTTCGACTCTCATAGCCTATGGCGTGCCCTTCTTGGAGTAAAACAGCTCCAAGGCAATCACCACAAGCATCACATTGGACCTCAAATGGTTTTGAGAGATCCGTTAGTGTAAGCACAGGTTGAGAGATAAGCTTTTCGAAAGCATTGTTCTCTTTAGCAAGCCATGTATACCTAACGGTTTTCTTTGTTAGGTCATGTAATGGTCCCGCAATTTGTGAGAACTTTTTTATGAAGCGTCTATAGTATGCACACATACCTATAAAGCTTCTTAGTTCATGAAGATTCCTCGGTTTAGGCCATCCTTTTATTACCTCTAACTTTGATGGATCCATTTGGATGCCGTCTTGAGAGATAATGTGACCTAAATACTGAATCTCTTGCAAGAAAAATTCACTTTTCTTTCGATTAACATAAAGTTTATTCTCTCTCAAAACTTGAAATATTACCTGGAGGTGTTGCTTGTGTTCGTCTAATGAATTAGAGTAGATAATAATATCATCAAAGAACACTCCAGTGAAGGTTCGATGAGGCCTGAACAACTTCTCCATCAAGCGGTTGAATGTGGCTGGTGCATTGGTCAAGCCAAAAGGCATGACAATGTATTCGTAAAGACCAAATGTTGTGTGAAATGCGGTCTTTACACTATCTTGATCAACTATCCTTATCTGATGATAGCCACTTTTTAGGTCAATCCTACTGAAGTAGGTCGATCCTTGTAGCTTATCAAATAGGTCTTCCACCCGTGGAATGGGAAACCTATTCTTGATAGTGATCCTATTTAGTGCTCTATAGTCGACACACATATGATATGTGCCGTCTTTCTTTTGCACTAATAACACCGGTGAGCATAATGGAGATGAGCTAGGCCTAACCATGCCCTTCTTGACTAACTCATGCACTTGCCGCATAATCTCCTCTTGTTGAGCTTGAGAAACTCTATAAGGAGGTTTGTTAGGTGGTGAACTTCCTGGAAGAAGTTCAATTGCATGGTCATCATTACCTCGTTTAGGAGGTAGCTCACAAGGGATGTTGTCAATAAAAAAATCTTGAAACCCCTTGAGAAAATTGGATAACTCTAATTCCTTTTGGTTGCTTTTATTTTCTTTTGCTAAAGCATTAGGTTCATTTTGAGAATCTTTAACAAAAATCATGTACACGGAAATAGAGCTCTTTATTGACTTGTTGAAAGCTGGTGTATGTACAATGGGGATAGTGTTACCCATTTCCTTAGCATCTATATACATGTATTTTTCCCTGAACTTAAAGGAGATTCTCCTTTCAGGAAAATTAACATCGGCAGCCAGGTGGTCAAACCATGGTGCCTCTAGGATTACATCCTCATGCTTGAGAGGAGAGATAAAGAAGTCCTCTTTGTCCACATAGCCTTGGACATGAAGCCTCAATTTCCCGATTAAGGGAGTGACTGAAGCTTCTTGCCCCTTGAAGGCACTGTCTGCAGGTAGGACATCTCCCATCTCATAGGATTGTATGCCTAGCTTGGTGGCCAACTCTATAGATATAAAATTGTGAGTAGAACCAGGGTCAAAGAGAATAAAAGAATCATGTTCTCTTACCTTTCGGCCCCAAGCATGGCATAGAGGAGATCCTTTGTGATGAGTTTGGTGAGTCTCCTCCTCTTGGATTTCAACCAAGGAAGCTCTAGGAGGGTCTTGGCGGTTGTTCTTTTGGGAACAAGCGCGGTACGCATGCCCTTGTTCGCCGCACTTGAAACACTGGTTATCCTTGCGATAACGCTCAAGCTCTTCAGGAGAGAGTTTGTTCTTACCTTTGTAAACTCCCTTATCTTTAGCTTTTTTGGAGTTGCCCTTAGGAGACTTTTGGACATTGTCCTTCCCCTTAGGCTCATTGGAACCCTTGTTTTCCGGGGGCTTATTATTTCTTTTAGCCCCCGTTTGGAAATTGATTCGTGAGGCCACCATAGTATGGTGTATTACCGCCGATATGGTACGTGGCCTTTGGGAGTTGACATAATCCGCCATTTCTTCGGTTAAGCCCGCACAAAATTATTGCTTTTTCTCTCCAAAATCCAATGTTTTGAAGACAGTGGCTTTGAGTTGTAGGTCCCAAAACTTGTCTACATATTTGTGGATGGACTCATTGGGAGAGAGCTTTAAGCTTCGCCATTCGGTGAGTACTTTTTCTTTGGCATCAGTGGCTCTTGAGTTCTCCTTTGGGAAGGAGCTGCATCATCAAGAAGTAAATTCTTGAGCCCTTCGTATGGATTCTCTTCTTCTTCCCGAATCGGAGAGAGACCTGTTTTGGTAGTCTCACAAGGAGGCTTCCTAGGTGTTCTCTCGTCATGGTGATGAGCTTGGAGAATCCCGTGAGCACGGAGCTACCGTTGCACTTCGCTTTGGAGAGATGGATTGCCCATGGCTTGTTAAAGCCTAGAAACAAGATAGTTAACAAGCATTGAAGCATCATTAGTAGCTTGCTCATGAGCAAAATCAAAGTTATCAACATTAATTTCACTCTATTTACTATTGTCAGCCATTCTAACAACTTTTAGGTGTAAACATTTTAGGTGTACTTTGGAACTTCAAGCCCTAGTTGCTACTCCTCTTTACCCCTTTAGAAAAAGCACTCAAGCTATTGTACCCGCGGCTCGAATACCATTAATTGCAAGGAATAGAAGAGAGGGTCTTTCAACACCAAAACAGCACTGGCTCCTATCAAGCTTCTAATATCTCAATAGTGGTTAAGCCGTAGGCAAGCCCCGTAGGACTCCACTATTAAGACCATAGCTCTCGACAATGATGCCCCGTTAACTCCACGAAGGCAGGTGCACTGCAAGGCTGAAAAATCCCTATTCTACTTACTCACAGGCAATTAATAATACCAACCATTTATAGCTAGCTTTAGGACCTCCCTTCTTGAGCAAGAAAAGAAAAACCTTGTGCTCTGATACCAATGTAACATTCAATGGTTTGAAAACTTATGTGTAGCGGAAATTAGCATGAACATAGTGGGCATTTCATTAGAATAGATTCCTAATGAGAATTACAAGAGTGCTTGGGTGGAGAGAGCAACAAAAATCATAACACCTAGTTAGATAGCGTCAACAATACTTTCAAAAGAGAGAGAAATTAAGCTATTGACAACAGTTGAGGACCGGATTTGCATGGAGCCGGTCCCCCCTCCAAAAGGCTTTGTATTATGGTTTCTCCCATCAAGAGAGACATTGTACAATACAATTCTTTGTGTTCCTTCAAGACTATCTAGTGCAATGAAGATGAAAGCTTCATGCACTAAGCAAAACACTTAGTAAACACAACTTTCATTATCCCCGTTCTCAGACCCAAGACCTCACACACCTTCGAAGATGGTGAGAGCTAGCAGGGTATGAGAGTAGATTGAGAGGAAGAAGGAGTATCTTACGAGAAAGATGTACATCTCCTCACATAATCACTCATATTAGCATAGATTTAGCTTAGTAATTAGCTTGGTAGAGGAGATGAGCATGCATTGAAGCTTGTCTCTTGGTTGGATTTGCATCCACAAGCCAAGAGTGTGTCGATGTAGGCTTCTATCTCACAAGCTTGGAGTAGGTGATGAGCTCTCCATTAAAGCTTGGGAAGAGATAGTCTTCTCTTTCTTCACACATGAGATTGTGTGAGTGTGTGTGTGATAATGCCTTGCAAAAATCAGCCCCCTCTCTCTCTTGGGCGAGCCCTCTTGCTATTTGCTCTTGCTCGAGCCTTTTTGGCCCTCCCCAAGTCAAGCCAATGACCATTAAGCAGCATAAGTGATAGCCTTCTGACATGTGTCTCCCTTTCCCCTTTTGTGAGAGCTTTAGGTAATTTAATAATTAAACTAAACTCTCATTGGACCCCTTTGCCTCCTGGCCAATAGGATTCATGCAAGCCATTGAGCTCCTGAATGCTCATTGGACCCCTTGGGAGACTATCCAATAGTCTTCTAGGAGACTTATTTCTCATTGGTTCTTTTATTAAGTGTTTTTAAATTAATTAAACTAGATTTACTCTAGCCTAATTCTCATTGGTCCACCTCCAAGGCCATCCAATAGGAATTGGGCACACCTTGTGGGCATCTAGGCTAGGGAGCTTACATGTGTCCCTAATTCCCTTTGTGTAAAGGAAGCATGTGTGTGTGTGTGTGTGTGTGTGTGACTTTCTCTCTCATCCCCTAGAAGAAGGGCTCGCCCCCTCCCATGCAGGGATATGCAAAGAGTTTATTTCACACACACAAAGCATCCAATTCCCCTAGGTTTGACCTTTGGACATAACTTTGAATTTTGGAACCTTAGCATTTTGGAAGTCTTAATGGGCTGAACCTTAGGGTCTTTTTAGCCCATTGTTGCACTTGGCTCTTTGCAGATGGCCCCCCCTTTGGATCCCTACTGTGAACAGTCTGCTAGCTTAACTAATATTCTAGCTTTTTCTCCCCTGGCACTTCCCTAAATTAAATGATCAGTTTAATATGAGAAAATCATTTAGGAGAATTAGATATTGATTATTATGACAGTCTTTAATGAAGCTAACCCTAAGGTCTTTAAGATCCATTAGGTAGCATTGCTCTTTAGCAGATCATCTCTCATTTGGACCCATTTAACCTTGGCCTTGTGTTGAGACAAATCCATAAGCACATGTCTATATTCTAACCCTTGTTCCCATTTATTCTCCCAAATGATCAGTTTAATATGAGAAAATCATTTGCGTGGGTTTGTTAGATATTAGATCTCATGACATTACCTCTCTCTTGATATCATAGTCGTACTCGAATATGAGGTAGAAGAGATAAATTCTTAGTCATTAGTCTACATTTGTTAATGGGTACAGGATCCCTTTTCACCCTATGACATCATTCCAGAATGGATGACTAGTCCATTTGGTGCTTGGGAGACGTAGCTGCCACAAGATGTCTACTCTTTAGTCCATATCATACTCCCATAGCAGAGTGACAAATTCTACTTGGTGTTTGAGTGACATTGTCATCACAAAACTGATTGTAAGCATGCATACTATTTAAATTTGTGCACAAAAGAGGATTAGTCCTATAAGACAAGAACATTGTTCATTTAGAAAGCATTTACATTTGCTTACTCTAGTGTAGCATTGTAAGCATTGACAAGGTTCATACTATCCTTAAGATGTATTCCTTGCATCCATCTAGCATCTTCAAAAGAATAATTTTTGAACTTAATAATATACCATCTAATAATCTTACCATGTCGTAGTACCTTGTCTTCATGTCGAAGGATAGCTTCGGGTTGTAGCACCTCTTCTTGGTCTTCGATTTCTGGAGGGTATTCAATAATTGGTTCTCTTGGTGGCTCTCCTTTGTAGGGCTTAAGTAGGATCACATGAAAAGCATTGTGTATGAGCCAATGGTTGGGCAACTTGAGTTGACAAGCCATGTCCTTGATTGGCTTCAAGATTTGAAAAGGACCATATTATCTTTTTGCTAGTTTAGCATAATACTTTTGATGGACCGTAGGATTTTTGCCCTTTGTTTTCCTCAATCAAGCCTTGGTAAACTTAAGTAATACCCAATCATTTTCTTTGAATGTTAAGGCCATTTTGTGCTTCTTAGTAGCATCTTTTTGCCTTTGTTGAGAGATGGATATAGCCTCGTTAACCTTTTGAAAAGATTCTTGTAGGTCACGGCTATACTCATCAGCAAGTGAAGATCTTCCCATGTACTTTAAGTAGCAAGGGACTTTTAGGTCTTCCCTCTATGATCTCAAAAAGTGCTTTTTCCATAGGAGTATGGACAGTATTATTGTACGCGTACTCTACAAGGGGTAAGTACTTCTCCCATCGTGAGCGTTGATCTATTTTTGTAACATAAGTCTTTAGTAGATCAAGTATCATAAGATTGGCTATCTCATTTTGGACATCCTTTTGTGGGTGATAGGCGAAGAGAAATTCAATCTTGTACCTAAATTTTTAAAGAGACGTTTCCCAAAATTACTAGTCATTCTAGGATCTCTATTTGACACAATGGATGTTGGTAATCCATGGTGTTTGAAAATCTGAGATATGAAGAGGGTTGCCATTTGGTGTGCCATAATAGTTTTTTTGACAAGAATAAAGTATGCTTGCTTGCTAAACCTATCGACTATTGTCCATATTCAAGTATTCCCATGGATAGACTTGGGTAATCCAAAGATAAAATCCATGGATATACTCTCCCATGGTGATTTAGGGATTGGCAATGGTTGAAGTAATCCAAGTTTATTCCATCTATCATACTTAGTCTTTTGGCATACCACACATTTTGAAACACACTCTTGTATGTCCACTTTTATGGTAGGCCAATAGAAGTACGTCTCTACTCCTAGAAGAGTAGGTTGAATGTCTCTATGTCCCGCATAGGGAGGAGCATGGAATTCATACATGACTTTCTCATGAAGGGAGTGGGTAACACATAGCCTATTGCCATGGAGAAGATAACCATCCTACAAGGTGAATGGTTCCTCTTTCTTCCCCAAAGCAATGGCTGTCATTTCATCTTTAAAGTCAGGGTCAGTATCATACTCATCTATCATAGAAGATAGATCATTGTGAGTTGCTATAGACATCACATTAACTTTTGGTCATCGTGAAAGTGCATCGGCCGCTTGATTGTGCTTACCAGCAATGTGAGCAATATGAAAATAAGATTTCAGAAGCAAATTTTCCCACCTCATTTGTTTGTCGAAAAGCTTGGTTTGCATCATGAAGTACTTAAGACATTGGTGGTTTGTTCGTAAAATGAATGGAGTCTCCAATAAATAGTGCTTCCATGTGTCTAGGACATGTAAAACGGCTAAAATCTCTTTGTCATAAATGTCCAAGACCCGTTCATTTGTATTGAGCCTTCGGCTCTCATATGCTATGGCATGCCCTTCTTGAAGCAAGACTGCTCCAAGGCAATCACCACAAGCATCACATTGGACCTCAAATGGTTTTGAGAGATCTGGAAGCATGAGAACTAGTTGAGAGGTAAGCTTCTTTTTAAGCTTGTCAAAATCATTTTTCTCCTTAGCAGTGCCTGAATACTTAACGTTCTTCTTTGTTAAGTCATGTAGTAATGGTCTTGCTATTTGAGAAAATTTTGCTATGAATCATCTATAGTATGCACACATACAAATAAAGCTTTTTAGCTCATGTAGATTCCTTGGATTAGGCCATGCTTTTATTACCTCTAACTTTTATGGATCCATACGGATATCATCTTGAGACATAATATGACCTAAGTATTGAATCTCTTGAAGGAAAAATTCACTTTTCTTTTGGTTGAGAAAAAGCTTGTTCTCCCTCAATGCTTGAAAAATCACTCGGAGATGTCGCTTGTGTTCCTCCAAGGACTTGAAGTAGATGCTGATATCATAAAACAACACTCCAGTGAACTTGCGGTAGGGTCTAAATATTTTCTCCATCATATGATTGAATGTTGATGGGGCATTGGTCAAGCCAAAAAGCATGACTAGATATTCATAAAGACCAAACATTGTACGAAACGCTCTCTTTAGGATATCTTCATCCACTATCCTTATTTGATGATAGCCCCTTTTAAGGTCAATCCTATTGAAGTAGGCTATCAAACAGATCTTCTACCCAACGCATGGGAAATTTGTTTTTGATAGTGGTATGGTTTAGTGCTCGATATTCCACACACATACGGTATGTACCATCTTTCTTTTGCACTAAAAGGACTGGAGAACAAAAGAGAGGTGCTAGGAGTCATCATCCCTTTGTCTACTAGTTCTTGTACTTGCCTCATGATCTCCTCTTGTTGATCTTGTGAAACTCAATGAGGAGACTTGTTAGGCGGTGAGCTTTCTGGTAGGAGCTCAATTCGATGGTCATCATCCCCTCATTTTGGAGGTAAGTCCATAGGGATATCATCAATAAAAGTATATTGGAATCCATTTAGAAAAGTAGACAAGTCTAACTCTTCTTGATTCCTACCATTTTCATTTGATATATTGTTAGCGTCATTAGTGGATTCTTTGACAAAATTCGTGTACGCAGAAACCGAGATTTTGATTGACTTATCAAAAGCCGGTGAATCTACAAGTGGTATAGTACGACCAGACTCATTAGCAATCATATACATGCTCTTTCCCTTGTAGGTGAAGTAGATTCTTCTTTCAGGGAACTTCATGTTGGCAGCCATGCGGTTGAACCATGGTGCCCCTCGGATAGCATCCTCATGTTGGAGAGGAGAGATAAAAAATTATACTTTGTTGACATAGCTTTGGACATGAAGCCTCAACTTCCTAATCAAGGGAGTAACAGAGGCTTGTTGTCCCTTGAAATCTATGTCAGCAGTTACACTATCTCCCATCTCAAAAGCTTGAATGCCCAACTTGGTGGCCAACTCCATTGATATAAACTTATGAGTAGAGCCAAGGTCAAACAAGATGAAGGCATCATGTTCCCTTACCTTTCCCCAAGCATAGGAGAGAGGTGAAGGTCAAACAAGATGAAGGCATCATGTTCCCTTACCTTTCCCCAAGAATAGGAGAGAGGTGATCCTTTGCAATGAGCATCCTCTTTTGGAGCTTCGATGGTTGTTAACCCTCACTGCTCACGGACACCCTATCATCTACGACAGACGTTGTATTATTTATTTGGTAGAGTCAGGTACCGGGCTTGTTGATCCAATAGGAATGGTTAAGACTAATCATCAATGAGAGGCGCACTCTAAAACTGGAACATATAACGTTTGGGTAAGATTGGCTAGGTGTGGGCGCCCAAGTGTGAATGGGGCAAGCTCATATAAAAGTCAATCTAAACCTAAAATACCTTATTCTCTCATTTGTGCAATTGAAGAGTGCTCTTGCTCCATCTCCATCTTCTTCTTCTTCACCTCTTTGTGTGTGTGTGTGTGTGTGTGTGTGTGTGCGTGAGAGAGAGAGAGAGAGTATGTGTGTGTGTGTGCGATCGAGCATTGCGATGATGGCACGGCGGCAGCAAAGCGGTTGAGTGCGACGTAGTGGTGGCTCCTTCTTCTTTGCAGAGGAATCCTCCACGACAGCAAGCATAGAGAGGTGAGTGACACACCATCGCCATCTTTGAGCTTACTAGTTTAGGCTACAAAAATGTGCACGTCTGTTGTACGTGTCAATGCAAGTAACTTGACGATACACTGTGTGCAAGCCACAAATGGCTCCAAGCATGCAACTAGCCTAAACTAGTAAGCTCAAAGATGGCGATGGTGTGTCACTCACCGCTCTACGCTTGTTGTCATGGAGGATTTTTCACCGCGAAGAAGAGGGAGACGCCGCTACGCCGCGCTCAACCGCCTCGCCGCCGTCGTGCCGCCACAATTCTCGATCGCTCTCTCTCTCTCTCTCTCTCTCTCTCTCTCTCTCTCTCTCTCTCTCTCTCTCTCTCACGCATACACACACACAAGGAGATAAAGAAGAAGAAGATGGAGATGGAGCAAGAGCACTCTTCAATTGCACAAATGGAGATGGAGCAAGATCACTCTTCAATTGCACAAATGAGAGAATAAGGTATTTTAGGTTTAGATTGACTTTTATATGAGCTTGCCCCATTCACACTTGGGCGCCCACACTTAGCCAATCTTACCCAAACGTTATACGTTCCAGTTTTAGAGTGCACCTCTCATCGGCGATCACTCTTAACCATTCCTATTGGATCAACAAGCCCGGTACCTAACTCTACCAAATAAATAATACAACATCTGTCGTAGGTGATCGGGTGTCCGTGAGCCGTGAGGGTTAACATGCCCCCCTTCCTGATGTAGATTCCGTCCTCAGAAGTTATTGAGTTGAAGCTCGTTGGTCGAGGTGGAAGAGCGTTTGAGATGAATGTCCTTAGCCTTCTTTAGTCACTGCAGAATCAAACAACATTGGCACAGTAATTGCATTCTTATGTGCAATTAAAAAGAATATGTAGTTGTAGGGAGACAATTTGATTGGTAACAAAATTTTAAACCATTTGTCAGCAATAAACGTTAAATTGCAATACAATCAAACGCATCAACAGTTGTAAAGATAAAAATTTAAACAACTATGGAGTCGCTAATTTAACGGTCGAAAGACACTAAAGATCGACTATTAATACCATGGGCAAGATTCTCAATTTTCTCTGGTCAGTTAAGTTGTTTAATCGTGAGAGCCAAGCATTTCATGTCCGAGGGCTGACTAGAGCTATACCTAGAATACCTTGTAGTTAAGCTACGATAAAAGGAATTTCTCGTGAAATCATCTCCTGACTGATTACCTTTTCTTTGACCCCCCAAAGTCTTTTCACAGTGATTCAATTTTGATGTGTGTGCTTATTTTGTATGCCTTGGATTTTTTTTCTTTCCAAGAAAAAGCGCCCACACTGGGAACCTCTAGGGCTCTAGTACCATAGGCGATACATGTAAGTGGAGTACCAAATCAAGCTGAGGTTTCTCTTCCAGCTTAAGATTTTACATTGTGGCACTTTGATTTTTTGTTTGTTCGTTTTCAGCATTTTAATTTTGTAACTTTGGGGGGTCATATAACATTGTTACCCTCCCCAGGCTCATCACACTAGTAAAGTCCCTTTATAATACTATAGCTAAAGGTCAATAGGGACTAAGCCCACTAGAAAGCCCTAGTACATTTCACACAATGTTGCCTAAATCGGATTAAGAACCTACGTAACCATTGATTATTAGGAAGGCATTCCCCATGGTATTAAGAAAAGATCTCTAACACCTAGCTTGGTCAAACTAGCTTAGTCAGATTGCTTAATTTTGGTGGTTGATACATGCCAAAGGATGTGCACATTTGGAGGGTTGGATGTCGTGACGCTCCACGTTCACCAAGGAAAAAGAGAATAAAACATGTTTTGGCTCAATGTTCAAGGGAAGTGCATTGCAACTTAGTTATAAGCCGGTTATATATTCTTTGTTGAAACGTATTGTCCTTGAGTTAATTAAACTATATTTGCTCGAATACATTAAATGCTGGATACGTGCTATATTGATTGCCGGTTATGCTAGCACATAAGGTACTTAGTTCTAATCAATAAGATGTATGTTGAATTTTAAGCTTGATAAGTCTTTGGTTGACAGTGTATGTCAAATGTGGTGCAATTTAGCAAGGAGTGCTTGAGGACCTTGCTCTGAGGAATATTATCTCTAGGAATGCAGTGATTGCATGATATTTCCAACCTTGCAGTGGCAAGGAAGGTCTGAGTTGTTTTCTTGAGTCACAAGGAAATGATTTTTGCAAAGTGACATCACCTATGCTTGCACAAATGCTAGGCATGGCAATTGGAGGAATATGTTGAGCTTGGAATGCTTTGCTCTATGTGTATGCCAACTTTGCCCGCCCAATAAGGGCCTTTAACTTTGAATTTGGAAAAGTAAAAAGCTTGGGACCAATTGAAAGGGTGCCCATTAACAAAAAAGGGGAAACGATATAAAAAGAAATCTATTTGTAACCTGCATCAACTATGAGCAATAGTGAGAAAATTGAGTGTGGAAGACTTTAGAAGATGTTTGCCATGAAGCTAAGTAGTAGATATTAGAGTAGTTTACTAAATGCAGAGAGATAATTTTCACACACGAGAGATTATAGAGTAGAGAGAGAGAGAGAGAGAGAGAGAGAGAGAGAGAGAGAGAGCACATCATATACGAAGTTCACCAAATGTGGGCTACGTCCACGGGAAAGCATCCACTCAAAGGCTTTAATGCACAAAATTGTTATAATAACTACTAGGCAAATAACAAAAATTGATGACATTAAACATAAAAATAGAAAGATCTGAATTGATTCAAGTAATTTAAAATGATAAACTTAAAGTGTTGACAACCCTCCCCATAGTGCGATACATAGTTCTTCAGATTTAAGGAAACAATGTTTATTAAAACCATGATCCTCCTTGCAGTGCGATGTGGCGGTCACATAGTCAAGGCACACTTATTTGGAATCTGAAGAAAACTATGTGACCTTGTCTGAAACGATTGATGGTAAACTTGATTAGAAATAGAAGATGTGCACACAAAAAAATTTGTTAATAGTAAGGCGAATAATGGGATTTTGCTACTTTAAACATGCATGGAAGGCAAGGAACTATCGGATCTTCGAGAACACCATGGTAAAAACTAAATTCACATGCAAAATCCAAGAAAGCAAGGGGGTAATCATCACCGTTGGGAAGCAGATGAACTCTGATGAGTGGAACAGGACCTTGGGTGCTGCATTGACAAACTTTCTTGAGTTGAGATATGGGCTCATTCCTATCCTTGTGGTGGCTCCCCTGTCAGCCAATGTAGTTATGACCCTTTGAAGCTATTATATCTCTCTCTATAGTGTAATGTATCATTAAGGAATACAGACCACAACATTGCACTATAGAGAGAGCTTAAGGATAGCTATTAAGGAGATCTAATTTTTACTTCACTGCAGATAATTAAGTGTATCATTCCTTAATCTCTCTCTATAGTGCAATGTTTTGGTCTATACAGCCAAAGATAGAGGAATCTAGCACTCCCTATACTCTCCCTATAATGTGACATGATGGTCTCCACAGTTAGGGACAAGGTCTCTACTTTTCTAACTCCCTTGCGGTGTGATACAAAGGTCTACACAACAAGGAAAGGGTGCCTATGTCTCTACTTTTCTAACTCCCTTGTTGGTGTGATGCAAAGGTCTACACAAACATGAAAGGGTGAAAGCATGTTAACCTGTCGCGCTTTTTGTGGTAGTTAGCAGTTTCAAGTTAGCACATCTTCAAAAAGTTGGGCGTCCGATAAATTTTGTACAAATAATATCAAAATTTATCGGAGGTTGTACATTTGGATTCTTTGTTTCAAGTGCTTTCTATTGATATATCATATGTCATAGATCTTGAAAATGTAGCTCAAGTTATTGTACTAGTTAGCATATGTCAAAATTGTGCTAGTTAGCATTTTCCGGGACATGAAAAAGCATGACAAGTTAGCATGCTTTCACCCGAAAGGGTAGCTAAGCTATAAACCCTCTCTACAGTGTGACGTTATGGTATACATAGTCAAAGATAAGGTCTTAACCTACAAACTAAACCCAAAGTGTGATACTATGCTCTACAACAATAGGGTTCGCAAAAAAAAAAAACTATAAACAAACAATAAACAAAATCAAAAAGTTTATTAATCACCTTAAGTACGTAGTAGGAGACAAGGGGCCTAACAAGCTGACAAGTGCTCTTTAAATATTCTAGCAAGTAGGAAAAAGAAGGACTATGAAAGTTCGATCGAACTATGACACCTTTTTATTACAAATATATGATTTTGATCAAAGTATATCGATCAAAATATAGTTTGATTGAAATATAGTTCAATTCTAATATATTTTATATGGATAAATACGTATAATATGGGTATATGATGTTTAATAGAATTTTATACATTCAAAAGTTACATTTATACGGGCATATAAATGCAACTTAGTGGAAAGAGGACATGTGTGTGTTGTTAAAGCTTTGGTGAAGGCATTTTGAGGGTGTAGTGGTCATTTGCCTAAACTTTTACCTTTTTCTTTGTGGGCTACTATTTAACTACACATAGTTTGTTATAGGTTTTATGCCGTTTGAGCTTATGTATGGACAAAAACCAATCCTGCCAGCAAAGTACCCCAACGCAGCCTTGTCATCACTTTTGTTATCCGCAAGAAAGGGACACTATTTCATTTGGGCTGACTGAATCCTCATGCAGACAGGGAGCTTAATCATTTCATGGCTGCACCGTCAAGCCACTTATATCTCTGCAAAAAATTGTTGCGCTCTCAGGAACCTCACCAGACATGATGGCACAAATTCTATGCTACTTTTATTTTTCTTCACCTTATCCTAGGGTTGTTTCGGCTCTAATTACTGCAAGCCGCTCACTTACACAAGCAAGCACACTTTTTTGACCTATGGCATCGCCAACCAGCTTTTTTTCTCTGTTTATCTCCCTTATCGATGGCCGTCAGTGCATCACTACCAACCTAACTTTTCTCTCTCTCTCTCTCTCTCTCTCTCTCTCTCTCTGCGTTCGCATGCATCCATCCCTCTCTCTTTCTATACACTAACTACCCCCAGATCTCTCTCAACCACTCATCCTCCACTGGTTGTTTCTCCTACCCGCCTACGTCCATATTAATCAAAATTTACGGCTTGCATGCAGCCACTGTAAAGAAAGAGATAGAGCCGTTGCCATCTGATGTCATCCTCTCGTCCCTCAATGCAACCACTTCCACCTGCACTGACGTCGTCCAACCTTCCCTCCACCCGTGGCATCACAATCAACTAGAGCCGCCAATAACATATTATGCATGCACATCCTGAACCCAAAAGGTGGCCACCCAAATGTCTCTCTCTCTCTCTCTCTCTCTCTCTCTCTCTCTCTCTCTCTCCAGTTTACACCAGCCATGCAACCTCGTTCCTTCCCAACTACTAGATGTAGCTTTTTCTCGCTTCCCAAATAACACCATACACAGGTAGAGTCATCGACCTCTAGCTCTACATCTCCACCCATTTCCCTCCAGCTCGAGTTCCCTGCCGAGTGCAACTAGCACTACTTTTCAGCTACATTCTCTGTGTGGTACACGCATCATCCTAAACTGGAGAAGCCAACCAGAAATTGCCACCTCTCAGTGCAAAGTGAAGAGGCCTCTCCAAATGCAGTCACTACTTGGTTGCATCTTGGAGTCTTGTGACGGCACAATGCAAGACGATGATATGGGGGGAGAATTCACTATCAGACTTCCAATCGGGGGCTAATGAGAATGAAGACTTTTACAAGTAATAGCAGCCCACTTTGTTTGCTCATTATCATGCAGGCCTCTCATAATCAAGTGGCATACTATACACTTCTCATTCAATGGGCATATCGAGCAATTGTATTGTATTCAACCAATTAATCCATGAAGTGTTCTCCAAGGAATTGACAATAAGGATGCGGGTTAGCAGAGCCACAAGCTCCACAATGCCACCTTTGCTTTGACATTGATGTCTGTGTCACCATAGTTCTGAGGATCGATTTCAATTCTCTATGGGAAGTCACCCTTCTTTGGCTCTGATCCATCCAAGTTCCTTAGTAGTTGTAGCTCCAAGGTCATTCACATCTCCACTTCATTGAAGCAAGCTATTGTCCAGCCCTCTACTTTCGCAAATGGGACAACAAACACCCAAGATCTGGTCATTAATCTCATTGGCAAGAGAGCGTTTATTGTTAGGCATAGCAGGTGATCAAGGTTATGATTGGGCAATAGCTAAGGCATCAGCTGCATCTAGAGTGGAGATTCTTATGGGAACTTGGATTCAATTCCTAATCTCAATATACATACATACATACATACATACATATATATATATATATATATATATATATATTGAAACAAGCCTCAGGAGGGAACACTTTGTTGCATCTCACATGCTTCCAAATGGTTCCCTCACGGAGGTTACCAAGGTTTACCTACTCCAAGCTGTAATTGTCAATGTTCTTGATGATATAAAATGTAACAAGAGATGTGTAGTGAGCTCTTAGTAGACTGTGCAAGACGTAGCTGAGAGTGTAACACAAAACTAGGACACCATAGATATTATGGTACACTCTTTAGCTAATGGATGCATGCTGACCAAACCTCTACTAGCATTTCATCCTTCCCACTTTATTAAGTCAAGCAAAGTGTATGTAGTGATTGCTACTTAGATCAATGAAAAATTTTAGAGCTTGATCAAGTATTTCTTTCATATCATATGATTCTGGATCTTTCCAAAGGACAACGTCCAAAGAGGAACAAAGTAAAGTGCATATAAGGATTGAAATTACACGTTGCTAACAATGCTGCATGACCCATCAAACACATTAAATATTTTAGAATTGAGCAAAATGGATAGCAAAATCACCTACTCACTCCAAATGGTTGGTCAGGTTCATGTTAGGTTTTGTTAAACTTTTTCAAGCCAAATGTTTGTCCTTGCTTGTAAATGAATTTCTTTCACTACAAGACGCCGCGCAGAAATCGATACAGGTACCGACAAAATGAAGTTACTTTTTAAACTAAAAAACGTTGAAATAGGCCTCGAAAGAGACGCCGGTATCGTAGCGTCGGTATGACCATCAGTATAGCTTACGTCGAAATAAACCTTCAAATAGGCGTCGGAATACACAACGTAATACCCACTGGTATTTGTATAGTGTATTTCGACGCTCATACCGTTACCCCCACCGACGCTGATACCGTCACCTGTACCGACGACCAAGCCTGCAAATTTTTTTTGGGCAGAGAGGACTGGGAACTAATGTTGCATGTACTACAACAAAAGAAAACAGCCCTCTCTGTCCAAAGGAAGAGTGCACAAGCAACCGCACTCCACCTACAAGCTGACGCTAAAGAGCAAGTGTATGGCAATTAGCAAAATTGTAAGAATAACATAACTTGTTAACATAATTAAAACCTGAGTTGAAAATTGTAAAACCATAAACATAACATGTTTTCCATACCATAGCCATTACCATAACTTTCTTACCATACCATAACCATAATAGCCATACCATCATTGCACAACCATAACCATAACCATAACCATCACATAATTGCTATACCATCATAGCAAAACCATGACCATCACCTGATTTCCATACCATCATTGCACAACCATAACCATCATTGTACAACCATAACCATAACCATAACCATCATATGATTGTCATACCATCATAGCAAAACCATAATCTTAAGTTGATTGTCAAACCTAAACCATAACTTCTGTGCCATACCATAAACATAACCATAAACCATAAACATAAGCACTACAAAATTGTACATATGCAAACAATCACTGAGTGAGAAGACCCTCGTGGTAATGCCTCCCAATCGACGTCCTCTCCCTCCTCCTGCAGCTGGGTCAAAAGGGCCACAAGTCCATGCTTGTACCCATACTTCTCCTCTTGGCGTGTCGGAAGGCACTTCACGACAACTTCCTGCAAAATTATGGTTTAATCATTAAAAAAATCTTCAAATAACATATCTATCATCAACAATTTAAAGCATACGTATAATACTTACAAACTCTCAAGATGTGACGCTCCAACAGATCCAAACGTGCTCTGGCTGCATCTCTCTGCTGCTCAAATCTATCAAGATTGTCTTGTGTCTCTCGTGCAATCCCCGTCCACTCCTCTATGACCAACCATGTCGTCTTGGGACTTCCGTCATTGTACCTGTCTCTCGCCTCTGATCGATGGTGTGACATTGTGGACTTTGCCACGCTCAAAATCCAGTTGTTCGAGACTTGATCGTACCTCTCTACCGGCTTGTACTCTCTCTGAATAGCGATGACGATGTAACTCTTTCTCTCAGCATCGAGGTTTTCCCAAATCTCCATCACATAGTGACCAAACTGAACGTCCAGAGCTGTCGAATCCTCTGTCGCATGGCCTTTCCGACCCTATCTGCCATAACAGTCCCATCCCTGCTCTTGTACACCTTGTTAGGATCATGCTCGTGTGATCCCCAAGGTGTACGTGGTGTGCCCATCGGTGAACTATCTACTAAAGAGAGTGGTGGACACTCTCTCGGTGGTGCGGACGCATCAGTAGAACCGCTACCACAGCAACCACCACCTCCAGAACAACGCCTACGTCGTCTCGAGGATGAACCGACCGTCGGTGTAGGGGGCACACAAGTCCTAGGCGTAGGGGGCACACTAGACTGAGGTGTGGGACCGCTCAATGTAGGGACCACACTAGTCTCGGGCATAGGGTCGGCCGTAGTAGGTCTAGAGGGACCTGCACCCCAAAGGTATTGTGCCATCGTGATGTGAACTCAGACAAAAACGAGCCCATCTGCTCACGTGACATGTCGGCTGGAGTGACAAGAAAACTAAAACTAGGAGAGTATGGCTCATCGTCATCGGCCATGGCTAATCATACACAAACAACACCCATAAAATACATTAGTTTACGTAAGAAATGCTTAATCAATATAAATAACAAATCAACGAAATTGCTATACAAATGACAACATCTAAAGTGTATTGTAGACTAATAGAAAGAGCTTTACAAAAAGTTTCCTGGCAAAAGTCATTAGTTAATCTCTCATCCTGTATGAGATCTGATGCACCAAAGATGTCTATCTCAATCTGTACTTCTGCATCTTTGTTATCGAACTCTACTTCTTTGTCGCTCTCCGCATCAGCTTCACTATTTGACACCTCATCTCTAGGTTCAGACAATTGCTCAATGCTGACATCCACCTCAAAATCTAAACTTAAAGTTGGAGTCGCTCCTTCGCTTTGTTCATGAATCACCTCTTCGAGCTCAACATCCAATCCTTTTCACACTTGCTTGCTATGTGGAGCAACTTGAACGACATAGGGTCAGCAGGGTTTAGACAGATCATTCGCATCATTTTCTGTCTATAGTGGATCGTGTATGAACACAACTTGTTCACAATGCTGCGTAAGTACGAATGTATCCCGCACATCTATCCACACCCGCCTAGAGTTCACTTGAATCAATCCACTTTGTCTTTACGCACAGTTGTATTAGGGCCGCTGGTAATAAGTTTGAACCACTTGACATCAAAGATAAACATATCAAACTTTCTAAAGCTAATCTTCAAGATGTCTTGGATGTAGCCAAAGTATTCAAGCTGGCTAGTCTCTATATTCTCATCCCTGGCACTACTACTTTCTTGGACGAAGCTTGTCCTAACACCACTATCGAAAGTGACCCTTTGTTCGTCGATCCGTTGCACTCTGAAGTGCTTCCCATGCGACCACAAAGCTCCATATTTATGATATTGCATCCACAAAATTGAAACAGACTAAAAGTTATTAAAGCAAACTAATCTTCATGTGGAGCTCAAAAAGGAAGTTGTGAAATGTACATGCCAATCGCAACCCCTTCACATCTCCTCTTACTCTTCACTAATCAACACTCCACTCCTCTTTACCTCTGAGAGTGTCGCATCTAACCACCATCCATTTAAAAAGTCACGTAATTTTTGAAGATGATCTGGAAAAGGAAGGTTTTTAGTTGCACGGTTGCGCTTGAATTGAAGGTGATCTGTCAAACTTGTTGCTTTTCCCCTTCATACCTCTCTAGCCACTTTTCCATGATGTCTGAGTTAAGAAGGCAAAATCTTATAACCTTTTCTCGCATTGTGATGTCCATCTTCCTAACGATGCCTTGTCCCTGCAGCTCGTCCCCTGTCACCTTGACGTTGACCTCAGTAGTCCACATTCGGGGCATCTCTGGATCAATTGAGACCAAAAATTCATTGATGAGGACAAGAGACTCTTGTACAAGCCAAGAAGAACATCCACCTACTATGGACTACCCCAACAACTGCAACTTCATCGACCATATACACAAGTACAGCATTTGTATGGTAAGAATGTTTGTTGGAAAGTACTTCTCCACCATGCACACTACTTCAATAGCATTTAAGCGTGCTGCATCGATGTTGTCTTCTCTTATCTCTTTTGAACTGATCCAGTGTACCAACTCACTGATTTTGTATATTGTTCTTCTAATGTTAGCTGTCAAACAACCCTTTATGGCAATTGGTAAGATGAAGTGTAAAAATTTATGCCAATCATGGCACTTAAGACCACTGAGATTGTCATCTCTCGTAAAAGCTGTTTTCAAACATCGCATGCACCCTGTGGGAGTCTTGAATGAAGATATAGTCTTCTTTGATTGTTGCTCTTCTGCGCGACTCAAAACCCATGGACCTTTTGGTATAGACCACTTTCCATTGGGCGAGGCCACATCTCTGGCATTCGACCCACAGCCTGGAGGTCATCTCTTTGGGCCTTGCTCTCCCTTTTTCCAGTGATGGTCTTCCAAATGATCTCCCCCACATTCTTGAAGATGTGCATTGGGTCGAGCAAATAATTAATCAACAGGTCACTCCAGTACGGGAGATCATGGAAAATAGAAAGTCTTTTCATTCCATGTGGCATCCAATCTCGCCTCTCCAGCCACATGTCTTTCCAATCGCTCGCTTTCAATGGATGCATGTCATGTTTGCATATGTTTGGTCCACGTAGCTCATGTTCTTCAGGCAAAAATCTACCATGCTCCTCGTAAACTGTCTTGCTCAAATGCTCAGAGCGGCGGAAGCCAAGTCAAGGACCACATTTTGGACATGCATGATTGCCCGAGTAACTCAAGCCTAAAACATCACATATTAATATTTAAAAGCGTTGACATAGCCATGAATCACATGTGTGTGAGGGTTTTAAAGGCACTTACCTGAGCACTCACCAAAGCCTAGCCAATCGTGCATGGTCCACATGAGAATGCCTTGCACATGTACATTCCGTCGTCTGATTGGTTGGGACATATCAACCACATTGATTCTTGTCCACAAGATTTAGAGTTCTTCTATAAGTGGTGCCAGATAGAAGTCCATGTTCTTTGCTTTGTACTTTCCTGGGACGATCAATGATAACAACAGACAGCCCTTCTTGATAGCGAGCCATGGTGGAAGATTATAATTAACCAGACAAATAGGCCACGTGCTCCATGACGAACTCCGTAATCCGAATGGGTTTACTCCATCCATTGCCAGACCAAAGTGGATACATCAAGGCTCGTTCTTAAATGTAGGCCAACTTTCCTCTATGTGCTTCCATGCACGAGAGTCAGCAGGTACCCGCATAACATCAGCTGTCGATCTAGTATTTGAGTGCCATGTCATCAAAGCGGCTATGGACTTGCACTTGAATATTCTCTTTATTCTTGGAATGATAGGAAAGTGTCGAAGGACCTTTGCAGCCTGCAGGGATAAATTTTCCTTGTGTGTCCTCCCTGTACCTGTTTGATTCAAATTTGGGACACTGTTCCAGGTTTGCATACTCATTGCAAAAAAGTATACAATCATTAGGACATGCATGTATTTCCTGATAATCCAAGCCCAAATTAGTAAGAAGCATTTTAGCGGTTGGACGGGTAGGGGACATGTGCTTCCCTTCTGGCAAGATTTGCTCATTCAGTAACCTGACATTACATGAACAAGTCATCCCTTTGATCACTTTATATGGACTATAATTTGCACTTTACCATGCTTAGGATAAATATGTTTACCTAAAAAGCTTTGTGGCTGAGGCATCAGACCAATCGTAGACAGACTGCAAATTAAGCATTGCCAATGCAGTATAGAGAACTGAGATTTTTGCACCAGTGTAGAGCGGCATGCGTGCAAGACTTTGCATCATCTCACCCTCTTCATTGTTTCTATCATGCCGTCGATATGAATGAGATGGCTGAGGTTGGTCCACAATATTGTGTTCAATGTTGTTGCCTTCTATGTTGGAATCCATGTCAAAGAACACGTCCAACATCTGCTTCATCTCTACTTCTTGAAATGCCGCTTCGGGTATTAGTTGGGAGGACTCAGTCGATGATTGGTTGTTTGAAAATCGTCTTCTCTGGGATGAAGTTGGGGCAATATCTACTTGTGGAATTTGACCTTCAATCTCTAGACCATGAGATCGATAACACAGGTCTTGTACTTGCTCTATCAAAAAGAGACCGTGATTGCGTATGTGTTGGTCACAGATTTTTCTTTTTTGAAAGATCTCATTCTTACAATGCGCACAAGGACACGCCATCCTATTGTCCATACTTTATCTACCAATGATGCAACAAATAATTAAAACACTCTAGTTGTTATAGCTACACACTACTAAGTACATGATAAGCTTTAACAACCTCACATTCTCTAGCCAGGCCCAATCCCCGCACACCTCGGTCTAGAGGTGCATATAGATTAGGACCACAGGGTAATAATCTAGTCTTTATTGGTCAATGACTATATATTAAAGTTCTTGAAGTCTGTGTGCACTTTTGAAGTCCGATTGCATTTTTTCAACTATTTTTTGCTAGCTCTAACAACCTCACATTCTCTAACCAGGCCCGATCCCCACACACGTTGGTCTAGAGGTGCACGGATATTAGGACCACAGGATAATAATCTCATCTTTATTGGTCAATGACTATATATTAAGGTTCTTGAAGTCTGTGTGCACTTTTGAAGTCCGATTGCGTTTTTTCTACTATTAATTTGACGCTAACTCTAACCTAACCTATAATCTAACCTAACCTATAACATAACCCTAATCTAACTTAATGTAACCTAACTTATAACCTAAACCTAACCTAACCAAAGTCCGTTTGCATTTTTAGAAGTACACGAGTCATCTTCGAAGTCCGATTGCGTTTTTTCTACTATTAATTTGACGTTAGCTCTAACCTAACCTAAAACCTATATCTAACCTAACTTAATGTAACCTAAACCTAACCTAATCAAAGTTCGTTTGCGTTTTTAGAAGTATACGAGTCGTCTTCGAAGTCCGTTTGTATTTTTTCGACTATCATGCCGTCGATAGCTCTAACCTAACCTATAATCTCACCTAACCTATAACTTAAACCTAACCTAACATAAAAACAACACAATGGTGAGGCGTTCAGCAAAACGACAAGCCATACAGCTTGCCCACAATGCATATGTGATGTGGGCAAGCTCTATGGCTTGCCAATTTGGCAAACCGCTCGCAGACATATAGACAACACAATGGCAAGCCGTTGGCAATATGGCAAGCCATAGAGATTTCCCACAATGCATATGCCTTGTGGGCAAGCTTTATGGCTTGTCGTATGTTGGAGCTATATATGGCTCACTCTACTCAACTTGGTCTCACCTATATATTTGTATCTTTTCCTCAATATGAATCAGTCTTTGGGAGCGTATATGGTGTGTCTCTTGTCTCGTCTCTCTCTCTCTTTCTCTCTACATCTCAACATGGTATCAGAGCAGTAACGATCATGCGCCGATTCAATTCATGGTGACAAAATAGTATGTGTATACGATTTGCATGTAAGATTCAAAAATTGCTACAAATTTTATTTTTGAGCATTGATTCTTGTTAACTGTGGCTGTTTTGTGTTTTGTTTATTGCTAATCAATCTAATCGTTGATTACGTTTTCTTGTTGATGACACCCTGAACTTCATCTCAATTTTTCTTGCTGTTCTGCTCAAAATTTGGAGAAACGGAAAAAGCGCAATGGAGCGTAGCGCATGGCACTTTTCATCCAAAACTTGTTCGTCTCCTCGAGCTCTTCGATTTGAGTTCTAGGTTTGCGTCAATCGGAGTTCGCAGCAGAAAGTTATGCTGTTTTTACTGCAATTGAGCTTGACGCAGCTTTCTTCGTCCTACTTCTTCGTGAAGCGTCCGCGATCGTTTTTCTTATTTTGGCGTTAACTTTTTCGAGAAGATTTAGCTTTTTGCTATTCGTATTGTGGCCGTCAATCTTGCGTCTCACGCCACTCTATTTTGAGGACTCTTTTATTATTAACGTCTCCTTTACCCTGCCCTTTTTGGGTGACGTCTCTCAGATCTTTGGAAGTTCCTTGAGCATACTTCTTACGTTTATCGTTGACAGAACGCAGTCCTCATATCTCTCTCATTCTCAATTGTGGCCTTCACCATATATGGTGTGCAAATTCTGTGATCTTATCTTATACGTCTTCTCGCAACAAGATATGGCTATGAATATTCTCGTCAACGGCTTTCCTTTTGGCCAGCGTTCTATTCCTCCTTTCCAAGGTCAAGGTTTTCCAGGCTGAAAAGCAAAGATGTTGTGAATTCTTGAAGGCGATGAACTCTCCGATGTTGTTCTTGGAAATCGTGTTTGCCCGCCTCAGCCTGTTGATACGGATAATGATAACGTGCTTATCACTGAAGGACCTATATTTGAAGATTGGAATGTTGCCTATACGGATTGGCAACGACGTGATAAAGCAGCTCGTCGGTATATTCTTTCTGCTCTTACTGATTCCCTTTTGCTTGATATGTACGAACTGCCTACTTCCCACGACGTATGGAAGTACCTTATTGCAAACTTTCAGAAGAAATCTGTCACAGAAATACTTTATTTGAGAGGGTTTCTTAACAAGTTACAATATGAAGTTGGTACTGCCATGACGGGACATATTGAATCTTTCAAATCTATTATTAATCAACTTGCTGCTGCCGGTGATCCTGTTCCACAAAAGCAACTGATTACACTTCTCCTTGATACGGTGAAGGACTCTTCTTATGATAACATTGTTACTATTCTCTCTAATAAAGATGGTCTTGATTTCGACCAAGCCTGCATGTCTTTAATTGAATACTCTCAACGTCAAGAACGTCGTAATGCTAGTCATGATACAGCTATGATTTCACACGAGGAGACTGAGTCACAACAGATGGAACGGGCTTTTTATGCTCGAAGGCGTCCATTTCAACGAGGAAACCGCAGAGGTGGCCATCGCGGTAATATTTTCTCTCGTCTCAAACTTCCTAATAAGCAATGTTCTTACTGCAACAGAAATGGCCATACTGAAGATGATTGTTGGGCACGTCAATATGATGAATAACACAATATTACCACAAAACAACCACGTTTATCTAGAGACTCTTCTTCTTCTTGTTGTGAATATTGTGGACGATCTGATCATCCCACTCATATGTGCTATAAGCATCGATTCGACACAGATCGGAATAGAGCATATGCTACTGAACATCAAAACAACATTGTACCAGAAACAAGCTGCGTCCTATGTTCAGTTGCTCCAGACAGAATACTTCATGTACGCGATGGATCACTTTTTATTGTCGATTCTAGTGCTACAGGAAATATGACATATCAGTCTAAGTGGCTCCATAACTATCATCCACTGCCAGTTCAACGTGTTGTTTATCTTGTTGATGATACTACTTGTCAAGTAAAGGGTATTGGAGACTTATATCTTGGTACCTTATCTTCTTCCACTCGAATTTTGCGAGGAGTATTACATGTACCAGATCTTCAACGTAATCTTCTTTCAGTTGCTAGACTTGTTGATCTTGGTCTGTTTGTTGGATTTGATCATACCAAATGCCGAATTGAGAAAGATGGACAGACTATAGCCACTGCTCCTCGAAATGGTAATTTGTTTGAACTCTCTCTCAACGATGTTGTAGAAAATGTTGTCACTGCTCCAGGTGATCATGATTGCAAAGTATGGCATCACCGTTTTGTTCATGCTGATTTCTCAAAACTCCTTGATCTTCAACGTCGTGATCTTGTTCATGGCATGGATCTTAAAGCCCATCCTCATATGGGAATTTGTGAATCTTGTGCTCTTGGGAAACACAATCGCAAACCCTTTCCTCTTTCAAATACAACTCATTCTCATGACATATTGGATCTTGTTCATACTGATATATGTGGACCTCTACCTTCTTCGAGATCACAATATCGCTACTTCATTACTTTCATTGATGATTTCTCAAGGTATACGACTGTATTTCTACTTAGACAAAAATTTGAAGCCTTATCTATTTTCAAACAATTCCACAAGGCTGCGGAACTTCAAACTGGTCGTCGCCTTAAGAAGCTTCGTAGTGACAGTGGAGGCGAATATGTTTCTCGAGAGTTTGTGAGTTACTGTGCTGACAGTGGAATTCATCATGAACACACTATTCCATATTCGCCTCAACAGAATGGTGTTGCTGAACGAAAGAATCGCACTATTATCAATGCTGTAAGATGTATGCTGATTCATTCTGGCTTATCTCGTGTTTTTTGGGCTGAAGCTACTTTGACAGCACTATTTATTCAGAATCATCTTCCTACTACTGCACCCTCTGGTAAGATACCCATCACAACATGGACAGGTGACATTCCTTCTGTATCTCATTTTTGAACCTTTGTTCATGCAGCAATAACGTGCCACTGAAAGAAGGGAGATTTCAGCAACCAAGGCCATACAAGCGGTCATCAACAGAATGGACCAGTTCAATGGCAAAGATGTAACCAAGTACTTACGTGAGTATGTGAAGGAGATGGAGCTACATCACGTTTCAGAAGGTGAGATGATTCAAAGCTTTGAGCTAGTTGTTGTTTTTCAAAAATTAGGGAACATGTTAGGGGAATTAAAGATGGGCATGGGAGAAACTAGGAAGAACTCAAAGTAGCTTTAAAGGAGGAATATTTTATGTAGGACTCGGTATAAGAAATTTGCTTATTGGGATTTGCTGATGAGGCTTCCTATTCTAAGCAATGTAATGTCCTTTGAAGCTCTTGTGTCGTTTGCTTGATTGAAGTAAATCTTTTCCATGCATTGACTGTGTATGCATAATAGGAATACATTACAAGGCCTGCATAGGCACAATTTTGGATTTCCCAAGCACAACACATACCCTTGGTGATACCTTGTCGTCAAGGAGGATTCCAAATAGGAGGGGGGAGGCATTCTAAATGTGGACCTAATATTATGAATAATAGAGGGTAATGTTTTGTGATTTCTATTGAATTTTTGCATTTTATTGTGACATTTTTTGACAAAATTGTATATGCCCTCATAGTAGAGTTACCAGAGGAGTACGAGGACAAAAGCCATATATGAGCCCCTAGGGACATGTGTATAGTGTACATAGAGTTTAGATTTCTACTAACTTCATTTTGCTTTTTGAGTTGAGTTGTTTTTTGATTTTATTTAGTTGTTTTTTGAGATTTTCACCCAAAAAAAAAACAACAACAACCATCATAATCCAGATGAAGAAAAGACTGAAGAGATGTCGAGCAATACAAAGAGAAGAAGGTACAGGAATGTCAGAGGTAAGAAACGAATGTTGATCAACCTTCAAAAATAACATGACGCCAAACATGACTGAGAATGGTCATAACACTCTGGGATGGACTACAAGGACAAAGAAAGTCGGTGATCGACTAAATGAAAGCACCCATTAAGTGTAAAGTTGTCATCAGACACTTCACGATGACAAGGCTGTATACAGGAAGTAGGTCTTTATATTGTAGTCTGCTTCTTGTATGTGACTTAATGAAGCCCAACAAACAAAAGGGACTAACCATACTGAAAAAAACAAAAGGGTCAGAAATGACAATTGAATCATCTATCGTGATAGATGTCTGCAGGAGCAACTAGGGATCAAGCCAAATTCAGATCATCATCATTGGTTCTACATGTGTTTGGTAGCTAGAAGGTGCCATAGATGCCCATCAGTCATTCTTGAGATTGAAATCCAAAAACTTACTTGTAAAGCCAAGTACAAGTCCAAATAAAGCCAAACTTTGTCAGTAGTCTATGGATAGAGAGTACAAAATAAGGATTTCACCCCAAAAAAAAGGGTCTAGCCCTTCAAAAAAATATGCAATTTTTTCAAATCTGAAGCCATGATAGCCATTTACATACCTTGTACATTATGTATATGAATTTTCAAGACAAATGGACAATGATAGCTCATAGATGGGCATCTATCACGAATGATGTCAAATAAAGCCCTTTTGATGCAAATTACTAACTTGGGGAATTAATTGGGGTTGGTGGGCTTTAATTAAGTCATGTATCAAGTAGAAGGAGTATAATTATTTACAGAACACACAAAAGCTAACAATGGAAAATGCGGCTTTGATCACATTGATGCAGGAACAAAGAAGTCATGAATGACAAAGAGCAGACACAAGGGTTTGAAGTACAGCTTGGCCTAAAGAAGTTGAAGGTTTAGCTAGACAATTTCTACAGAATCCTTACAAATCTTTCATTGGCTGACAAGATCTGTAAGCCAATCACTCAATTCTACAAATTGTAGAAGTTGTTTCTCAGAATCACAAATACTCAAAATTGATAGATTTGATGGGGCAGGTGATGGATGGAGCTTTCTCTATACTTGATGATAAGAGTCAAGTTGAACGAGATTGGGTTCTTTCTGAATTTAGATCTGGCAATAGAACTATGATGACAGAAACAAATGCTGCATCTGAGAATGGTATGAAGGACATAAAAGTCGTCATCAATTATGATTTTCCTGAATCATGTGAAGACTATGTACATTGGATTGGATGAACCGGACGAGCTCGTACAAAGGCTACAACCTATACTTTCTTCACGACAACAAAACAAAAACAAAGACCGAATTGACATCGACAACTAGGTCATGTCAGGGATGACATGATCACGGAGGCGGGGAGTGTTGACGGCTGGGTCAACAACATGACATAACTCAACAAATCCTTATTCTCTGAGAGTTATGGAATGTTGTGGGTTATGGTTAAAACATCATATGTAATAAGTAGGTAGTCTAGTAGCAAAATCCGGGGTGCGATGGCACTTCTAGATTGTAAATACAAAGCCATTTGACCTCTCAAACTCTATTTTAGGTTTAACCTAAGGTGACCTTAGTATATAAGGTATCTAGGTCATTTTGTAAGAACAAATTTTATCATAATCATAAGGTTTAAGCTATCGTTGACTGTGTGTGAGAGAGGAAGAGAGAGAGCATGAGATTCATCCTGACGCTACTCCCCACTCGTTCACCACATTGTAGATCCAACTTCACCATTGTTGTAGCCTCGGTAAGAGCTACATGACAACGCCAAGCATTCCTCGCGGAACGGAGCATACACGCTCACCCATCTACGAGCTATTTGCGACTGTCAGTATATCAAATGATGTTTGTTTTCTACGTGCATGTAGTCATTAGAATCATGGCAACATAAGCTACGCATAGGTACTCATAGATTTTAGTTTTGGACACTTTCAGAATTCTGATTTGTCTTCATACATGTTTTTTGCAGATGGGTTTTGAGCTAGGATTTTGAGTGTAGAGGCTTAGGGAGAGGTGTAGCCTAGTGAGGGGATGGTGTTCCTTAAGTTTCATATGATTCTAGCATGATTTGATGGGTTTCCTTTCATTTGGGTGTATGTGGTTAGGTGGTGTAGTTGAGAGCAGTTAGACTCTAGATTCTGGTCTAGTTGGTCTTCTAGAGTGTTGTATGTGTAGGATGGTCTCAGCCTGACAAGCTAATGAGATTTCCTCCGTGTGCCTATTGTGTCATCTGTGTCCTCAATTGACATTATGTTGATCTAGGTTGTGTTGCATGCACTTTATGGGTGGTGTGATTCGCTCCCACAACACTCCTTGAACTTCTTGAGCTTTTGTGACCTTCACCATGTAGGGTATGATTTGCGATGTCCTCCCCTCTTTTATTCTCTAGGAGAATAGCCATAGATTTTATCAGAAGAGGAGGAAGGTGAAGAAGAAGGAGAAGAGGGTGACCTCTTTCTTCCCCTTTTCTTTCTTTGTTTCATGTCTTCCCTTTTGGAGTGACGAGGAGAAGGACTGTGTGTTGATATTTTCCTCTTGAAGGAGTTGGCAATCCTCTAGACCGCCGTCTTCGTGGAGCCAAATCTTCAGAGGAGCTTAAAGTTTCATTGCTTTCTTGCTCTTTGGATTCCTCCTCTCATATGGGAGAGAGTCTTCTTTTGGGGGTCTCTTCAAGAGGCCTCCTAAGCTCTCTCTCCTCTTGGAGAGGAAGGGAAATCCCAAAAGCGGGAAGTTGTTGAACTTTGGCTTGCAAAGCAGGGTTGCTCATAGCTTGCTGCAACCTAGTAATGAGATAATTTACAAACATGGGGGCATCATCATTAACACCTTCATGTGAAAAATCAAAGCTATCAATGTTCATTCTACTCTCTTGGTTATTGTCATCCATGTTAACAAAATTTGTGTACGGACTTAGTGTATGCTTTGGCAATTCAAAACCTTAGTTGCCACTCCTCTTAGCCTTTGAAAATTGGCTCTTAAGTATCTACACCCACGGTTCGAAGTGGTTAATTATAGAGAGTAGTGGAGTGGGTCTAATATTGCAGAATTGTCGAGGGCTAGCTCCTTTTCGACTTCTTATGGCTCAATTATGGTAAAGCCGTAGGCAAGTCTAAAAAGCTCCCATTATTAAGTCCAAAGCTCTCGATATGTGCACCATATCCCACACAATGGGCTCAACAAAATTGATAATAGATCCCAGTCCCGCTTACTCTAATGTAATTAACAAAATCAACCATTTATAGGCTACTTAAGGACTTCTCTTCTTAAGCAAGAAAAGAGAAACCAAATGCTCTTATACCAATGTAATGGAAATGGCCTATTACCTTGAGAGTAGCGGAAGTTAGAGAAGTACATTTAGGAAATTACTTTGTGAGCATAGAGGGTGAACTTAATTGATGGTAGCAACATAAACACAGCATTAAGTTAACTTGGCATGAACAATAATTTTGCAAACAGAGAAATTTTAGAGAACATGACAACATTTGAGGATCGGATTTATGTGGAGATGGTCCCCCGTCCAATAGGCATTTGTATTCTAGTTTTTCCCATCAAGAGAGACTTGTTACAATACAATCTTTGTGTTCCTTGTGACCTAGGTGATGCAATGAAGATGGAAAGCTTCATGCATTATGAGCATAACATAAACTTTGTGGAAAGCATTAACTATCCCAAGACCTCAAACACCATTGAAGGTGGAGAGAGCTAGTAGGGAATGAGGGTAGGGAAGAAGAGGAAGAAACATTTCATAGGAGAAAGAATTAGTTCCTCACTTATCATTACTCTTCTTGATAGCATACATAATAGCATAGTAATGAAGATGGACAAGATGGCAAGCTTAAGCATTGCAACATGGCTTTTGGTTGGATTTGAATTCCATAGCTAAGAGTGTTGGTGTAGGCTCTCAACCTCTCTACTTGCTTCGAGAAGGAGAGAGAGCTCTTGCACTTTGCACTTCACACAATGAGTGTGTGTGTGTGTGTGTGTGTGTGTGTGTGTGTGTGTGTGTGTGTGTGTGTGTGTGTGTGTGTGTGTGTGTGTGTGAGTGAGAGAGAGAGAGAGAGAGAGAGAGAGAGAGAGTGGAGAGTATATCCCTCAATCATGCCCCCTACTTGCTTTGGTCGACCCCTTCTTGTAGCTCAAGCAAGCTCATTGGACCCCTCAGGCCTAGCCAATCACAAGCAAGAGTCGTACCAAGCAGGCATACTAATCTTGGGACAAGTGCTCCCTTTCCCCTTTGAGAGAGAGGACTTGATAAATGATAAAACAATTAATTAAATTAACTAATATATCATTGGACCCCTTGGGATTCCAACCAATATGCTTTAGGCACACCATGAGGGCAACATGAGGAGGAACTTGACAAGTGTCCCTTTTGATTTCTTTGTACTAAGCATGCCTTGTGTGAGTGTGTGTGTGTGTATGTTCTCTCTCATCCCCCCTCTTATAGGGCTCTCCCCCTCCTTGTAGGGATTGATGTTGAATTTTACACACCTCCTTACCCTCATGCACCTTAGTCAGCAAGCATGACAAATCACCTCAAGCTTGGGTGGTGTTCCCACAAGCACCTCAAGCTCCCTAGTCGGCAAGCACGATAAGCACCTCAAGCACCTTAGTCAGCAAGCATGACAAGCACCTCAAGCACCTTCGTTAGCAAGCATGACAAGCACCTTAGTCAGCAAGCATGACAAGCACCTCAAGCACCTTATTCATCAAGCACGACAAGCACCTTAAGCTTGGGCCGGGTTCCCACCTCAAGCTCATCCCTAGCTTACCTAAGGTCAAAGAACTTTAACACTAAGCTTTGGAGGTCTTTAATGAAGCTAACCCTGAGTTCTTTAAGGTCCATTATTTAACTTGCTCTTTGACACATCATCTCTCAGTTGGGCCCCTTTACTATTGGCCCCATGTTACGATAGATCTATAAGCACATGTCTATATCCTAACCCTTGTTCCCGTTTATTCTCCCGCATTAAATGATCAGTTTAATATGAGGAAATCAGTTGGGGCGGTTACATATTAGATTTTATGGCATAAGTGGTAGGAGACTTATAAGACTTATAAGACTAGTCTTATAAGACTTAAATTTGTGTACAATAAGAAGAGAACTAGTCTTATAAGCCTAACAAGCCAACAAGTGCTCTACAAATATTCTAGCCAAGTAGGAAAAAGAGGGACGATAAAATTTTGATCGAACTATCGACACCTTTTTTTTATATAAATAGATGAGTTTGATTAAACTATATTTATCAAAATATAGTTTGATTGAAATATAGTTCAATCCTAATATATTTTATATTGATAAATACGTATAATATGGGTATACAATGTTTAATAGCATTTTATACATTCAAAAGTTGCATTTATACGGGCATGTAAATGCAACTAACTTAGAGGAAAGAGGGCATATGCATGTTGTTAGAGCTTTGGTGAAGGCATTTTGAGGGTATATTGGTCATTAGCCTAAACTTCTACCTTTTTCTTTGTGGGCTATTCAAAGTACACATAGTCTGTTATAGATTTGATGCCATTTGAGCTTATGTATGGACAAAAACCAATCATGACTATAGAAAAGGCAGTTATGTCTAGAGAACTGTTCCATGGAGACACGTAAGCCGATGGAATATTTTCTTGCTCTTTGTATTCTTTAACTTAAGAGATGCGAGGAAGGCATTGATCAAGAATAAAAAAGCCTAAGGAGGCAGATCTAAAGAAAAAAGCAGTATTTGATGAAAAGCATAGGTTGAGACCTCAGGCTATTAAAGATAGCGATTGGGTACTTGTTTTGACAGTAGCTTGGAAAATCAATACTCTGTAGTGCCTAAAATAGTCGAGCAATCATTTGGACCTTATGTTGTGATGCATGTTTATGATAATTGGACGCACGAGCTTAGTGCCCTTGATAGCATTGAGCTTTGGGAACCTATATTGCAGGGAAGAGGATCGAACTATTTAAGAAGCATGATGGATAGGTGGTTTTGATAATCAAGGCCCACACAAAATGTTAGGGAATGATGAGATGTACACATCAGAGGATGCTTCTAACAATGCCTTAATTTGTAGAGATTGAGAAATTGAAGACGGTTGACACTTGCCAAAAGATGTGCACATTTAAAGGGCTGGATGTCGTGACACTCCATGTTTACCAAGGGAAAAGAGAATAAAACACATTTTGGCTCAATGTTCAAGGAAAGTGAATTGCAACTTAGTTATAAGCCTGTTATATATTCTTTGCTAAAATGTATTATCCTTGAGTTAATTAAACTATATTCGCTATAATACATTGAATGCTGGATACGTGCTACATTGATTGCGGGTTATGCTAGCACATAAGGTGCTTAGTTCTAATCAATACGATGTATGTTGAATTTTAAGCTTGATAAATCTTTGGTTGATATGTATGTCAAATGTGATGCAATTTAGCAAGGTTTGAGGAGCTTGCTCTCTGGAATATTATCTCGTGGAATGCAGTGATTGCATGATATGTCCAACATGGCAATGGCAAGGAAGATCTGAGTTGTTTTCTTGAGTCACAAGGGAATGATTTTTGCAAAGTGACATCACCTATGCTTGCACTAATGCTAGACATGGCCATTGGAGGAATATTTTGAGCTTGGAATGCTTTGCTCTATGTGTATGCCAACTTTGGTCGCCCAGTAAGGGCCTTCAACTTTCAATTTGGAAAAGTATTAAGCTTGGGACCAATTGAAAGGGTGCCCATTAACCAAAAAAGGGGAAACGATATAAAAAGCAATATATTTTTGACCATGAACGATGAGCAATAGTGAGAAAATTGAGTGTGCAAGACTTTAGAGGATGTTTGCCACATAAAGCTCCGATGGAGCTAGTGAAGTATAAGGAAATCAGCAGAAGATTGGGAAAATTTTTGTTAGGAAATAGGGTGTAGCTAAGTAGATATTATAGTAGTTTTCTTAATGGAGAGAGATAATTTTCACCCACGAGAGATTATAGACTAGAGAGAGAGAGAGCACACATGATATACGTGGTTCACCCAATGTGGGCTACCTCCATGAGAAAGCAGCCACTCAATGGTTCTAGTACTTCAAACAAGAAGTAGATTACAAAGGGATTATACCCTTAATGGAGCTCCCACCTTGGTTCACTCTCACCACCTCACATCCACTTCACAATGCACCACAAATGACTTTTTTTTGTGTAGAAGAGACCTCATTTTATAGGCCAAAAGGGCTGCCCTCTTTCATGAGAGGCAGCCGTGTGTAGCCGCCCTTGTGTAGGAAAGTCCAATTTGGACTCTCCAATGGGCCCATGGGTGGCCGCCCCTGAGAAGAAAAGTCCGCCTTGAAATCAGCCACCTACCATTGACTATCGGCCACCGGTTAACTGGCCAACCGTTTTCCAATCACTTTTCGATCGCCGTACGGCCATAATATTTCAACAAAAAAGAATATTCCGACGATGAATTTTTGTTTTTTTGGTGAATAATTTTCCTCACGCACGATGGCAAGGGGTAAATCAGGCTCCATACTTAACAATTTCCCACTTGGAGATTGATCTCCACACCAAAATTGTGAAGGCATAGTCAGTACTGCTCCTTCAAATGTCTTTGTCTCTTGCCATATCTGCATTCAACATACCCTTGCAAGAAAATATCAGTTCCTCCAAAATACAAAGCATTTGGTGTTGTTTCTTTTAGACACCTAAGCATCCACTTCACAGCTTGCCAGTGCTCTTTACCTGGATTGTCCATGAATCTACTTACAACTCCCATTGCATGTGCAATGTCTGGCCTGGTCCAAACCGTAGCATACATTAGAGAACCTACCGCTGCAATATATGAAACTTTAGACATATAGATTATCTCCTCTTGTGTCTTTGGACACATATCCTTGATTTGTTTAAAGTGACTAGCCAAAGGTGTAGAAACCAATTTTGCATCTTGCATTGCAAACCTTTCTAGTACCTTCTTGATGTAATCCTCTTGAGATAGCTTTAGTGTCTTCTTTGTCCTATCCCTTGATATCTGCTTGATATCTTCATACCAAGTATCTGCTTTGCAGCACTTAAATCTTTCATTGAAAAAGATTTAGACAACTCCACTTTTAGGTCTTTGATATCCTTGCATGTTAGCACTTACAATCAGCATGTCATCAACATACAGCATTAGGATGATGAACTTTCCATCTCCCAAATTATTTGTGTAGAAGCAATGATCTTAGTTTCATCTTCTGAATCCATGACCAGCATCCATCCATTGAACTTAAAGTACCCATGTCTTGATGCTTGCTTTAGACCATACAAGCTCTTCTTTAATCTACAAACGGTTTTCTCCTTACCCTTTACTTCATATCCCGTTGGTTGAAGCGTGTAAATTTCCTCCTCTAAAGCCACCATGAAGGAATGCCATATTTACATCCATTTGCTCAAGATTTAAGTCATGAGCAGCCACAAGGTTTAAGAAAATCCTAATTGAGTTCATTTTTACAACAAAAAAAAATATTTCATTGAAGTCAGTATCTTTCTTTTGAGAAAACCCTTTTACCACAAACCTGGACTTGTACCTTTTCTTCCCACCTTCTTCTTCCTTTAGCTTGTACACCCATTTGTTCTACAGTGCCAGCTTACCTTTAGACAACTCAACCAACTTCCATGTTTGGTTGCGCTTGCATGCTCTTCGTCCATTCTTCTTTGGATTCCTATCACATAACTTCTTCGTATGATTCCGACTCCCCAGAATCTGAGATCAAGAGATTATTGAAAGATGGAACAAACATTTCTAGAGGTCTACTTGCTCTTTTAGATCTTCTAGGCATATGTTGAGGCTCCTCATTTGGTTGACATTGTTGCATGTTTTCACCGCTTGCACTCCTTGAGTCTTCACCATCCTCAAGCTCCATGTACTCATCACTTGTATCTTTTGCTTGTTTTCTTTCCAAGTAATCTTTGTACATATTTTGTTCATTGAAAATTACATCCCTACTTCTAAAGATTTTACCATCTTCAGGATTCCATAGGCGATACCCAAATTCATGTTCTCCATAGCCAATGAAGAAACAATTTATGGACTTTGCATCTAGCTTTGACCTTAAGCTTCTATCTATGTGCATAAAAGCCTCGCACCCAAACACTTTGAGAAATGCATAATTCACCGGTTTACATGTCCATGCCTCTTCTAGAACTCCCCCATCCAATGTTGTTGAGGTTGACCAATTGATTAAGTACACAGACGTACTTACTGCTGCCGCCCAAAGCTCAAGTAGCAAGCTTGCATGTAGCCGCATGCTTTATGCTCGCTCCATGACTGTTTTGTTCATCCTTTCCAAAATGCCATTTTGTTAAGGTGTCCTTGGGGTTGTCCTTTGCCTCCAAATTATTAAGAAAATATGAACCCTCTAGGGGCCCTTTGGGATTAAGGTTAATTAGAGGCCAGCCAATGAGAAGAGGGTGGTGGACACACTCTATGCCCTCAAAAAGTTAGAGGGACAAAGTAGTCTTACACTTCTTAATGGCCTCTTACCTAGTGAGAAGGTGGGTGGGTGTGTGTGTGTGTGTATGTGTGTGTGTGTGGAGGGAGGGGGTGGTGGGCCACCTGGAACCTCCAGCTTCCCTCTTTTTTTATTTTTTGAAAAAATCCCAGAATTTTGAAATTTTTCAAAACTCAAATCTTATCTTTTTAAAACCCCCTTAAACCTATTTTATGTTCAAAAAAGAATTTTTTGACCTCCAAAAGTCAAAACGTGTACCCAAAAACCCTAAAATTCAATTTTTTTCAAAAACTTTTGAAACATCCTTTTTTACTATCCAAAGCCCCCCCAAAACTATTTCTCAGTCAAAAAGTTATTTTCTCTCTCTATAACCTCTTTTCCAACCCCTCCTTGGTTGCAACCATCACACTCACCCTCTACTCAAACACACTCTCTCTCTACACCATCTCCATTGTTGCAGCAAGGAAGCTCCTCTGTCCTCCCCTCCCACCTCCCATTGCCACAACAAGCAAGGGTTATCCACCTTCTCTATCTGGATTTTCACAACATTGCTCCCCCCCTCTGTCACTATAACCTCCCATTGGCACACCAAGAAAAGTCATTCACTTTCTCCCACCTACATTGTAGCAGCAACAAGCAAGGTCCTCCTCTTCCTCCTAATTTTCTTTGTTCACCCATGACCAACTCTACTCCGCAAAGGCAGCCAAAGAATGAGGTCACATCACTTGCATGCCACAACACAAGAGGTATAGATGATGAGTGGGTGCCACAAGAGTTCACCAAAGGTGCTTGGGTATACATGCAGCCATCTGCTATTGGCCCTCATCGTGTGCAAAATCGTGCAAACTTGGATCATCATTGGAAAGAAAAGCTCCTTGGTTTCAAGAATCACAAAGACAAGGGGAGCGTAGCCATTGTTTTCTCAATGTCAAGCATGCAATTGCAACAACCAGCTCGATTTCCAACACATTGTAAGTACATGTTTTGAGAATACAAAGCTAGGTGTAAAATCACAGTGGAATGTTCTTATGGATTCATACTTAAGATTTGCCATGCATTTACAGTCATATTTCCATCCACATTGGTGGAGGAGCAGTCACTACATAGCCTCTCCAGCACATTCAATGCTATACATGCGGATATTGGAGCAATAATTTTTGCACATCTTTGTCCAACCAAAGTGGTTCAAATAAGGATTTTCTTCTATTCTCACTCCTATATTGTGCCTACTTCTACACAAGGGTTTGGAAAGATTGAACCCATCAAAGTATCTTCCTTATTGAGTATGGAGTGGCCACAGCGTGGTCGGTAGCATCTTTCAAGCAAAAGATGATAATAGATGTCCAAAACTCCTTGAAATATTCTAAAGCTTCATGAAGATTTAGGGGGACTCTTAGAAGAGGATTGGGGTTTTGTGGAGGGCATGCACAATTGGGATAGGTATCATTGTAAGGTTGGAGCTTCAGATATTGGGATGCGCTATTTAAAATCTTGCACCTCCTTGTACATATGATTTCACTATGATTGTTGGATGTGCAAGCTTGGAGTGTGGACTCCCTTTCAGAGTGTACATGGAGATATTGCAAGCTTTGACATTGCAGTGAGGATGCCCAATGATGCTTTGGAGGCTGTCCAAGTGAACAAGCCGATCGGACTCTCAGTAATGTGCGAGAACATTTGGCTATTATGGGTTTTGAGGACCTTCAACAAGCTCAATTTTGTTTACAAGGTCACAAGGTGAGAATCCTTCCACCACATTTTCACTTCATCAAAGCTTGACGATCATTGGCTACTTATTGTAATGAATGTCTGCAGATTGGGAAGAGAATGGAGGACAAATTGAAGGTCCAAGAGGATTGGGGCATGGATGGAACTATGCTATCACTCTTATAGCTTTGTAACTCTTGCAATTTTGAAAACAATCCCCTATGTAATCAATATGATTCGCTTCAGCAAATTTAAGACTTTGAGTATAATTTTTTACTCTACAATGGCCGTCTTACAACTTGTTTTAGAACCATCTTTAGTTATTATTGAAATCTAAGTGTCACATTGAAATGAAAGTTCAATGTGACGGTTAGAACCATCTTTAGTTATTATTGAATCTAGCTGTCACATTGAAATGAAAGTTCATTTTTGGTGAAAGTGCCTTTAAATTGGGAAAAGTGTCTTCTTTTTTAAAAAAGGGGGGGATTATCATAAAAAGGGGCCTACATAACTCATTCAAACCTTTCACTTTTGCAACCCTTGAGCTCCTCCACTCTTTGTCTGCACCTCGGGCTAGATATGGATGCCTCCAGAGCCTCTGCATTTGCACCCACATCCACCCCTTTGTCACGCTTCACCCTCTTCCTTGAGGACACCAACTACAAGGGGAATTTGTTGGGCCTCCATACCTTCTTTACTCGTCTCCCCAATCTTGATGCCACAGTTGCCCTCCACATGAATGCATTTGTCGAGATTTGAGTGTTCATGGAGGAGCACATCATAAAATATTTTGTATTTATCTGCCCACATGTAGGGATCTGGGTGCCTTGCAATCTCTTGCACTACAGACACAAAGGTGATCTCCCATTCTCCAAAGCGGTTGAGACGGTTCCAAGAAATTGCCACCAACACAGGCCATTTCTTAGATGAGCAAGCCCCAGGGGTGCCAGCGCTCAAGAAGCACAAGCTGGGGTTGGAGTACCTTTCTTGGCTGGCAACATTCATCTTCTTTGTGCGCGAGGAAATTGATTTAGAGGAGCTCCGCCTGCCACACCTTCAGGTTGGGTCCTTTATCAAGGACGCCAAGGAGCAGGAGGGTGTCCCCATGAACCTTGTTGAAAAAGGCCAGGCACTTTGGCTCAAGTACCCCAGGGGTCTCAAGGAGGTGGTTGAGAAATCCATCGTTGTGGCTGGCACTAGTGACACTCTAGTGGATGCACCACTAACGGATGAGGCTATCCCAAGGGTAGAAATCATCCGCTTCTCCTTAGTGGTAGTGGATAGGGAAGAGTATGTCTTTATGCATGACTTGGAGAAATAATTTGTTCTACGCATGGATGAGTGTCTAAGCGTGCTATGCTTTAGCGCCCAATTTCCCTTAGACAGTGCACTAGATGCCCTTGAAAGCAAGATCTTTCCACTTGGGGACTCTGTTTACTGACACTATTGGAGTTGTGCGTGCAGAGGTCCTGGAAGCAGAGCAATTGCACATGGACGAGGAAGAATTCAAGCCACACAAGCCAAGGTTGTGGCCACTAGGATGCCTACTTCACTGCACAGCTCTGATGATCCAAAGCTCATGGACGCGATGAAATCAAGCGTTGACTTGGGTGGAAAGGGCAATAGGGAGGAGGAGGACAAGGAGCATGAGGTAAACTATATCCTAATTTCCATGAGGTTTTTACTGCCCTTCATTGTCTTTTTCTTACCCTTGACTAGTTTATGTCAGGACGTCCTGGAGGTTGATGAGTTTTCAGCAAAGACGGGTGGCAGGCGGCGGACGGCCTTTGGACCTCAATCTTTCCTTGCACATTACATAGGAAAACTCCCCCTTGGTGATGTTTCCATTGTACATAATGAATTTACTCCCCAAGGCCATTTCATGACATGGTCGTTGAAAGCTCTGAGCAAGGTTTTTTGTTTGTGCACCATTCCTCAAACTGTGCATCTTGTGTTCCTAGTGCATAGATCCCTTGTATGCACAACATATTCGGCATTGGCTTATGTGGCAAAGTGCTTGCCCAAATAGGAATACACACTTCCGTTGGCTAACTAGACCCTCAGGCAATAGCTCACTCTCTCATGATGGCCGGGGAGTTTCCTTATGTGCAAGAGAGGCACCAGGAAATGGCAAAGAAAATTATGAGCTCCTGAGATGTATGATGTAAATTCAACTTTTCAAAAGTAATAAAATATATTTTGTGTCATAAAAACTAATATCTAACCAACCCAAATGATTGTTCTTATTAAATTAATCATTTAATGTGGGAGAATAAATAGGAACAAGGGTTAGAATATAGACATGTACTTTCAGATCTATCTCAACAAGGGGCAAAAGACCTCGAAAGGTTAGTGTTAAAAATTCCTTTGACCTTAGGTAAGCTAGGGTTGAGCTTGAGGTGGTGAGCTTGAGGTGGGAACCCGGCCCAAGCTTGAGGTGCTTGTCGTGCTTGATGACTAAGGTGCTTGAGGTGCTTGTCGTGCTTGATGACTAAGATGCTTGAGGTGCTTGTCATGCTTGCCGACTAGGGAGCCTGAGGTGCTTGTGGGAACACTACCTAGGCTTGAGGTGCTTTGTCATACTTGCTGAATAAGGTGCTTGGGGATAAGGTGTACAAAAGTCAACAATGATCCCTACAAGGAGGGGGAGAGCCCTACAAGATGGGGGATCAAAGAGAACACACATACCCTCACACAAGGAAAGCTTGGTACGAAGACATGTCAAGTTCCTCCTCATGTTGCCTTCATGGTGTGCCTAAAGCCTATTGGTTGGTCACCCAAGGGGTCCACTGATAATTCAAAAGACTATTAATTGTTTTTGCATTTATCAAGTCCTCTCTCTCAAAGGGGAAAGGGGGACACTTGTCCCAAGACTACCCTTATTGCTTGTAATGCATCCTGCATGTGATTGTCTAGTTTTGCAGGAGTCCAATGAGCATCAAGCTTGATCTATAAGGGGAAGTCGACCAAGGAAGCTAGGGGAATTCTTGGGGGGGGGGGGGGGGGGGTATACTCTTTCACACACACACACACACACACACTCTCATTGTGTATTGTGCAAAGTGCAAGAGCTCCCTCTCCTTCTCTAAGCAAGTAGAGAGGTTGAAAGCCTACACCAACACTCTTGGCTATGGAATGCAAATCCAACCAAGAGCCATGCTTCAATGCTTAAGCGTTTCATCTTCTCATCTTCATTACCACGCTATTATGTATGCTAGCAAGAAGAGTGATGATAAGTGAGGATATAATTCTTTCTCCTATGATATGTTTCTTCTTCCTCTTCCCTACCTCATTCCCTGCTAGCTCTCTCTACGTTCGAAGGTGTTTGACTGAGGCTTGGGATAGTTAATGCTTTCCATGAAGTTTATTTTATGCGCGTGATACATGAAACTTTCCATCTTCATTGCATCACCTAGGTCACAAGGAACACAAAGATTGTATTGTAACAAGTATCTCTTGATGGGAAAAAATATAATACAAATGCCTATTGGAGGGGGGACCAGCTCCACATAAATCCGGTCCTCAATTGTTGTCATGTTCTCTAAACTCTCTCTCTTGCAAAAGTATTGTTCATGCCAAGTTAACTAAATGTTATGTTTATGTTGCTACCATCAATTAAGTTTACCCGCTATACTCTCAAAGTAATTCCCAAAAGTACTTTCTCTAATTTCCGCTACTCTCAAGTTAATAGGCCATTTTCGCTACATTGGTATCAGAGCATTCGGTTTCTCTTTTCTTGCTTGAGAAGAGAGGTCCTTAAGTAGCCTATAAATGGTTGATTTTTTTAATTATATTAGGGTAATTGGGATTGGGATCTATTATTGGTTTTGTTGAGCCCACCATGTGGGATATGTTTACCATTATTGAGCCATAAGAAGTCCAAAAGGAGCTAGCCCTTGGCAATTTTGCGATATTAGATCCACTCCACTACTCTCTATAACTAACCACTTTGAGCGTGGGGGATATTTTGACGCGAGCAATTTTTGGTGAGCGCTTTTTAGGAATCACGTGAGCAGATTCCTAAAAAGATTCTCTCTTCCTTTTTGACACTTTCGCCTTTTTCATATCTCTATCTCAGAGAGAGAGAGAGAGAGAGAGAGAGAGAGAGAGAGAGAGAGAGAGAGAGAGAGGTATTAGGGAGGTTGAGACATAGACAAAGATTTAGGGTTTAGGGTACTTAAAACAATAACATCCATTAATAATAGAAGTTACATTTTATTGCACTTGCATTACATAGGCAAGAAGCGTTCATCTTCTGGAAGGCCCAGTCTTAGGAGTAGATGTGCTGCCTTCGAGTGGAAAAAGAAGATTCACCACGTTCCCTAGCTGCTGCGTCATTTTCTCCTCATCCTCCTCTGTGATGAGCCCAATCTTCTTCCAGCAAGAGAAAGCGAATTGTCCCTTCTCGACCAAGCTGAGTAAGCTCCGCATATTGAGTTCCTTGTGGCACTGATAAAGGCGATACACATTGATTGTTGCCTTTAGAGCCTCCCTATACCAGTTGGCTCCATACAACGCCTCTCCATTGGGAATGTCCTTCCATGGCATCCTACGCAAACTTGATCTTATTCTCAAGATAGTCGGTCATTGTGAAAAGTAATAGAGGTGTGCAGCGGAAGCTACTGGAAGCTTTCACAAAAATAGATTCAAGCAATGGTAATTTATAGCCATTGTGCAAATATTATATTACTTTATTCACGATTTGACAAATAAACAACCATTTCCCAAATTTGAAAAAAACTGCAAATCAATGTACCAAAATGTGGCCATCATAAGATAAAATTAGAAACTAGTACAGTTGTCCATTTTGTGAAGCATACTAACAAAAAGTGAGAATTGACAAATGCTATGCATCCATGCCTGGATAGGTCCGGCTTCGGCTCAGTGCCCTGAAGATATCAGCATCTGCCAGAATTGGTTGATGGATAAACATGTTCTCATTTTGGCTTAACCCTAGCACACACAGATAAATAAAATACAAATGTCTACATGCAAGATATGGTTTTTGCTTTGACACACGTTTCATGAAGTCTGGACATGTGCACGATGGTTGGTTGCAAATACAAACTTTGTACATCCCGACATGACCATCTTCACTTTTGGTCTCTACTTTGAAGACCTCATTAACACCATCTATTGCACATATCTCTTCTACGACCTTCGCTCTCAGTGCTAGTGCTAAACTGATCTTGCAAGCAGCATCCTCGAAAATGGAATTTCAATACCATACACGCACACTATTTCACATTGTGGCTCTTGCACTGTCTTCAGGAGTGGATGTATCTTTTGACTTGAAAGGAGAGTTGGTCATATTTTGTGCAGGAGAAACCGGCGTTACATTAGATATTCCTTCTTTGCTGATCTCCACTTGATAACCCCCCTTCATGCAATATTTGCACCTCATCCTCCGATAGGTTGGTGCCCACATGCACGGGCCAAGTGTGTGGTGGATGTTGAGGCTACGGCTCAATGTTCTGGTCTACTATATGGCAATGCAAGACATGATCCGGACAAAACCAAAACCATTGATGCACCACATCATTTGGATGCTTTCGATATCCTTCAAAAGATCGGGCCGGTATACCAAGGCTAGAACCTGCAATACTGCATCCACACCTTCGTCCTCCTGTTGGCGTGCCGCTACATGTGACCTTACTACCTTGTGGAGTTCGGCGTATGGCCCACATTGCCTCATTGACCTTGCGCTCAACTACATACTGCCCACCAAAACCTATACTTCATTTTGGGGTTTGTGATATCCATTCTTCTGCAAAGTTGATCTTACGTGGTCTTCCACACTTCTTGCGATCTTTGGTGACCGAGTTGTACTCAGGCCTATGCGATGCATCATCTTCCACGTTGATAACCTCATTTATTTTGCGTTTTTGCCTTGATGTTTCCTTATCTCCTGTCAATGGATTTGGTTGTTTATACATTGGAGTGCCCTCATTAGCCTCATTCACTGCTCTTATCACTTGGCTGGGACGTTTTTCATGGCGTTCTGCAAGCTTTTGTATTGGTGGACCCTTCCCAATGTGTTTTCCATGGCTGTATGAAATGGCCTTTGTGCTCTGTAAGATGGAATTTGCAAGGTCGGTTGTACATGCATCATGGAATTTGCAAGCTCGGTTGTACATGCATCATATAATGAAATGCGTTTACAAAAAACCTCCCCTGCTAGCCAGCTGCCATGCTTGCTCTCCGCAAGGTTAGTGCGTGGAGTGTTTGGTCCATCAGAGCTACTTTTTACGCATGTCATAATGCCACCCCAATGTGCAATACAAATTTCCCACCAACTAAGCCATGAATCCATGTATGGAATGTTACGGTCTATGCAATGAGCGTTACGCCACCATTGGCGTATCAGACGAGCCTCTACTGCTGCAGCCTCTTTTGTTGGTGCTTGCCTCCACTTCTCACAAATTTCTTTGTGTGTGTGTGTTGAGAAGCTTGCACCACATACTTCATTGTGTGTTGATTCAAGCTTTGCTTCCAATGGAAAAGACAAGAACGCTCTCAACTGCTCATTGTATTGGTCTTGTCACCACCATTGAAAACAATTTGAACTGCATTCCAATTTGCTTGAGCTTCATCCGCCATGAAGCCAAAGAAATTAGCTATGTCACACCCACACGATATCATTACATCATTGAGGCCCTCCCAAACAAACATTGTGTTTCCATGTCTTCCTATTTCATTTCACAAGTTACAATAGTCAAAAGGTCTTGCATGCTGCAAACAAATTGTTTTAGAGAGAGTCAAAGGCAACCCACAAAGCTGTTAAGGTGCGCCATGTACCTTGGATCATAGACATGACAGGCCATAGTCACCCATTTGTTAACACGTCTGGTGTGATCAAACTGGATCCACGCACGTCGAAGATCGCCATCCCGATCTTGTCTCATTCAGTTCACCAGGTCCACACCGGATGCTAGACCAATTGTGGACATTTTGAAGACATAACATTTCTCCCCCTCTGTACCTTGACCAGGAAACCGGCTTCCATGGAAAAAGTCATATGTGCAGTCTCGCTTCAGCTTTAGGAGTGCATCAATGCCAAAAGATTCTTTGTCAACCCCTCCACGTAAAATAGATACCGACCTTCGAAACCTAACAATGTTCAAAGTGTTTAGATAAAAAATAATCTAGCATAGAGTTTTGCATCAAAATAAGAATCTAGGAAATGCTCATACCAATTATCTTGCACCAATGGCCCCAACTCCTCAGTGATTGCAAATAGCTGCTGCTTGCCTAAAATTCCTTCGTTGGTGTTGTTGCAAAGAAATGTTGTACTTATAATTTCTTTTGCCAAACACATTTGAAGCTTCCTGGCTCCTGCGTGTGGGTCAACAGTCAAAATCCTTTGCACCATCACCTTGGTGTTGTCCGTTAGTGTTTTGGATGTGCCGCTGCGCACATCGTGTCGATGTGTGCCACGATGAATCATGACTCTAGTGGAAGTCTTATCGGATGGCATGGCATAGTATACTACACAAACACATGTTGCAATACAGAAAGCAATTGCCTTACAAAAGTGGCATGTAAGGCTCTTATCTCCAATCTTACAATATTGTTCGGATGCAATTGCCTTTTGTATGTACCCGTTGAAATGACTTGTATTGGAAATATGATAATTAACCAAGTGGACACATTGTTCATTCATGCACTTGAGAGATCCTATGCAATGACTAAGACGCACTACACCTGGAAAAACAATATTGGACGTTTGTGGCTTCGACCACAAATGAGGATCATACTTATGCTCCATTGCATCCATATGGTGCAACTTTCCCATGGTAGGTGGAAATTCTAAAACAAGATCACCATTGTAAGACCTTGGAATCTATGTAACTTGTTTCACTTGTTGTATTTGCATTAAAAGCTTTGTCAATGTGCCCTTCTTTTCGGCCTGTAACAGTTTTTGTCTTATACTCCTTTGAAGCTATTTGAGAGAAAAAATCAAGGTGGGGTACATAGGTTTAACTCCTTTTGACCAAATTGCACCTGTGACGGACTATCCACAATGGCAATGGGACTCGTGCTAGGTAAGCCTGCATATTGTGTTTGATGGGATATGTTGACTTTGTATTTACGTGAAAGCTGTTCATCCAGTACATAGATGAATTCACTCAAATTATTGAGCGTCCTTTCAAGAGGCAAATTCATCTCAATATCACCAACTTCGATGACTGCATCTAAAGTTGTAAATTGCATTGGAGAAATTAATTCTAAAAGAAATGATTCAGATATTATAAACTTACCATTGTAAAAAGGATAAGAAAACTCTTTACCCAGGAAAATAAAGATCAAGCCATAATAATATGCTAAACAGATAATTAAGCACAAGATCACATTGTACAAACTAAAAAATTGTTTATATACTCACGTCTAATAATATAGCCATTATAAATTTTAAATTAATAATATTTTATTATTTTAATAAATTTATGTAAAAAATATATAAAATATTTAATAAAAAATTATTTATTTGTGACTGTGTGACTGTGTGAGCACGTGAATATTAGTTTAGTGCAATAGATAAAAGATAAAATTTCGGTCAAATAATTATTTAATTTTTTTTTTCGATGTTTGTGTGTAAGGGGGATGTGTCGATTGTGCTAACGAGAGGGCGGCAAGAAGCTGTAAGTCGAAGGGTTGGGGAGGCTGGTAACGAGGACGTGCAGGCGATAGTACACCCCGCCCCCTCCCCCACCATGCGGGTGGCGAGGAAGGGGGGGGACGTATGCGCTAGCGCTACCGAGGGCGGAGGCGGGTTAAGGGGGGGGGGGTGGGGCGGGGTTTGTCGACGCCCTTTACACAGGGGCAACGCTCCTGTGTGTGTGGGCTGCCAACGCGCTGGCCATGGGCGGCCACGCACACCTGGTCAACATGGGCAGCCACGCACCCCTAGCCAGCGCGTTGGCCATGGGCGGCCACACGCCAGCGTGTGTGTGTGTGTGGACACACACACGTGGCAGTCCACGTGGCCACACAATGGCCACAAGGCAAGTGTACCATCGGCAGCCGACGATACACGTGGCGTGCCGCGCTGCCTACGTGGCAGTACGCCATGCCACGTGAAACGCCACGTGTACCGTCGGCTATCGATGGTACACATGGCAGTCCACGTGGCCACAAGATGGCCTGCGTGGCCACATGGATTGCCACGTGTGTGTTCACACACACGCACTGGCGTGCGAGTGTGTGTGTACACACACACATGGTTGCAAGTCCACGTGTGTGTGTGTGTGTGAACACACACACACAAACACACACATGCGGATGCGTGTGTGTGTACAGATACACATACGCACTGACGTGTGTGTGTGTACACACACACACACACACACTGGCGTGTGTACACACATGCGCACATGTGTGCAGCGCGTGTGTGTCACACACACACACATTGGCGTGCGCATGTGTGTGCACACACACACGCACGCCCACGGATATGCACATGCCAACGTACACGTGCGCGCACACACACATGCACACACCCCCATGAATATGCATACACACAGGCCAACACATACACACACACACACCTTCACTCACCTCTCACACACACATTTCAAATTAATTAAATTAAAAAAATAAAATTAATAAATAAAATTTAAAAGATTTATAAAGAGCATTGACACACTCTTTTCACTTTCCTCATCTCTATTTTCTTCTATTGCACAGATCTGTCTCTGTCAAGTCTTCTTTTGCTCACTTATCTTTCTCAGACTCTTAGCTACAATTTCTCATAAGTCATACTTATATCTACCTTCTTTAATTCTTTAGCTCAAGTATGAGAACAAGAAATCACTCCAAAAATACTGGTGCCGTGGATGAGGTTGATGTTACTATGTCGCAAGAAGTCCCTCTGCAATGCACTCAAGATACCGAACAATCTTGAGTTCTTTAGATCGCATTGTGTCCATAGTAACCGGAGTGGATGGAACAACATAATCAAGTGGAGGATTGAGTCATCGTGTGGAAATAGCTACCGCAATTGAAGATGTAAGAGATGAAGCGTTTGGAAATGTGGTCGACAAGCACATTTCATTGGGCTGGGTGGATTCTCATAGAGCTCCATACGATGGAAAACTTCCACGCTTGCCTCTATGTCGACTTCTTTTAAACCCCGCCATCCGCACGCATGATGACCATGTGGTGGATTTGCAACTCTCCATTGCAAACAAAAGCTACCAACCAACCATGGCAAGATTTATTGTTAGTGAATGGATTCCTCGAGAGGATCACAAGCAATTTTCTTGTCGTGGTCACCCTTCGAGAGATCTTGCAATGTCATATGATTTGGATGAGGAGCTTCGTCAAATCCCCGAGCTTAGTCACATGGTTGAGAGATACTTTGTGGTTTGGGATGGTAATCACAAATTGGAGGCATGGATGCGGTGGATGAACGAGAATGACATCCCAATTGAGAAGGCACCAAAGGTGGAGTGCGTTCTAGTTGATTTTCAACCCCATGAGACAGTGGAGTTTCTATTGGTTTTAAGAATGATCAATAGGTAAGCCCAACTTTTTTTTTTGTGAATATAAATGCATCTTATTTTTTTGACAAATTCAAATTACAATCGAGTGTTAAACAGGGCCACGAGGGTTTCAGTGCCTCACACAACTGCTCATGATATTTTCATGATGAGAAAGCTAGGGTTGGTGGACCCTACTTCACTTTTGCAAAAATTTCCCAAAAGAGCGCGTTTGGCAGCAAAAAGGGCTTTGAATTTTAGGGGTCCAAACAAGTCAAAGTGGCTAAAATTGCCAATGGCTGTCCTTGCGTAACTCATTTGGAAGGTATGCTTTAAACCAATGCTAAATGAAAATATGTTTTGATTGAGAAATCTTATTATGTGTATTTTGATTGAGTCCTTGGCAAATGATAGGAAGAGTTCGATGCTATATATAGTAGTAAAACGGAAGGGCTGCCATCAAAAGGGAGTTTTGACTACGAGTTGGCACCTGACGCATACAAGGAAAGCATCAATCTAGCACTATTTCAAACGGAGCAATATTTTACGCGCAAATGGCTTGAGATAGCCAACCATTGCAAATCCAGAGAATGACAACAATGTTTTTCAAAAATGTATATCATTTACAAGTTAGGATGAGAAGACCACCAAAATGACACCCTCGAGAGTGGCAGAGGTTGCGCATGCACGCATCAGCCCGAAAGAGTAAGTAAATGTCATTTAAATCATTCGATATCGTTCTCTTTTATTATGTAGCAATGAAAAATAAGTTTCGCTTTTCCTTTGCTAGGAAGTGCCGCTTGATTGATTTGCTCCAAGGTGGTGATGCATCCTCGAAGGAGAATGGCATAGGGTTGACGGAGAAGGCATGGATCCAGTGGCTTCGATATCACATGTATTGGTGGCAATTGGAAAGGTTAGATTTAGTGATTATGTGCACCAGCTAGCAATTTGTTGATAATCTAACTTGTGACTTATTTTTGCTGCAGGAGAGTGCTTGAGATGGCCGAGAAAATCGAGGCCGAGAATAATAATGTTGCTATCCAACACGAGAAGTCTGAAGGTAGGCATGGTTGCACACTTGCCCACACATTATTGACATACAGACGCAAGCACTTTGACAAGGCCTTCAAGAAGTGGAGTGCTCGGATCAAGTCCACACAGGATCCCGAAGAGCAACCCCACTTTGCTTGCACGGCACGACGCTTGTTATACACGAGTGACATCTTTAATTGACAAATTAAGAATGTAGTAGGATACACTAATCTTGTTATCGGTGGCTCAAAATATTGTGGTCTGTCTTGTAGATGGTGGAGAGATGCTTTTGTCTTCCCCATTCCCGAGCACCCCAGTGATGCATGGTGCATGTCGGAGAGAGAGGAGACGGACTTATATCGTGATGAGTGGATAGACGACTTGCGGCCAAAGGGAGCGTGGCTCAAGTGTCCTTGGTGGCTGGATTACCCGGACAAGGAGTACCCACCCAAAGAGGAAGCACTATACATAGGTATCATTCGTATCATTCTATGTAGTTTTTACCTTTGCCATGCAACAATACAACATGAGCTCAATAATTGCTCTTTTTTAATTAATAGTGGAGCATACTACGTCGAAAGAAAGCCGTTGTGATAGAGGATGCTCTATCTCCAAACACATCAAAGAAACCGGACAAAAAGAAACAGGCCTCAAAAAAAGACACGCAAGCACCGTTGGGTGATCGGCAACGTGGAAAGAGAAAGAAGAGGGTTGTTGTTTCCAATGATAGTGAGAGTGAGCATGTGGTTGAGGACTATTCTGTAGAAGTCAGCGATAGTGCTCATAGCCTTGGTGCTATGAGCCACAGTGTACCGACACTTTCCTTCACTCCAAGACCAGTAGGGGGCATCCACGAGTCCCCTCCATGTTCACCATCACATGGCAGGGCTGCAAAGGACCTATCTGACATGGCCAGAGTTGTGGGAGATAACCATCCAGGTACGTGAAAACAGTTAATGTTGTGTTGTTATCTTTAGCATTGCTTGAAAGATATATTTGATCTTATGTTGCTACATACAAATATGCATGTAGAGCCACGCCACCTTTGCTAGTGTCAAGTGCTTGGCAAAAGCTATTCCAGATGTGTTGTGCAATGACAGGTAAGCCACGCTAATTTACAATCAAAGTTATGTCCACAATTTTAGTGCTAACAAATATTGCATGCAGTTCTATGCACTCACTACGTAGATTCTTGGGCTCTTTCCCAAGAACAGGGCAGATGAACCCCAGCTTGAGATTGGGTGGCGTACGTTTGATGTACATGGCCTTTCCCTTACACAATAGGCCACATGCAGCTAGCACGGGTGGGGTTCCTTTATGGAACCAATGGGATAGTGAGCTTGTGGTGCTGCATTCCTTCTGGCAACTGAGTTTCTTTTGGTTGATGGCATGGTTATACCTATAATTTTATAGGAACATGAAGAAAAACTTCCAAAAAGTTTCTACCACCTGGAAAACGTTGGACTCCTCTCAACACCTCTACGATAAGGCCTACCCATACGATCAAGCGTCCACTGTGTGGAATCTAAACGTGGTAGCTTCTCCCACAACATGTTGTCATCTGCAGAGAAGCCACGTACATTTGCTGCAATCTCTCCATCCGCTCGATCATACCTTGGAAGCCGACACCCACCGGTTCTAGGGGGTGAAAAAATGACCAGCAACAAAGTACCAACCTACGAATAACAGTAAAAAGTTGTTATTTTGAAATGCAAACATCGAAGTTACTATTCAGTATCAAAACAAAAAATAACCTACCCCCTCTACATAGTCCTGAATAGTCGTGCAACTAGACTCCGGCAGCCGTATGTACAATATCCTCAACAGCTGGAAATGAGCTCCCTTTGCCTTCGAAGTGACAATGGACAGATGTTTTGCACGACATGTCGCCTTTCTCCCGTTCCGCCTTCCTTACTTCACCAAGGTTGAAAGGGAGAGAGAAAGACTTTGTCTTTCCTTGGTTACCCTATTCCTCCTTCGAAATCGTTCACTTCTTCGTTCCCTTTGTTGTATCAAGGTCGAGAGGGAGAGAGAGCTTCTCCCTTTGCTCTTAACCGAGGACGAGAGAGAGTGAGAAAAAGCTTGAGAGAGCTTTGCTTGCTTCGAGCCGAGCATGAGCCGAGGTCGCTTTTGTGCAAGATCGAGAGAGAGCATCCTCTTTCCCCAAGCTCGTGGTGGCATCATGTGTGCAAGGGTAGAAAAAGAGAGAGTATCACTCATCAATGAGGCCTCCCTTGCTTGCATACCTCGCCACCTGTCCCTTCTTTGTTGCACTGCCATGTCGTGATACGCAGAGGAAACTCGTTTTTCCATCGATATTCTCCAAAGGCATCTCCATTTTAACATCAATCACAGTCTCACTTCCCAAGGTGGCCAAAAAGTGCATATAACTTTCTCTTACGAGGGAAAACAAAGTAGAGTGACCCTAAGGAATACCTTATGTGGACTAACGTTTTTCCTTAGCTTTGCTAGAAGGCATCTATAAAAAATCTAAAGATTACGTTTTTTTGTAGATGGCTACTAGGTACCTTCACAGACATGGGAGGTATTGTGCTGGATTGTTTTGCAGGAGTGGGGACATTGGCAGCACAGTGTTTACTACTACGTAGGCATTGCATCAGTTGTTGTGAGAAGGATTGGTCAGTTTTCAGTGCTTGTCTAGAGCCAGCTCAATGCCTACCTTCCGATTTAGGCTCAACATTGATGTTTCATAGGAGTGTCAGAGCTCAGGTAGCTGAGCAACCGAAGCAGGTGACAGAGCAGCTTCATCACTCAGCAAGACAGGGCGGGGTAGTGGCAGCTCCGTATCCCACTTTCACGGCCCCAGTTTTGGCATGGCGTGCAACCGGACCGTCTCCCAATGCATTCATTGCCTCCACATATGAGGCCCCACCCGGATTTGATCCATTGCCTCTTTCACTACCTACAACCCCCTCCCCCCACATATAGTTCGTACCCTCTGCCATTTGGAGGAGTTCCCCCACCATTTGGTACACTGCCCCCGTTGGCACGACCTTTGTTTCCTCCCAGAGCATATGGCCCCCCACCGCCCTTCTTTCATCGAACTCACCCATGATGTATCCCCCCCCCCATATGTATTTACTTTTCATGCAATGGAACACATAGATCTGGGGTTTGCTATATGAAATACACCATAACTGTGTGTAAAGAACTTCTGTTTGTCTTATTAATAGTGTATTGAATGCATCATGGTGTTTTTTGTTTGAATGTAAGTTGGCCGTGAATCGACAATCAGATTTTAGTTGAAGAGAGAGAGAGAGAGAGAGAGAGAGAGAGAGAGAGAGAGAGAGAGAGAGAGAGAGAGAGAGAGAGAGATGGGTAGATTATCCCTTCTTTTGGGAATCTGCTCGTCCGATTCTTAAAAAGCGCTCGCCAGAAATTGCTCGCCCAAAAATTGCGCCCTTTGAGCCGTGGGTGTAGATACTTAAGTGCCAATTTTCAAAGGCTAAGAGGAGTAGCAACTAAGCTTTTGAATTGCCAAAGCATACACTAAGTAAGTACACGAAGTTTGCTGACATGGTTGACAATAACCAAGAGAGTAGAATGAACATTGATAGATTTGATTTTACACATGAAGGTGCTAATGATGATGCCCCCATGTTTGTCAATTATCTTGTTTACTAGGTTGCAACAAGCTATGGGCAACCCTGCTTTGCAAGCCGAAGTTACTCAACAACTTCACGCTTATGGGATTTCTCTTCCTCTCCAAGAGGAGAGAGATATTAGGAGGCCTCTTGAAGAGACCCACAAAAGAAGACTCTTTCCCATACAAGAAGAGGAATCCAAAGAGCAAGACAGATGAAACTTTAAGTTCCTCTGAAGATGTGGCTCCACGTAGACGACGGTCTAGACGATCGCCAACTTCTCCTAAGAGGAAAAGATCAACACACAGTCCTTCTCCTCGTCATTCCGAAAAAGAAGACAGGAAACAAAGGAAGAAAAGGGCAAGGAAGAGGTCACCCTCTTCTCCTTATTCATCACCTTCCTCCTCTTTCAAAAGCTATGGCTATTCTCCTAGAGAATACAAAAGGGGAGGACATCGCAAATCATACCCTACATGGCGAAGGTCACAAAAGCTCAAGAACTTCAAAGAGACAGGAAAGAGTATCTCTTTTATCACCTATGATGGCACCTTTGGTTCCACCAACAAAGTATTGGCCTTCATCTAGGAATTTGATGCGGCCTTTGGAGATGAGGGCTTCACGGAGTCCTCCAAGCTCGTCAATGGTGGGCTAGCCTTCGTGGAAATGGCGAAGCCCCAAATACATGCAAAAATCTATGAGTTTCCATCATGAAGCAATTCCTTGCAAGCGATGCAAAGGACAAAGTGCTCACCGAATGATGCAGTTTGAAGCTTCTCTCTCATCAATCTATCCAAAAATATTTAAACAAGTTTTGGGATTTACATCTCAAGGCTACTGTGTTCCAAAAGATAGACTTTGCCGAGCAAAAGCAACAGAACAAAGAAAAAATTGATGCAAAGGGGAAAACCAATGCCCAAAATTCTTCCCAAGGCACTTCCAAATATAACAACAACAACAATCGGTCCAAGGAGAAGGGAGTTTACAAAGGCAAAAACAAACTCTCTCTTGAAGATCTTGAAGCTTTTTGCAAGGACCATAAGTGTTTTAAGTATGGGGAGCAAGGACATGGCTATCGTTCTTGCCCCAAGAAAAATGCTTGCAGTGAGACTCCCAGGGATTCCACCATCGAAGCTCCAAAAGAGGATGCTCATTGCAAAGGATCATCTCTCTCTTATGCTTGGGGAAAGGTAAGGGAGCATGATGCCTTTGGGCCTGTTTGACCCTAGCTCTACTCACAACTTCATATCAATGGACTTGGCCACCAAGTTGGGCATTCAAGCTTTTGAGATGGGAGATATTGTAATGGATGACACAGCTTTCAAGGGACAGCATGTCAGCAAGCCTCCGTTACTCCCATGATTGGGAAGTTGAGGCTCCATGTCCAAAGCTATGTCGACAAAGAAGACTTTTTCATGTCTCCTCTCCAACATGAGGATGCTATCCTGGGGCACCATGGTTTGATCGCATGGTTGCCAACATGAAGTTCCCTGAAAGGAGAATCTACTTCACCTACATAGGAAAGAACATGTATATAGATGCTAGTGAGTGCGGTCGTACTATACCACTTGTAAATCCTCCTGCTTTTGATAAATCAATAAAGAGCTCACTTTCTGCGTACATGATTTTTATCAAGAAATCCCTAAAAGATCCTAATGTTTTATAAAATGTAAATGGTAGGAATCAAGAAGAGTTAGATTTGTCTAATTTTCTAAAAGGATTCCAAATGTGTCCGACGATGATATCCCTATGGATTGACCTCCAAAACGAGGGGATGATGACCATCGCATTGAGCTCCTTCCACGAAGCTCACCGCCTAACAAGCCTCCTTATAAAGTTTCTCAAGCTCAACAAGAGGAGATCATGAGGCAAGTACAAAAATTGGTTGACAAAGGGATCGTGAGGCTTAGCTCCTCTCCCTTTTGTTCTCCGGTCTTTTTATTAGTGCAAAAGAAAGTTGGTACATACCGCGACATAGCCATCCCATTTAACCAAGAAGAAAATCACTCTTTTTAGAACACAAGACCTTTAAAAATGTTCGATGAGGATAGCCCCTCGGTATGGAGGTTCAAACTCTACCACCCTCAGTTCGGAAAAAAAACCCTTTCTCTTCCACGACATGTCATCCTTAGTGATAGATTCGGGGTGAGTTCAGGGTATTCCTTGATAGGAAAAAACGAAATTGTACATTAAGATTTCCATAAGATTCTAGGCTCCCAGAGACTCAAACTCATTTGGGTCTTCTTTTTGTTTACGTGGTACGTTCACTAGGTAATGGGGGCATCTACTTGAAAGCGTACACATATGTAGGTGAACGCTCACCACAGTAGCAAGAAGTCGTGATGTGGCGGGAATCAATAAGCCGTGTGACAAACCCATCAAAGTAGGGCTTGGGATGTAGTTTGCCGTTGTGGCCTGTCAATCGAGGCGAGAAGCAAAGGGGGAGAGAGCGAGTTCCATGGAATGGCTTAGCTCGTGTGCGCGTAGAGGGGTTGACGACAACGTCCGTCAAGGTCCAGGGTTGTGGGGCAGGGGATCTCGGCCACTCATCTACTGTCCATTACTGACAGTAATTTCAGCATGGGCCTTCAGATGTGAGACAAATCAGCACGCGTAATCACTCATGGCAATGATTGGCAATCATTTTATGACACCTCAACATGCGAAAAAATGGTTGCCTATACTTGCGCTGCAAGACTGCACATGCTCGTCGTCAGAGTCAGTGCTTGGCCCCCCTCTCCTAAACCTTGACGGCCGAGAAAGGTCTTTTACTGACCTTTTCCTCGTAAAAATTGCTCCCGCCATGGCTCCCGGCTCCCCGCCGATCGCCATGGGGTCGCACTTTTTACGGGGAAAGGTCAGTAAAAGACCTTTCCCTACCCCTTAATTCCAGGCATCACAACACTCCTTGCTTGCAAACTATCATGTGCGCACCCTTTGAGTGGGATATCAATCACTTCCAGATAGTTTGAACTCGGCATGACTTGTGGGTTTCACTAAAATGGCTAGTCTAATAATCTCTAGGGTAAAGGGGCAATTATAAAGACGCCTAGTTGAAATAGTAGTTTTTTTTTTTGGTTTGGGGGGGGGGGGGGGGGGGGGAGTGTTGTTTCTGTCATAAATTTTTATAAGGGGTATGAGCCTCCTGAATACGGCCACGGGAGGGGACCCCCCACCTAAACACGCTAGCCTCATTCCACGCACTCGTGCACCGTGGGAACTCCACGCAAGGTTCCCCAGGGCACGTTATGACCCTTCGTGAGTGCGGTGGAGCCTGAGGCTACGTGGGGCTAGGGACCCGGAATGCAAGACCCGTGAAACGCACCACGGCTGTCGACCCACGAAACGCAACCACGCCCGAGCCGGTCCCGTCTGAGCCGGGCCCCTTGGAAGGCAACTCGCCCGAGCCGGTCCCGTCCGAGCCGTCTGAGCCAGGCCCTCTTGAAGACAAACACCTCGACCCGAGCCGGTCCCGTCTGAGCCGGGTCCCCCTGAGCCGGTCCCTTCCGAGCCGGGCCCCCTGAGCCGGTCCCGTCCGAGCCGGGCCCCCCTGAGCCGGTCCCGTCCGAGCCAGGCCCCTTGAAGACAAAAGCACCTTGCCCCGAGCCGGTCCCGTCCGAGCCGGGCCTTTTTCTCCGCAAGCTTCCGCAAACGCGTCCAACACGCTTCTCCGCATTGACGGCCAAACTCCCGGGTGGTCACACTTGGTATCAGAGCCACGTTTCCGCGACGGCCCAATCTCCGGGTCGTCACACTTGGTATCAGAGCCACGTTTCCGCGACGGCCCAACCTCCGGGTCGTCACACTTGGTATTAGAGCCAGAATGGCCCCGTCCCCGTGACACGCCCAATCCCCGGGCCGTCACCACTTCTGCAAACACAAAGGAAAGATGCGAGCCAGACAGGGCTCTTCATATCAAAATCAGAACGACAAAAAACGCGGTGGACTAACTCAACTTAGTTCGTCGTGCCCCGGCCACTTTTGTGGCCCATGCTGAGCTGAAGACCCACTCAAGTCTACAAGAGACCAAAGGGCACCGTGCTAGCCCTCCAAATGACGTCCACACAGGGACAACATGGATCAATTTGAAGATTGAAGATTCAGCCAAAGCCTTCATGGTGTCATGACGACCAAAGCGACTTCAACCCAAAGACTGCATCTAACCAAGTAACCTTGCCCGATTCAAGATTCGGCGATTGGAAACCAAAGCTGGTGTCAGCCTAAGTCTACAACACGCGTCAAAATGACGGTAAGTTTCCTTGCAAACTTCGCAAGGGCTGCATTGCGACGGACTCTCCTTCACATTCGGCTTTCAAGAAGTCTCCGCACGGGCCAACGCAGCAGGTGGCTCCGCGCACATCGGGTTACCTTTCGGGGAATGCTCAAGTATGGGGAATTCTACTTGGGTATTCAAAGCATACTTTTTCAGCCTTCTGCCAAAAATCCAAAAATACACACACTTCATTCCAAAATGACAAAAACAAAGCATGTTTTCTACTTGCATTTTCGGGTACAGTTTTCACGCACTTTGCACTTATATGCACCCCTTAGCCTTTGGCCTCATGCATAGCCAAGCTCTCTTTTCCCTTCGTTCGACGAGGACGTCGAACTTTCTTCAACCGGGGGTGTATATAAGGGGTATGAGCCTCCCGAAAACGGCCACGGGAGGGGACCCCCCACCTAGACACGCTAGCTTCACTCCACGCACTCGTGCACCATGGGGACTCCACGCAAGGTTCCCCAGGGCACGCTATGACCCTCCGTGAGTGCGGCGGAGCCTGAGGCTACGTGGGGCTAGGGACCCGGAACGCAAGACCCGCGAAACGCACCACGACCGCCGACCCACGGAACGCAACCACGCTCGAGCCGGTCCCGTCCGAGCCGGGCCCCTCGGAAGGCAACTCGCCCGAGCCGGTCCCGTCCGAGCCGTCCGAGCCAGGCCCTCTTGAAGACAAACACCTCGACCCGAGCCGGTCCCGTCCGAGCCAGGCCCCCCTGAGCCGGTCCCGTCCGAGCCAGGCCTCTTGAAGACAAACACCTCGACCCGAGCCGGTCCCGTCTGAGCCGAGCCCCCTGAGCCGGTCCCGTCCGAGCCAGGCCCTCTTGAAGACAAGCACCTCGACCCGAGCCGGTCCCGTCCGAGCCGGGACCCTTGAAGACAAAAGCACCTTGCCCCGAGCCGGTCTCGTCCGAGCCAGGCCTTTTTCTCCGCAAGCTTCCGCAAACGCGCCCAACACGCTTCTCCGCATTGACGGCCCAACTCCCGGGTCGTCACACTTGGTATCAGAGCCACGTTTTCACGACGGCCCAACCTCCGGGTCGTCACACTTGGTACCAGAGTCACGTTTCCGCGACGGCCCAACCTCCGGGTCGTCACAATTTTATTGTAGATTTCATCTCAATGAAAGTTGGCGGAGAGTTCAAAAAGGGGTAGTGGGAAATAGGCGGGAAGGTTCTGTGGGATAAGAGGCGAAGAAGGCAAGCCAGAGGGAAAAACAGACCGAGAGAGAGAGAGAGAGAGAGAGGGAGAGAAGATGAAGAGACAGCTTGCACTTGCCAGAGATCATGGTGATGGTGATGATGCTCTGATTCCAGGCATCCCTCATGATCTCGCCCTTCTGTGCTTGGCGCGGCTTCCTTCGCGGTCGCAGGCCAAGCATCGCTGTGTTTCCGTCCTCTGGAAGCAGGCCTTAGAATCTCGGACCCTCTCCTCCCTTCGCCTTCAGCTCAACATCCTCGAAACCCACATCCTTCTCTGCTTCATGAGCCCCAGCTCATGCCCACAGCGGAGTCTATCGTGGTGGGTCATCGATCCCATTTGTGTCCGCTACTACCCCATCATGCACGCCTCTCTTCCCCTCAATGGAAACGGCTTTAGATCCATTGCTTCCACCACTCCAGGGCAGGTTCTCTTCCTTGAGCACTTTCATTTCACTCGCTTTGATCTGTTTCGCAGACAGAATGTGTGGCCGTGTCCTCCGCCATTGCTTACGAGCCGCAGTGGCTTTGCCTCTGCGGCGTTTGATGGCCATGTGTATGTTGCCGGTGGCTATATCTACAATGATTACACTCTTGTGTATATTGCTGGTGGCTACATCCATGGTGGTAGAGCCCAGCGTTATCAGTTCAACAACAACAACCGTGGCCCTCTCAGGAGTGTTGAAAGGTTGGATTGCACCGGTATGTCTAAATGGGAAAGGCTGCCGGACATGCAATACGGCCGTGCTGGTGCGGCAGCGGTTGCTATGGATGGTAAGCTGTATGCGATCGGTGGTGGCCAGCATGAAGAGAGTGAGTGTTCCGGAGAGGTTTGGGATCCTAAAAAGCAGGAATGGCTTCTTGTGCCTCAGCTATGGCCTTCCCAAGTCTTTGGCCACTCAACGGCGAAAGTGGTGGTGGTGATGGGTCGCCTGTTGGCCATCAAAGAGCCTGCAAATGAAATAATGGTGTATGAAGTGGCTACCGGGCTATGGAAATCTATAGGATGTGTCCCTCTAGGGACATTTTGCAGTGCAGATGCAGTGAACTCACTCTTCTTTTGCAGGCTTTTTGGAGTAGGCAATGAGCTATGGGTGCTTGTGCAGTCTGAACTTTCAGATGATCTGCTTGATCAAGACCATGTAGATGGTGATGGAATTTGGATTGAGCAACGGGAGCTTGCAACACAGGATGTTTTCTTCTTGGCTTGCATGCCTTTTTCCGGAGGGCTACTCGCTTGGAGGCGTCTACCCTATTGTTTTGATGGTTCTTTCCGACTCCTCAGTAGTGCCACCATTCCTATTTGACCAAATCTCCAACTTGTGTAATTTGCTTAGATCATAGATGCCACCATACTTAGTTACTGTGTTTTTTCCCCTATGTGATGTTTTTGGCTCTCTTAAACAAGCCCTCTCTCAATTTTGAGGATTGTTGAGACCCATTGTGAAAAAATGCATATTTCAGTGGAATCTTGGGAGATACTCCCAAATCAATTTAAATGAGAATTTCATATTTAAAAGTACTAGATATAAACGAGAGATGTCTTCTACTGAAAGTCGGACGGGTCTGCATGATGAAGAGAAATCAAAGAAGATCGAAGGTTACATGATGAAGAGAAGTTGAAGGAGATTGAAGGCTTGCACATTGCTTCTACAAGTCCATACCAATGTAATTTGCAGAGACTTTTATGGCTTTGTTGGCCTTGATGAATCTCATAGTGGATTTATTGATCAAAGGATATTTCTCGTATGTTCTCATTAATTTTTCCTTGTTTCATTAACTCACGAATGAGTCGATGAATGCATTGGTTGGTATGGCTCTTAATGAGTCCATCAAGCACTCATCAACGATCCATGGCCTTCACCTTGAGGTGTTGTATGGTATGATCTGTACGTCTCTTCAATTCCTTTCAAATCCAATCTTGACGGTGGCTTGAGACGTCTTGTTATTTTCATATATTTTATATCTTTGATTTAAGTAGAAAACCTTGGTGGTTGATTTGTCCTTGACTATCCTACCTTTGAGTGACAATCTCTTTTTGCCCTTTTTCAAGTGTCTAAAAAATTAAGTCTTGGTGGTCCTCAAATCCTAGGACACTTATTTTGGACGCCTAAATTTTTTGGAAATGGTAATCCTAATTTTGGGTTATATATCAAAAGAGCAGTTTTAGTGAATTTGACTTGACAAGAATTTGTTTGGCATATAGCTTGCTTTTTAGAGGGTAAATATTTAGATTTGAAAACCCTAATTGACTTCTAATGACTAGGTCTATCTATGGTGACGACCTTATTTAAGTTGATTGAAAATTATTGGATTGGCAACTTATAAGCTTTTGAGGTGAAATTTGAATAGGCGACTTCTGACTATGTGTATACATCAATGGAGTTATTTATGTATCAATACCTTCAATTGGTAAGGGAACATGGATTGTGATCTATGCTTAGCAACATTTGGACTTGAGATTTTACTGTAGTAGCTAGAAGATGTTCTTTATAGGCTATTTCTTAAAATTATGATTGATTTAGATGCCAAAATTTGAGTAGCTATTGTGTAATACAATTTTAAGAAAGCTTTCCTAATTTCCTTATTTTGAAGAGTTTGTCACGAATTTTCTGGATTCAAAAGGTTGGTTCTGGTTTAAATAAACCTCTGTGTTTCAACGTGCACTTTTGTTTTTAACTTTTTGGTATGAGTTACATGAATCGTGATTCATGTTCCTCCACATCTAAACTTAATCTCTTCGTAGCAGGTCACACAATTTGTCCACAAGCTATATCTATAACTTGCTTTCAATTTGGACTCTTTTTGATGGGTCAAATCTTAGCTCTTTGGTTTGTAGGGCAGTTTTTGTACCTACGTATGTTTTTGGTAATTTTTTGACTTTTAAACTTTTTTGATCACCTAATCACCTACGTAGATTTCTTCCTATTGTCTTTCAGTAGTGGTAATCTTTATGACAAAAGTCACTCCAGGGTACATGAATTGCAATGCATGTATAGCATGATTTGGTTTCAAGGTTTATATCACTTGTAGAGAAGGCCATTTGAAGTTGATTGCAATATCAATTTTTTGATTTGGACACCAAAACCTCTAAATTCCCTTATGTTTTGGTTTGTTGAGCTTGAATTTAAGATCCTCTTGGTTTTCGTGTGGTTTCAAGAATCAATTTTCACCCGAATTTTTGGAATTGCTGTTCGCAAGTGATGAGGGTTTAGGATCTGCAATTTTCTTTTTGTTTTTGCTAAGAGATATGAGTCACGATCCAAAAAAAATCATAGAATTGGACCAAACTTATCAGACATGTTCTCAGAACATAGGGAAGCTAACTCCATCAACTAGCTGTGATTGATATATACAAAGGCACTACCATACACAATATATCAATACTCAAAAAAATGGATTGGATAGGGCATAGAGATGCATTAAGTTTGTCTAAGTCAAGGAAGTGAACCCGTGTAGAATTATATACATACTTGTGATGTTTTACAGTGCCATATCCTTGTCGTTGTTTCCATATATACACCCACTTCCAACTTATTATGCAAGAATACATTCTTCACTTCCATTTTGTGCAAAACCAATCTTTTGTTGTAGCCACTACAATAATGGCATGGACAGTTGTAATGTAATTTGAGAGAATAGAAGACCACCATAACTTCAACATAATTGAAAAACTAAGAGATTCATAACATGATCACATAACCATAAAAAGGAACTTAGAGAGAGAGAGAGAGAGAGAGAGAGAGAGAGAGAGAGAGAGAGAGAGACATAATACTATTGAGGGTCGAAATGGATGACCCCCTCTAACCCCATAGGGCTTTTTGCCACAAAATATTTGTACAAAGCTAAATACAATTATGATAGATCATCTTGCTCATAAGGTGGCCTTTGTATTGTCCCAACATAAATAATATTATTTGATCAAGCCAACATTTTGACCTTCTTTGATCCTCTCTTTGAAGAAGAGTCCTTTTCTTCCTTCTTCAATATCTTTTCTTTCACTTATATAAGCATTAAAAAAACATAAAAAAATCTTCAACAACATGTGCATGCTTCTCTTTAGAAGAGATTTATTTATAGAGCTATATACATGATTCATGCATGACAAATAACTTCTCCATCGTCTTCTTTGAGATTGACAATCAAATATGCTACTATAAAAACTAGTAGACATTATTAAAATATGAAAGTGATACCGTAGATGCATAGAGCTTGAAGAGAGACATATACCATAGATGCATAGAGCTTGAAGAGAGACATATAAGAGCATAATAGCTATGGAAATCTTTTTCTTTGGAGAGAGAGAGAGAGAGAAGAGTGAGCCGTTTGAGAGGAAGAAGCATTCCTTTGCAAGTTACATTTTAGCTTGGGGGTCACTACAATATAAGAAATGCATGTCACGTGAGATTGCATGCCGTTTTTAAAAGATTGACTCTATTGTGAGATGTTTTGAAAATAATGTCATGTTAGGTCTCCTAGACTATTTGTGGGAACCTTGCCCAAGCTTGAGGTGCTTCTCATGCTTAAATGACTAAGGTTTTTGAAGTGTTCAATTCAAACATGATCTCTCAAGAGGAATAAACAATTTTCATGCTTAAATGACTAAGGTGATTGAAATGTTCAATTCAAACATGATATCTTAAGAATCATAAAAGACATATCAAGATCCTCCCCATTTGGCCCTCATGATGTGCTTGAATCCTATTGGATAGGTTTTAAAGGAGTCCAATGAGAATTTAGATGCATAAAAATAAATAATTAAGTTCTTCTCTCAAATAGGAAAACGAGGACACATGTTCAAATGATATAAATAAATAATACAAGAGAGAGAGGGGTGGACCAAGCATGAGAGGGGGTATACTCTCCCCCCCCCCCCACACACACACACACACACACACACACACACTCATTGTGTGAAGTGCAAAGTGCAAGAGCTCCATATCCTTCTCCAAGCTTGTTGAGAAGTTGAGAGCCTACACCAACACTCTTGGCTATGGAATGCAAATCCAACGAAGAGCCATGCTTCAATGCTTAAGCTTGACATCTTCTTCATCTTCATTACTATGCTATTATGCTATGCTAAGCAAGAAGAGTGATGATAAGTGAGGAACTATTTTTTTCTCTTATGAAAGATTCTTCTTCCTCTTCCCTACCCTCATTCCCTGCTAGCTCTCTCCACTTTCAAAGGTGTTTGAGGCCTTGGGACTGACGCTTGGGATAGTTAATACTTTTTGCAAAGTTTATGTTATACTCGTGATGCATGAAGCTTTCCATATTCATTGCATCACCTAGGTCATAAGGAACACAAAAATTGTATTGTATCAAGTCTCTCTTGATGGGAGAATCTATAATACAAACGTCTTTTGGAGGGGGGACCGGCTCCAAGTAAATCCGGTCCTCAACTATTGTCATGTTCTCTAATACTTTGTTGCAAAAGTATTTTTCATGCTAAGTTAATTAAGTACTATGTTTATGTTGCTACCATCAATTAAGTTCACCCTGGATGTCCTCAAAGTAATCTCACAAAAATGCTCACTCTAATTCTCTTAATTCCGCTATTCTCAAAGTCCATAGGCCATTTCCATTACATTGGTATCAGAGCATTTGGTTTCTCTTTTCTTGCTTAAGAAGAGAGGTTCTTAAATAGCCTATTAATGAGTGATTTTGTTAATTATATTAGGGTAAGTGGGACTGGGATCTATTATTGGTTTTGTTGAGCCCACTATATGGGATATGGTGCACACCTGGAGAGCTTTGGTCTTAATAATGGGGTCTTTTTAGACTCTTCTACGGCTTTACCATTATTGACCCATAAAAAGTCCAAAAGGAGCTAGCGCTTTGCAATTTTGCAATATTAGACCCACTCCACTACTCTCTATAATTAACCAAGTCAAGCCGTGGGTGTAGATACTTAAGTGATGATTTTCAAAGGCTAAGAGGAGTAGCAACTAAGGTTTTGAATTGCCAAAGAATACACTAAGTAAACACATAAGTGTAATTAGCAAGGATCACACTAAGTAAACACATAAGTGTAATTAGCAAGGATCACAATAACCAAGAGAGTAGAATGAACATTAATAATTAACTTTGATTTTGCACATGAATGTGCTAATGATAATGCCCCCATGTTTGTTAATTATCTTGTTACTAGGTTGCATCAAGCTATGGGCAACCCTACTTTGCAAGTCGAAGTTACTCAACAACTTTGTGCTTATGGGATTTCCCTTCCTCTCCAAGAGGAGAGAGAGCTTACGAGGTCTCTTGAATAGACTTCCAAAAGAATAATCTCTCCCATAAGAGAGGAGGAATCCAAAGAACGAGAAAGAAGCAAATCCCTAAGTTCCTTTGAAGATGTGGATCCACGAAGATGGCGGTCTAAACAATCACCAACTCTTCTCGAGAGGAAACGATCAACACACAGTCCTTCTCCTTGTCACTCCGAAAGGGAAGAGAGGAACAAAGGAAGAAAAGGTCAAGAAAGAGGTCACCCTCTTCTCCTTATTCTTCACCTTCCTCCTCTTCCGATGAAAGCTATGGCTATTATCGCAAATCATACCCTGCATGGCCAAGGTCACAGAAGCTCAGGAAGTTCAAAGAGGGAGGAAAGAGTATCTATTTTAACACCTATGATCGCACCTTTGGTGCCACCAAAGTATTGGCCTTCATCCAACAATTTGATGTGGCCTTTGGAGACGAGGGCTTCACGGAGTCCTCCAAGCTACACCATGTAGCTATGCACTTCCATAAATTGGCTTGTCAATGGTGGGCTAGCCTTCGTGGCAATGGCGAAGCCCCAAAGGCATGAAAAACTCTACAAGTTTCCATCATGAAAAATTTCCTTGCAAGCGATGAAAAGGATAAAGTACTTATCGAATGGCGTAGTTTGAAGCTTCTCTCCCATGAGTCTATTCATAAAAATGTGGACAAGTTTTGGGATTTACATCTCAAGGCTACTATCTTCCAAAACATAGACTTTGCCAAGCAGAAGCAACAATTTTGTGCGGGATTACTTGAAGAAATGGCCGAGTATGTCAACTCCCAACGGCCTGGTTCTATCACCGAAGTAATCCACCACACCATGGTTGCTTCCTGCATCAATTTCCAACAAGGGGCTAGATGAAATGTCAAGCCCATGGAAAACAAAGACAAAAGTGATGCAAAGGGAAAAACCAATGCCCAAAATTGCTCCCAAGGCAATTCCAATAACAACAACAACAACAATCGGTCCAAGGAGAAGGGAGTTTATAAAGGTAAAAACAAACTCTCTCGTGAAGAGCTTGAAGCTTTTTGCAAGGACCATAAGTGTTTTAAGTGTAGGAGCAACGACATGGCTATCCTTCTTGCCCCAAGAGAAATGCCCGCAGAGTGAGATTCCTAGAGCTTCCACCATTGTTAACCCTCACGGCTCATAGACACCCTATCACCTACGACAGACGTTGTATTATTTATTTGGTAGAGTCAGGTACCGGGCTTGTCAGTCCAATAGGAATGGTTAAGAGTGATCACCGATGAGAGGCGCACTCTAAAAATGGAACGTATAAGGTTTGGGTAAGATTGGCTAAGTGTGGGCGCCCAAGTGTGAATGGGGCAAGCTCATATAAAAGTCAATCTAAAACCTAAAATACCTTATTCTCTCATTTGTGTAATTGAAGAGTGCTCTTGCTCCATCTCCATCTTCTTCTTCTTCATATCCTTGTGTGTGTAAGAGAGAGAGAGAGAGAGAGAGAGAGAGAGAGAGAGAGAGAGAGAGAGAGAGAGAGAGAGAGAGAGCATTGCGGCGGCACGACGGCGGCGAGGCGGTTGAGCGTGGCATAGTGGCATCTCTCTCTTCTTCACGGTGAGAAATCCTCCACGACAGCAAGCGTTGAGCGGTGAGTGACACACCATCGCTATCTTTGAGCTTACTAGTTTAGGTTAGTTGCGTGCTTGGAGCCATTTGTGGCTCGCACACAGTGTATCGGCAAGTTCCTTGCATTGACACATGCAACAGACGCGCACATTTTTGGCGCTGCTGCCGGGGAATGCCATACACTAAGCTTGAATGGCACTCTGTGCTTCTTTGTGGTGCAATTTCAATTGTAGGAAAGGTAGGGAAGGAGGGTGTGTGTGTTGAGAAGAAGGATTTTGTTTTGCTACTATGTATTTCTTCGTTAATGAGGTTTTGAAAGGTACTGTGTTTTCTCTGTGATAAGGTGTTAGTATTAAGGTTGTTAGTTCTATGTAATGTAAAGTACAGTAAGTAGAAGTAGATCTATTAGAGCTAATGAAGTGTGTTAGTGTGTAACAGTAGGTGTATTAGTTGTAAGTAGGTAGGTAGAGTGTGTGTGTGTTCGCGCGTAGGCCGCGACGACCTTATCCCAAAAAACAAAAAAATTTAAAAATTTAATTTAATTTATTTTAAAGATAGGACCAGGATTGGGAATATCTCCCAGTCCAAGCTCACGCTCAGGCTTAGGCCTTAGTCACCCTTTAAAATTACGTATTTTAGCTTCACACGTAGCTAAAAATTGACTTTTTTGAGGACCAATGGAGCTTCAGGTGACCGAACGTTGTGTTGTAAAGCACACCGCGACCCTTTGAGTGATATGCTCGTTTTGAGCTATCACACACTTTAATGAAAAAAAACTGATCATTAAAAAACATTAAAAAAACGAGTGAAAACGGACGCCTAAAAAAGTCAGCGGTTAACCTTCGAGGTTATTCGCCGATCATTGTAGGGTGCCAAAGGCACATGCATTTGCGCTCCCGTTGTGTGCTAGAGACGGAGCAACTAGAGAGAATTTCAACTGACGTGAGTTCTCAATATCCACCTACCTTAGGTTCCGGGCCCTCGGCGGGGACCCAAGGTAGTACAAACCAGGACCCGAACATAGCGGCTAGTGACTCTTCCTTTGACTACGACGTCATGGAGAGTTTCCCAATGCCTAATCTCGATAGCTCAAGCCAAGATATGCATGCAATGGGCCCACGGTCCGGGCCAAGCGTGCTTAGCCGCTTGAAGGAAACCTTTAGTAGAGCCACTCGCTCCGAACATGGAGCTAATGATGTAAATGAGGGGGGTGGGGAAGTAAATTCTCCATTCATGACCAACGTAGACCCTATTCCCTTAGAGAGTGTGCATGTGAATACTTCATTCACTGCACCCTCTGACTCTTCAGAGCTATTCCCCTCCGAGGTCATATTACCCAATGGTAGAAGCCTTGTCGAAGTGCAAGAGGTTGAGCGATATATCTTTTCAGCGAGGGAAAAGGAAATGGAGAGCTTACGTAAGGCGGAGCAACAAAAAGAGAGTTAAAAGAGAAAGCCCCTATGTGAATATCCTTGCTAGGAGAGCAATCAAGTGCGTTTGACTTAGCAACCACTAAGGGCCAACCCATAGAGAGCAACATTGCATCTAGCTCAAAGGACACCCATAGCACCTCAAGCCTAGATGGAGCATTCTTAAATGAGAACTGGGAGTACAAACTACAAATGAAAACTCTAACCGACCTATACACAGGTCACACCTATCACGTGGGGTGGTTAGATATCCTACAATCCACGATGGGTGCTACTAGTATGGAGGATCAACAACAAAGAGTTTGTGAGGTCATCCATAGGGTCATTGAGTTAGAGAGACAAAACAAGAGGATCAACCTGCCTTCAACTGGTCTCATGAGATTCTTGGATACAGGAAAGGCTAAACAACCGAAGCACCACTACATGGTAGCTCAATGCCTGCAATAGTACCTACAAGTGTGTACCAATCGTATGCACCTATGGGTCATCGCACTCATGTAGTCCCTACCCCTCCCATTGTTTCAACTACCTATGCTCCACAACCACAACATCCAAGCTCTTATTTCCATGGGACTATACCGGCTAGCATTAGCATGTCACATCCGAAGTCTGCTATGCCTAGGGCCACACATATGAACTTTGGGCCACCACATGGAACAACATCGTACCCAACGTGGAACCCAAGGGCTTCCTATATGCCAAGCCCAGTGCCAATACCTAATCCACATGTAGTCTCTGGAGCACCTCCACCCATGGTTCTTGCTCACTTAGGTGACTTGGCAACACTTGCTCATGCTATCGGTCAATCTATTGCTAAGAATATGCGCAACATGCCTGATAGAGAGCCAAGAAGTAAGGCAGTATAAATAGCCAAGCTTACACAAAAATTTAGTGGAGACGGGGATGTAAGAAAGCATATCGAAGTGTTTGAACAAATATGCAATTCTCTAGGAGAACACAATGACCTGCATAAGAGTAATGCTTTAAGCCTAACCTTAAGTGAAAAGGCAGGGGATTGGTATAGAACCCTAAGGGTGGAAGAAAAAACGATTTACCCTACTCTTAGGAGATTGTTCTTGAAAGAATACATACGAGAGGGAGTACTTTGGGGTGTAGCTCTCAGCTCCAGAAAGCCCAACGAGAGGAAGGAGAGTCGGTGAGAGACTTTATTAGTCGCTTGAAGCATTTGAATTCTCGTTGAAATCCAAATGAGCGCTTCAATATAATCAATTTCTTGATAGATTCATTAGGGGGTTACGACATGAGGATATCTACAATGGCCTAGTCATTAGAGGCATCACCACTTTGGGAATCAGTCACCACCAATGCGATCCAATTGGAGGATAATTTAATGATTCAAGGAGAAAGAGTGTCTGTTGAGCCTAAATCTATTCTCGCAAGCATCAGGGCATCAGCAAATGACCCTAAATCCTATTGCTAAGGAGCCAAAGATATCTGAGATGACTTTAGTAGATCTCACCAGGGCTATTCAAGAGACTCTTAGAGACAATCGTGCTTTGCAAAACAATCATATGTATCCAAGAAGGGAGCAACAATGGTGCTCAGTATGCTATGGACCGCATAGGACCAGTGAATGCCCTACTTTTAGAGTAAAATTCAATGGGAATTGAAATGCTTGTGGAAGGTATGGTCATCAAGCTAAGGATTGCATAGTATTTAAGCGCGCAATGGCCAATAGACCAACTTTAGCATGGATAGACACACCTCGAGTGCCTGCATTGATGCTGGCGCCACCTCTTGAACAAACGGCACAACACATGGTCCCTAGGGCCCAAAATTTTGTTCAAACAACACCCTTACCACATCCAGTGCTAGGACCGCAACCACCACATCCGAGAATCACTTCTGTGAATCAAGTGGGTTGTGAGTCATCTATTGCTTGTTTGGAAGGCTGTGAGGAAGATATAGATCCTAATACTGCCTATGGGATGGATGTGCTTGAAGAAAGTCCAAAATACTACATGGAGGACTATTGGGGACAAGTTAAACTTGTCTATCAAGTAGCTGCTCTTCCTGCAAGAGGCCAAAATATCAATTACACTGCTAAGAGACCACCTCTTCAATGCTATTAGTGTGGAGGTCGACATCGTGTGGCCGAGTGTCCTATTAGGCTACAAAAGAACGCCACACTAATGCAAACCAATCAAGCGAGCACGCCCACAATGCCGATACTCATGTGTAATCGATGTGGCATAGATCATTTGATTGCCCAATGTCCAAATAATCCAAATGCACCGAAGATCACGCCATTGAACTTGATTGAGGTTACCGAGGAGCCATCATAGAGTACACTTGTGGTACCAGTAAACGTACTCACACGATCGATGCTCCAAAAAAAATTATATTCTTGATAAAAGAGACACGACATCGATTACCCAATCTCAAAAAAAGAAGAAAACACAAAGGAAGAGATCGCAAAAAGCAACGAAGTCAGACCCTAGTTCAAAGACCAACATAGGGACTGGTGACGACCCCGTATATATGAACGATGTTGAAGAGGATTCTGATTTAGGAGAAACCATGGAGACCAAAATGACCACTAAGATAGAAACCAACAGGGAAGATGTCCATGAGCCACAATGGACACGATCCAAGAAGAAGATAGGAACTTACCCAAACCCTACAGAGAGATTGAGCAGGTCAAGCAATTAAGGAGTTTGGTAGAAGATACCCAAAGGGATCTAGAGCCAGCACCTAGGTAGATCCAGATTACAGACACCGTGTTCCCTACGCAACAACAACCTCACCAAGTCCATAGACCCTTAGCCATACCTAGTGTCATCCAAGAAGAAAGTGACTTAAAGTCATGGGAAAGAGGGCGTACTCGCTTCTTGATGGAAAGAATGTTTACAGAGGGACTACTTGATCCTATAGAAGAAATTGAGATCCCATCTTCCCCACATCAAGGGACTGAAGCCCAAAAGGTGCCGTTAAACATTGCCAAATTGATGGATTCATGTCTTCAAAAGTTAGAACCACCATCATGTCCAAACTATATAAAGACCCTGAGCTAGTCTCAACTCTTCGAGCCTTCCTCAATGGAGAACTGAAGTTTGGGCTACCACAATTTGCACAAATGGATGGAGTTGGGGAGATGACAATAGAGGAGGAACACTTAGATCTACAACCCAACCTAGATGAGAACCTTGTTATAGAAATACCTGTGTTAATAAGTTGGGACAATACTTTGAGGGTGATGAATCCAATGTGACCATACCAATCACTACTAAGGGATTAACTGTGAAGGGAATCCTTGATGGTGGAGCTGGGGTTAGAATTGTGACTAAAAATTGTTGGGAAACTATGGGAAGACCTCACCTTGCAACCGCAACCATAGTAGTGAAGATGGCCAATGGGTCTATTGTTAAACCTATTGGGATGCTAGAAGATCTCAAGATCAAGGTCTTTGGACATAAAATAAAAGTTACCTTCATTGTTATGGATTTCTCCAAGCACACTATGGCATCTGAGATGATCTTAGGACGTCCTTTCATGAGGGAAGCAAAAATGGTGCATGACTGGTTTAAAAACCATGTCTACTTGCAGTTCCAAGATTCTGTCATTTGAGTGGTTCTTATAATGGGTCGAGCACATCCTCTAGGAACAGGTTTATAATTGATCATAGATCTGACACCATAGTTCACTCAGCCCCATTGCAGTATTGTTATACGTGAAAAGCGGACACTGATGTCGGGGAAGATTCTCCTTATATGGATGTATTACCTGGTATGACTGAGTCGGACAATGTGGATTGGGTCCACCTAGCAGCAACCATAGACACTTGGAAAAACAGGGGGACGACTTGGGTAACACTTGAGGGGGATGAAATGCCACCACTAGTACCCTTAAATATGCTAGAGGCAATGCATATAGCTTCTGACAAGACTCATCCTAATGTAACGAAGAAAACATATAAGTGGTTCCCTAAAGCTTCTTTAGCGACCATGGCTGATGCTAAAAGATAGACACCTTGTAAGAAATGTACCACTCGCTCCAAGAAAAGTAAGAAAATGTTGCGATGGATTCCTAAACGACTATTGGAAACCCAAGGCTACTATGAAGGAAGTGATCAAATTTGGGTGCCAAAACGTAGATTGTGTTCTTACCTGTCACCTGACCCATGTGAGCCCAATCCTGTAGCTCCAAAACAAATTGACGATCGTCGAAAGAAAAAAACACAGAATGCTACACACCTGCTCCAGAGCTAGTTTGGGTACCGAAGAAAGAACGATTTGTTCCACCTAGCTCAGGAAGAGGGGAGTCCCATGAAGCTTCTAGATCCTCATGTAATGCATCCATAGAGGTAAAAGCTTCTCCACAGTATCCACCTACAATAGTGGACCTCCATGAAGCTACAAAGGAATCCACACCTCTCAATGTTCAAGAATCACCTTATGAACCACTTCAAGTTCGATCCTGGGAGAGTACCTTACCACCCTTGCAACTCGATGAAGCACCTAAGGTAATAGAAAACTACTGGAAAAAATCCTTACCTACTACCAATTGGAACGATTGGTTTCAAAGGGTGACGAGCACATTTCAAACAGTATGATCTACCCAAGGAAGGGGGGAGTGTTTGCTAACGTCATCCATCATTCAATTGCTTCCCTCTCAACCTTCTTTCCCTGACCTCTCAATCACCAATCTTAGGGAATGTATATATAAAGCCTTATACTCACAAAAAACAAAAATAATAAAGAGCAAGAGCAATCAGCAAACGAGTATGCACAATAAAAGTCAAAACATTGACTAGACCTACAAATTCACATTCGGTACACTGAAACATAGATCTATGTCATTAAACACCTTTGATCCTCATCACTCAAGTGATGGAGGGTAGGTAGGATTAGTACGATAGGAGTGTTTCTATTTTAGAGTTCAGTAATTAGCAAATATCTTTTTTCCCACTGATGTGCCTCCTAGAGGTATTCTTTGTGTTTCTTAGTGTGTACAGGAACGTGTTGCTGTGGTTAGTATTTGGACCTTCATGGAATCTTTATCTCGACTCACTCTTCAAATCAAGTGCAATTATCAACGCAAACAGGTGTTACTTGTCCATTAGTATTGCCCCTTTTCTTTTTTGCATCCATGTTTATCTGCTTTAATTGTGATTGGTAGCATAATATTCAACGCATTTGCTTAGTATCAAACATTAAATTCAATGTAATTTTTTGTCGTAATCACTTGTCTAGGTTTAAAAATTAAGCAGTCCGACTAAGCTAGTTTTACCAAGCTAGGTGTTAGAGATCTTCTCTTAATACCATGGGGAATGCCTTCCTAATAATCAATGGTTACTTAGGTTCTTAATCCGATTTAGGCAGCATTGTGTAAAATGTACTAAGGCTTTTTAGTGGGCTTAGTCCGTATTGACCTTTAGCTTAAGTATTATAAAGGGAGTTTACTAGTGTGATGAGCCTGGGGAGGGTAACAATGTTATATGACCCCCCAAAAGTTACAAAATTAAAATGCTGAAAACGAACAAAAAAAAATTCAAAGTGCCACAATGTAATCTGAAGCTGGAAGAGAAACCTCAGCTTGATTTGGTACTCCACTCACATGTATCACCTATGGTACTAGAGCGCTAGAGGTTCCCAGTGTGGGCGCTTTTCCTTGAAAAGCAAAAAACCCAAGGCATACAAAATAAGCACACACATCAAAATTGAATCACTGTGAAAAGACTTTGGGGGGTCAAAGAAAAGGTAATCAGTCAGGTGATGATTTCATGAGAAATTTCTTTTATCGTAGCTTAACTACAAGGTCTTCTAGGTATAGCCTCTAGTCAGCCCTCGGACATGAAGTACTTGGCTCTCGCAGTTAAACAACTTAATTGACCAGAGAAAATTGAGAAGCTTGCCCATGGTATTAATAGTCGATCTTTAGTGCCTTTCGATCGTTAAATTAGCGACCCTAGACTTGTTTAAATTTTTATCTTTACAACTGTTTATGCCTTTGATTATATTGCAATTTAATGTTTATGTTGCTGAAAAATGGTTTAAAATTCTGTTACCAATCAAATTGTCTGCCTACAACAGTTGCATATGCTTTTTAATTGTACATAAGAATGCAATTACTGTGCCAATGTTGTTTGATTTTGCAGTGACTGAAGAAGGCTAAGGACATTCATCTCAAATGATCTTCCACCTCGACGAACGAGCCAACTCAATAGCTTCCGAGAATGGAATCTACATCAAGAAGGGGGGCATGTTAACCCTCACGGCTCACGGACACCCTATCACCTACGACAAACGTTGTATTATTTATTTGGTAGAGTCAGGTACCAGGCTTGTCGGTCCAATAGGAATGGTTAAGAGTGATTGCCGATGAGAGGTGCACTCTAAAACTGGAACGTATAACGTTTGGGTAAGATTGGCTAAGTGTGGGCGCCCAAGTGTGAATGGGGCAATCTCATATAAAAGTCAATCTAAACCTAAAATACCTTATTCTCTCATTTGTGAAATTAAAGAGTGCTCTTGCTCCATCTCCATCCTCTTCTTCTTCATCTCCTTGTGTGTGTATGCGCGAGAGAGAGAGAGAGAGAGAGAGAGAGAGAGAGAGAGAGAGAGAGAGAGAGAGAGAGAGAGAGAGAGAGAGAGAGAGAGAGAGAGAGAGAGAGAGAGCATTGCGGCGGCACGACGGCAGCGAGGCGGTTGAGCGTGGCATAGCGGCATCTTCCTCTTTTTCGTGGCGAGGAATCCTCCACGACAGCAAGCGTAGAGCGGTGAGTGACACACCATCGCCATCTTTGAGCTTACTAGTTTAAGCTAGTTGCGTGCTTGGAGCCATTTGTGGCTCGCACACAGTGTATTGGCAAGTTCCTTGCATTGACATGTACGACATACACACACATTTTTGGAGCCTAAACTAGTAAGCTCAAAGATGGCAATGGTGTGTCACTCACCGCTGTATGCTTGGTGTCGTGGAGGATTCCTCGCCGCAAAGAAGAAGGAGCCACCACTGCGCCGTGCTCAACCGCTTCACCCCGCCGCCGTGCGGTTGTTGCAATGCTCGATCGCACACACACACTCTCTCTCTCTCTCACACATACGCACACACACACTCTCTCTCTCTCACGCATACACACACACACACACAAAGAGGCAAAGAAGAAGAAGATGGAGATGGAGCAAGAGCACTCTTCAATTGCACAAATGAGAGAATTACGTTTAGATTGACTTTTATATGAGCTTGCCTCATTCACACTTGGGCGCCCACACTTAGCCAATCTTACCCAAACGTTATACGTTCCAGTTTTAGAGTGCACCTCTCATCGGCGATCACTCTTAACCATTCCTATTGGACCGACAAGCCCGATATCTGACTCTACCAAATAAATAATACAACGTTTGTCGTAGGTGATAGGGTGTCCATGAGCTATGAGGGTTAACAACCATCGAAGCTCCAAAAGAGGATGATCATTCCAAAGGATCACCTCTCTCCTATGCTTGGGGAAAGGTAAGGGAACATGATGCCTTCATCTTGTTTGACCGTGGCTCTACTCACAACTTCATATCAACGGAGTTGGCCACCAAGTTGGGCATTCAAGCTTTTGAGATGGGAGATAGTGTAACTGCTGACATAGATTTCAAGGGACAACAAGACTTTGTTACTCCCTTGATTAGGAAGTTGAGGCTTCATGTCCAAATCTATGTCAACAAAGTAGAATTTTTCATCTCTTAACTCCAACATAGAATTTTTCATCTCCCCTAGGATGCTATCCTAGGGGCACCATGGTTCAGCCGCATGGCTGCCAACATGAAGTTCCTTGAAAGGAGAATCTAATTCACCTACAGGGGAAATAGCATGTATATGAATGCTAATGAGTCTGGTCGTACTATACCACTTGTAGATTCACCGGCTTTTGATAAGTCAATGAAAAGCTCGATTTTTGTGTACATGATTTTTGTCAAAGAATCCACTAATGACGCTAACAATTTACCAAATGAAAATGGTAGGAATCAAGAAGAGTTAGACTTGTCTACTTTTCTAAATGGATTTCAAGATATTTTTATCGATGATATCCCTAGTTCGTCCAAAATGAGGGGATGATGACCATTGAATTGAGCTCCTACCAGGAAGCTCACCGCCTAACAAGCCTCCTCATTGAGTTTCCCAAGCTCAACAAGAGGAGATCATGAGGCAAGTACAAGAACTAGTAGACAAAGGGATAGTGAGTCCTAACACCTCTCCTCCCTTTTGTTCTCCAGTCCTTTTAGTGCAAAAGAAAGATGGTACATACCATATGTGTGTGGAATATCGAGCACTAAACCATAACACTATCAAAAACAAATTTCCCATGCCTCGGGTAGAAGATCTGTTTGATAGCCTACTTCAGTAGGATTGACCTTAAAAGGGGCTATCATCAAATAAGGATAGTGGATGAAGATATCCTAAAGAGTGCGTTTCGTACAATGTTTGGTCTTTATGAATATCTAGTCATGCCTTTTGGCTTGACCAATGCTAAAGTTTAATGACTCGGAATTCACTTAGATTTCTACCCAAGGTACTCCTTGATGCATACAACAAGAATATGTGATTACAACAAATTTTGGATGTCAAAATTGCTAAGAATCACCACTTTTTCACCTTTATAGTCTTGTATCTGCAAAGTCTTTGTACATGCAAAAGTATGTGTCCAAATGAGATGAAATTGTGCAAGCAAGCTTAACACATAACTTCCCAACCCCCTAGGTGGTCAAAAGTGAATTTTGACTTTCAGATGTAGCCTTGAGACATCATACACGTATGAAGTCTATGTGCTCAGATTTGGCCCAAATTTGTTGAGTAAGCTTGTCTTGTGGTGCTTTACACCCTGGTATGCTCAAATATCAATTTTGGTCTCTAAAAGTACCCTTTCAGACTTCATACGCGTATAAAGTCTAACTTGTTAGAATGAAGTGAGTTTCTCTCCACAGGTTCCTCACAACACTGGCAACTCACAACAAGTTTCAAAATTCAATTTGTGTACTCTCTCTCTCTCTCTCTCTCTCTCTCTCTCTCTCTCTCTCTTTCTTTCAAAGACACGATGTGTGTGTGTGTGTGTGTGTGTGTGTGTGTGTGTGAAGGAGAGAGAGAAAGAGGGGAAGGGAACATGAGAGAGAGGAGAGGGAAGGAGCATACTTGGCTCTCCTTCCTCTCCTCGTGTGTGTGTGTGTGTGTGTGTGTGCGTGCGTGTGGGGAAGAAAGAGAGAGAGATGGAGAGCGCGGGTTTATCTCTTTCGCTTGAGCGTCGAAACTCAGATCTGAGTTTTTGGTGCTCTTGGTTTATTTGTTACCCATGTCAGTGTCGCTATGGGCGTCGCTATCAGCATCACTATGTAACAAAGAAAATAGCGACACTCATAATGACGCCGTGGATTTTCACTTTTGAGCGTCACACTGCGAGCGTCGTTAATTTGAAGTACTTCTTGTAGTGTTGTCTAATTTTCTAAAAGGATTCCAAGATGTGTTCATCGATGATTTCCCTATGGACTTACCTCCAAAATGAGGGGATGATGACCATCGTATTGAGCTTCTTCCAAGAAGCTCACCGCCTAACAAGCCTCCTTATCGAGTTTCTCAAGCTCAACAAGAGGAGATCATGAGGCAAGTACAAGAAATGGTTGACAAAGGGATGGTGAGGCCTAGCTCCTCTCCTTTTGTTCTCCAGTCCTTTTAGTGGCAAAAGAAAGATGGTACATACTGTATGTGTGTGGACTATCGAGCACTAAGTCATATCACTATAAAAAATAGACTTTTCGTGCCTCAGGTACAAGATCTGTTTGATAAGCTACAAGGCTCTACCTACTTCAGTAGGATTGACCATAAAAGTGGCTACCATCAAATAATGATAGTGGATGAAGATATCCTAAAGACCGCGTTTCGGACAACGTTTGTTCTCTATGAATATCTAGTCATGCCTTTTTGATTGACTAATGCACCAGCCACATTCAATCGTCTAATGGAGAAAATATTTAGACCCTATCGTAAATTCACTGGAGTGTTCTTTGATGATATCATCATCTACTCCAAGTCTTTGGAGGAACATAAGCAACATCTCCAAGTGATTTTTCAAGCATTAAGGGAGAACAAGTTTTTTCTCAACCAAAAGAAAAGTGAATTTTTCCTTCAAGAGATTCAATACTTAGGTCATATTATCTCTCAAGATGGTATCTGTATGGATCCATCAAAGTTAGAGGTAATAAAAGCATGGCCTAATCCAAGGAATCTACATGAGCTAAGAGGCTTTATTGGTATGTGTGCATACTATAGACGCTTTATAGCAAAATTTTCTCAATAGTAGGATCATTACATGACTTAACAAAGAAGAACGTTAAGTATTTATGGACTGCTAAGGAGAGAAATACATTTGACAAGCTCAAAGAGAAGCTTACCTCCCAACCAGTCCTCATGCTTCCGGATCTCTCAAAGCCATTTGAGGTGCAATGTGATGCTTATGGTGATTGCCTTGGAGCAGTCTTGCTTCAAGAAGGGCATGCAATATTACATGAGACCCGAAGGCTCAGTATAGATGACCGTGTCTTAGGCATCTATGAGAAAGAGCTTTTAGTTGTTCTACATGCCCTAGACACATGGAAGCATTATTTATTGGAAACTCCATTCATTCTACAAACAGACATCCAAAGTCTCAAGTACTTCATGACACAAACCAAGCTTTATGACAAACAATTGAGGTGGGAAAATCTTCATTCGCAATTTAATTTCCATATTGATCACATTGCTAGTAAGCACAATCAAGTGGCTGATGCACTTTCACGAGACGGCCAAAAGTTAATGCTGTGTCTATAGCTACTCACAATGATCTATCTTCTATGATAATAGACGAGTATGCTACTGACCCTTACTTTAGAGACATAATGTGAGCCCTTGCTTTGGGGAAGAAAGAGGAACCATTCACCTTGCAGGATGGTTATCTTCTCCACGGAAATAGGCTATGTGTTACCACTGCCTTCGTGATAAAGTCATGTATTAATCCCATGATCCTCCCTCTGTAGGGCATAGAGGCATTCAACCTACTCTCCAAGGAGTAGAAACATACTTCTATGTATGATAGAGGGAAGCAATTTGGACTACTCCAGCTATTGCCTATCCCAAATTCACCATGGGAGAGTATATCCATGGATTTTATCTTTGGATTACCCAAGTCTATCCATGGGAATATGGGAAAAGGCCTTCACCTTCAAAGAAAATGATCGGGTCTTACTTAAGTTTCCTAAGACTCGATTGAGGCAAACAACGAGAAAAAATCCTACGGGCCATCAAAAGTATTATGCTAAGGTAGAAAAAAGATACTATGGTCCTTTCCAAATATTGAAGCCCATCAATGAGATGACTTACCAATTCAAGTTGCCCAACCATTAGCTCATACACAATGCTTTTCATGTGAGCCTACTTAAGCCCTACAAAGGGGAGCCACCAAGTGAACCAATTATTGAAGACCCTCCCGAAGTTGAAGACCAAGAAGAAGTACTACAACCCAAAGCTATCCTTTGGCATGAAGACAAGGTACTTCGATATGGTAAGATTATCTGATGGTATCTTATTAAGTTCACAAATTATCATTTTGAAGATGCTAGATGGATGCAAGGAATACAGCTTAAGGATAGTATGAACCTTGTCAATGCTTACAATGCTACACATTAGAGTAAGGACATGTACAAATTTCTCTTAAATGGCCAATTTTTTTGTCTTATAAGACTAGTTCTCTTCTTATTGTACACAAATTTAAATAGTATGCATGCTTAGAATCATGTTTGTGATGACGACGTCTCTAAAACACCAAGTAGAATGTGTCACTCTACTTGGGAGAATGAAATGGACTAAAGAGCAAACATGCTTGCAGTAGCTATGTCTCCCAAGCACTAAATGGATTACTCATCCATCTTGGAAAGCTGTCGTAGGGTAAAAAAGGATCCTCTACCCGCTAAGAAAGATTGGCTAATGGCTAAGACTTTATCTCTTCTACCTCATAGTCGAGTACAACTATGATTTCAAGAGAGAGGTAATGTCATAAAATCTATTATTTAACCACATCAAATGATTTTCTCATATTAAATTGATCATTTAATGTGGGAGAATAAACAAGGACAAGGGTTAGGATATAGACATGTGCTTATAGATCTATCTCAACATGGGTTTCAATGGTAAAGGGGCCCAAATGAGAGACGATCTCTCAAAGAGCAAGTTAACTAATGGAGCTTAAAGACCTCAGGGTTAGCTTCATTAAAGACCTCCAAAGGTTAGTGTAAAAGTACTTTGACCTTAGGTAAGCTAGGGATGAGCTTGAGGTGGGAACCCGGCCCAAGCTTAAGGTGCTTGAGGTTCTTGTCATGCTTGATGAATAAGGTGCTTGTTGTGCTTGCTGACTAAGGTGCTTGAGGTGCTTGTTGTGCTTGCCGACTAGGGAGCTTGAGGTGCTTGTGGGATGTGAGGTCCCTACCCCTTGTTGAGAGGAGCGGAGTACCTTTGATAGGTCTCTAATCCTGATAAAGAAAAACCAACGGACATTGCCTTAGCTACTACGTAGCCACGGGCATGAACCGTTAGTGAAGGATTGGTCCTATCTCGCTATGGCGGAGCGTGACCACCATAACCCTATCTAAAAACTATCTATAATCAATTATACCTAAAAGTATAAATCTTAGAGTGGCCGACCTGTGCGCTTTTTTCTCCATGTTTCAGAAGCACAGCCGCCAAGGTTTGTCTCTTTTAAGATTTATGACAAAAAAAATAAAATTCTAGCGTTGGAAAGTTACCCGACTCATCGGGTCCACCCGTCCATAGAATGATACCATCGGGGTATCATTCTCCCACTTTCCACACCACACTCACCCTTCTTTTGTTATCTAATTACTACCACACTGTTTAAACATACATGTTCCTTTACTTTATTTATGATACTGGTTCGTTAAAACAGTCCTTCAAACAGTATTACAAACAATTGTCAAACAAGAAGTCGTCCAATTTTAAACCAACAACCCTTGGATTAGGTTCACTCAAGAATCTCTACTGGCGCTATTATGTCCGATCGGTGTATACATTATTCATAAAAACCCTTGTCCTCATGAGCGTCCCATACCGCTCGACAAGTACTCGTTGTGCTAATCTGGACGTACTCCCGTCACAGCAACAACGGTGCCAATCTGGGCGTCATCCTCACGCCACGGCAAAACAAAACTGCAGTATCCAGCTGGGCTAATCTAGGTGTACTCCCACCACAGCATCAGCGGTGCCATCCTGGGCGTCATCTCACGCCTCGGCAACTGCCACATAATACTAGCGCTAATAAGTAGAGATACTTGAGAAAAACCATACCGAAGGTTTTGGACAAACATTCTTTCCTATAGCAACCAGTTTAACCAGACAATCTTTCCTACTTGTCAAACATATGACGCGTTTCTTGGGCTTAAGCCCCGTGGTTTCGGTCCGTGTTTTCTTTTCATAAGGTAAATAATTTATTCCTATGGTCTCGCATATGCAATGATGCATAACTTGAAACTGCAATACTAACCTGTACCATAGCTCCGATTGGTCCGATTGGTGGAAACATAGCATTTTCCGCAGGGATTCCACCGTTACTTGTACCAGCTTCATGATCATTAGCGCCTTGGGTTCGAGCACGCTTTGGAGCCATTTTTTTTTGTACTACACTTATGTTATACACTTAGAACTTTAAATTGGTCAATTTTCCTAGTAATCTCCTTGTTTTCAAAGAGAGTTTGTAATTTGAACCCTCGTCAACTCGGATTCACACTTAGTGTTGTTGTTCTACATCTAATTTCTATACATCAAATATTTACTAATCTTAATTAATCAAAAATTAAGTGTGTAAATTATGAGTGAAAGTTTAGGAATGCATTACTTTTATGCATGACATTTCTAATCCAATTCTAACTTCAATTCTATACTTCAACTAAATCAATTTTTAGTATTATTCAAAATTCTATTTAACCTAATTGACAATAACATTGGTGAATGAGAATTTCATCATGTATAATAAGAATATGATGAGTTCTCTTATGTATTAACTTTTAATTAACAATATATAAGTTAATAGTAAAGATGTACTAACTAGAGAGAATAGGTATACTTAGAGAGATTAGAGTAAGAGAAAACATACACACACATCTTTTCTAAAGTTAATTGATTCTTACTATCCATTAGAAAGATTAGAGTAAAAGAGAACACACACACATACTTTTCTAAAGCTAATTGAATCTCACCAATCTATTAGAGAGATTAGAGTAAAAGATAACACACACACACACACACATATCCTTCTTAAAGCTAATTGAATCTTACTAATCTATTAGAAGATTAGAGTAATAGATAGCACACACACACACATAACTAATTGAATCTTACTAATCTATTAGAGAGATTAGAGTAAGAGATAGCACACACACACACACATAACTAATTGAATCTTACTAATCCATTAGAGATTAGAGTAAGAGATAGCACACATACACATAGCTAATTGAATCTTACTAATCTATTAGAGAGATTAGAGTAAAAGATAGCACACACACACACATATCCTTCTTAAAACTAATTGAATGCTCAATTAATACACACCTTATTAGTCCACTAGAGTTTTTGCTCTCTTAGTGGTTTGTGGACGCCTTCTCTCTAAGAGAAGTGGCAGCACTTCGTGAGCGCTATAGAGGCAATCTCTATGTCTAAAGTGTGAGCATGGATGCTCTATTTATAGCAAAAAGAAAAACGTCCAACTTTTTTTTTTCAAAAAAAAATTATTTTTAAAATTTTTTAAATAAAAAAATATTTTTTTAATTTTTTTTTTCAAAAATCATATCCGCGTTTTTGGTACCCTTGTGGTACCCATGAGCTTGACCACTTTGTCATTATCATCAAAAGATAAGGCCACTCCTTTCCATGTGATAGTGTGTCCCACTTTGTCCCCTCCTATGTGATCCATGTGCCTTCATTTGTCATCCCTATGTATTCTTTTGTCTTTATAATTATTTTATTTATTTCTTTAATGATAATTTACTTTACATTTTCAAGTTAAACTTTACAGTCTTATATTAACTTTACAGTAGTAAAAGAAAATTCTACAATCAGTAAATAAGTCTTGCAATAAGTTAGTTAGTGATTCGTATAGCTAAACATGTCAGAATTTTGTAGCGTAAATTTTAAATTCTAGGTTTTCTCAACCTACGATTCATAATTTGAACTTGAATATCTTAAATAATGAGTGATGGTTAAAAAAAATTCAAATACGTAATAGAACTTGTGTGAAATTTGAAAGTAGAGACCTTACATGGGAACACCACCCAAGCTTGAGGTGATTCATCATGCTTGGTGACTAAGGTGCTTGAGGGTAAGGAGGTGTGCAAAAGTCAACATCAATCCCTACAAGGAGGGGATCAGCCCTACAAGAGGGGGGATGAGAGAGAACACACTCACACTCACAGGCTTGCCGACTAGGGAGCTTGAGGTGCTTGTGGGAACACCACCCAAGCTTGAGGTGCTTCATCATGCTTGTTGACTAAGGTGCTTGAGGGTAAGGAGGTGTGCAAAAGTCAACATCAATCCCTACAAGGAGGGGATAAGCCCTACAAGAGGGGGGATGAGAGAGAACACACTCACACTCACACAAGGCATGCTTAGTACAAAGAAAGCAAAAGGGACATTTGTCAAGTTCCTCCTCATGTTGCCCTCCTGCTATGCCTAAAGCCTATTGGTTGGCCTCCCAAGGGGTCCAATGATAAATTAGTTAAGTTAATTAATTGTTTTATCATTTATCAAGTCCTCTCTCTCAAAGGGGAAAGGGGGACACTTGTCCTAAGACTAGTATGCCTGCTTGGTATCACTCTTGCTTGTGATTGGCTAGGCCTGAGGGGTCCAATGAGCTTCAAGCATGAGCTACAAGGAGGGGTCGACCAAAGCAAGTAGGGGGCATGCTTGAGGGATATACTCTACCCCACACACAGACACACACACACACACACACACACACACACACACACACACACACACACACACACACACACACACATTGTGTAAAGTGCAAAGTGCAAGAGCTCCCTCTCCTTCTCCAAGCAAGTAGAGAAGTTGAGAGCCTACACCAACACTCTTGGCTATGGAATGCAAATCCAACCAAAAGCCATGCTTCAATGCTTAAGCGTGCCATCTTCTCCATCTTCATTACTATGCTATTATGTATGCTAGCAAGAAGAGTGATGATAAGTGAGGAACTAATTCTTTCTCCTATGAAATGTTTCTTCTTCCTCTTCCCTATGCTCATTCCCTGTCAGCTCTCTCCACCTTTGAAGGTGTTTGAGGTCTTGGGACTGAGGCTTGGGATGAAGTTTATGTTATGGTCGTGATGCATGAAGCTTTCCATCTTCATTGCATCACCACATTGGTCACAAGGAACACAAATATTGTATTGTAACAAGTCTCTCTTGATGGGAGAAACTATAATACAAATGCCTATTGGAGGGGGGGGGGGGGGGGCGGCCTCCACATAAATCCGGTCTTCAACTATTGTCATGTTTTCTAAACTCTCTCTCTTGCAAAAGTATTGTTCATGCCAAGTTAACTAAATGTTGTGTTTATGTTGCTACCATCAATTAAGTTCACTTGCTATGCTCACAAAGTAATTTCCTAAGAGAATTTCTCTAATTTCGGCTACTTTTAAAGTTAATAGCCCATTCCCATTAAAACTTAAGGTGATTACTAAACTATTTGAATTTGTTTATTGTTTATAGTTTTTATTTTTGTGAACCCTATTGTTGTAGAGCATATTCTCACACTTTGGGGTTAGTTTGCAGGTGAATACCCTATTTCTCACTATGCAGACCAGAACGTCAAACTGTAGAGAGGGTTATAGCTTTGGTACCCTTTCTTGGTTGTGTAGACCTTTGCATCACACCATAAGAGAGTTAGAAAAGTAGAGACATAGGTACTCTTTCTTGGTTGTGTAGACCTTTGCATCACACTGCAAGGGAGTTAAAAAAGTAGAGACTTGGTCCCTGACTGTGGAGACCATCATGTCACATTGTAGGGAGAGTATAGGGAGTGCTAGATTCCTCTATCTTTGGTTGTATAGACCACAACATTACACTATAGAGACGGATTAAGGAATGATACACTTATTTGCAGTGAAGTAAAAATTAGATCTCCTTAATAGCTATCCTTAAGCTCTCTCAATAGTGCAATGTTGTGGTCTGTATTCCTTAATGATACATTACACTATAGAGAGAGCCATAATAGCTTCAAAAGGTCATAAATACATTGGATGACAGGGGAGCCACCCCATGGATAGGAATGAGCCCACATCTCAACCCAAGACAGTTTGTCAATATAGCGCCCAAGATCCCATTCCACTCATTAGAGTTTGTCTGCTTCCCGACAGCGATGATCACTCCCTTTCTTTCTTGGATTTTGTATGTGAATTTAGCTGCTACCATGGTGTTATCAAAGATCCAATAGTTCCTTGCCATCCATGCATGTTTAAAGTAGCAAAATCTCATTATTTGCGCTACTATTAGCAATTTTGTTTTGTGTGCACATCTTCTATTTCTAATCAAGTTTACCATCAATCATTTTGGACAAGGTCACATACTCTTCTTCAGAGTCCAAATAAGTGTGCTTATTCATCTTATCCTTGATTATGTGTAGACCACCACATTACACTGCAAGGAGGATCATGGTTTTAATAAACATTGTATCCTTAAATGTGCAGACCTCCATATCGCACTATGGGGAGGTTTGTCAACACTTTAAGTTTTTAAATTACTTGAAGCAATTCAGATCTTTCTATTTTTATGCTTAATGTCATCATTTTTTGCTATTCCCTAGTAGTTATTATTATAATATTTTTGTGCATTAAAGCCATTGAGTGGCTTCTGTCTCATGGATGTAGCCCACATTGGTTGAACCACGTATATCATGTGTGCTTTCTCTCTCTCTCTCTCTACTCTATAATCTCTCGTGTGTAAAAATTATCTCTCTCTCCCCATTAAGTAAACTACTCTAATATCTTCTTAGCTACGCTCTATTTCCTAGCAAAAATTTGCCCAATCTTCTAATGGTTTTCCTATTCTTCTCCAACTCCATCATAGCTTCATGGCAAACATACTCTAAACTCTTGCACACTCAATTTTCTCATTGTTGCTCATAGTTCATGGTTAGAAATAGATTGCTTTTTATATCGTTCCCCATTTTTTGTTAATGGGCACCCTTTCAATTGGTCCCAAGCTTATTACTTTTCAAAAATTCAAAGTTGAAGGCCCTTATTGGGCGGCCAAAGCTGGCATACACATAGAGCAAAGAGTTCCAATCTCAACATATTCCTCCAATGGATATGTCTAGAATTAGTGTAAGCATAGGTGATGTCACTTTGCAAAAATCATTCCCTTGTGACTCAAGAAAACAACTCAGACTTCCTTGCCATTGCCATGTTGGACATACCATGCAATCCCTACATTCTAAGAGATAATAATCTTGAGAGCAAGCTCATTAAGCACTCCTTGCTAGATTGCACCATGTTTGACATACATATCAACCAAATATTTATCAAGCTTAAAATTCACCATACATCATATTGAACAGAACTAAGCACCTTATGTGCTAGCATAACCCGCAATCAATGTATCATGTATCCAACATTCAATGAATTGGAGCGAATATAGTTTTATTAACTCAAGGATAATACATTTCAACAAAGAATACATAATCGGCTTAAAACTAATTTGCAATGCACTTTCCTTGAACATTGAGCCAAAACGTGTTTTATTCTCTTTTCCCTTGGTGTCATGCTACAAACGGGAGCACGGCGTCCCTGTAAAATACCTCAAATAGATTAAAAAAATTTATAAAATACCTCAAATATGAATCCCTGACAAATTATGTGAACATATAATCAAATCGTACAGGAATAGAGAGAGATAGAGAGCAGGAGCGAGCAAGAGTGCTCGTGAAGGTGCACCTCCTAGAGCGGAGTGCTATGCTGGCATGGCAAGAGAGAAGAGAGGAGAGGAGAGAAGAAACACACGAGTACTGGGTGCTATCTCCCCCCGTGCAAGAGTGACCATTTCCCTCTTGTACGTATTTACTTTATAAATTTCTTGAATGGTCAAAGTGAGTACAAACTGGCGGCCGGTCATAAATGGCCAAAGCTCATAAGGAACTGCCACTTAAATCATAAAATGTCCATAAACTGTGTATCCTTGTGCATAGTCCAATAACTGCTAATGCATTCTTCAACTGTTAGCTGCAATAAATAGGTAATTATTTATTCCATTTCATACCTCTCCGTTAGAAAGCAATTTTCCTCAGTTGCGAAGATATCGATCTGCAAAGCATACTTGTTAAAAACAATGATTAGTATTAATAAACTGTGTCAAAAGTATCACATAGTAAAATAATTTTTTGTTGAAAGTAAACAACATTGCTTATGCCTGTCGTCATCCACATACTGCTTATTCTAGTGTCCCATACCACTAGAATAAGTAGTATATGTCATACCCTAATGAAGCATGATATCATTGGTCACACTCATCATTCAATAATCAATTCTCGTCAATTTCAATTGCAATTCCATAAATAATGTCACAACACAAAATCATCGTATACCAAATTCAAATCTAAAAGCCAAATCCAAATCACTGTCATTATATCCCGGGTCAACAAAATCATACCAGTTACAGTGGTGGCCAGCCATTGCTGCATGATTTTGTGATTGATGTTGCTTAAATTGGCAAATCTACACAAATAAGATGTGCTGCCTAAATTGGCAAATCTGCACTAATGCTGCTAAATTGGCGAAACTGCATTTGGTATTGTTTAAAAATCATGAATCTGTAGTTTGGAGTTGTGTTGCCAAATCGACGAATCTGCACTTGTGCTGCCTAAACTGGCGGATCTGCATATATAATTGGTGTTGCCTTAATCAGTGACTCTACACCAGGATGAGCATTTACACATCCCAAATCGGCAAATTCTGTGTGCATCTGACCAATGGACTAGACAAGACATAAAAGAGAAAACTAGTTACTATTTGTTTGACACCACTTTGGAGTATAGGAAAGTACTTACAAACTACTGTTTATGAATTCAAAATACTTTAGCTCATGTGAGGAGCTCTCTAATGTCAAATTATCTCAATAAAAAACTCCATTTAGCACAAAGTTGAAGTCATATTATGAGAGATGACTGGCTTCGTAGCTCATAAGATAACCTAAAAAGAGGAGGGGGGGGGGGGGGAGGATTTGGATGTACGTTGTTGAGTAATTTGCGGTCTTGCTAGGAAAGCATCAGGCTTTTGGCTGTGAGAGTTTGTGAGAGAACTAAAAAAAAACTATTTGAAGGAGTTAAACCATAGATGCCAACAAGTCTAGGGTTTGGAAGGAAGTGCAATCAAAGAAGCCCCTCTTTCTCTCTTGCACTCACACACACAAAGAAAGAACACAAAAGAGAATATCAAAAAAACACAAAGATGAAAACATCAAGGCTATGGTCATATCGTATCATGGGTAATATGAAAGGGTTAATAGATGAGTTAATGGCATTCAATCTTTGCTGACCAAATAGACTACGAATTGTTCTTTGGAATTATAGTTTTGTGCTTTACCATAATATATATATTTTGTCTAGTGATTGGGATTAATTCTGTGTACAAATCCTCTTGGTTCATAGCAAAATAACTACACTTACGTCAAAAGAAACGATAAGTCTATAAGAGGTAGTATGATGGGATCCGGTGAAAGAAGTATTTCATTGAGCCTTTCTGGGCCAAAGAGAAACACTATGTGTTGTTGAAAGTGTATTTTACGGCTAATCCATATGTTAATTCTAATAGATCGCACAGAGTGAAAGCGATAGAAATTCTCATCATGTGGATTATTCATCTAGGATAACTCTAGTATGTGCAAAATATAGATATGAGAGAAGAGAAGAGAAGAGAAGAGAAGAGAAGACAAGAGAATTTCCCTCCCAAGCTGTATTCTTGCCCATAGACAATAAGGATATTGTAGGGAGAGATGTAACCTGTAGCAAGGAGAACCCAAAATTTGTAGAGAGAATGAATTTCTAAGAGTGAGAGAGATAGGTTTGGTTAGAGAGGGAGATGAGGTTAGAGATAAATGTTGGATTATAGGTGAAAAAAAAAACAACAAGAAATCAACAAATATCAAAGTAGAACACATTTTACTTGACAAACCATTCGGGAGTTATTCACCATTTTTGATGGAGAGAAAAGAAGAGAGAAGACTTCAAGCCTTGATTGATGCACCAAGTTCAAGCCCTTCATTGATTAGAGCTTATCTTCCAAGGATAGCTTACAAGTTTGGCTAGTCTTCCTCTAGGAGTAAGTGTAGGCTTAGTCTTATGTTTATGGCTAAGTACAATTAGGCATTACTACTCTCACTCCCTCATGAATTCATCTCATGATGAATGGATTGAATGAATTTTAAGGAAGAAGAGGTCTCTTTTTATAGGTGAAGGGAATCCCCAAGGGTTTACACAAGAAGAGAAGAGCCAGTGTGAACAGAAACTGG